>NC_082719.1:107072448-107432448 GCF_030144855.1 Hypanus sabinus
TCTCTGTGATCGCCGTCACTCTCTCCGAGATCACTATTAGACTCTCTCTCCGTGATCGCCGTCACTCTCTCCGAGATCACTATCAGATTCTCTCCGTGATCGCCGTCACTCTCTCCGAGATCACTATCAGACTCTCTCCCTGTGATCACTGTCACTCTCTCCGAGATCACTATCAGACTCTCTCCCTGTGATCACTGTCACTCTCTCCGAGATCACTGTCACTCTTTATGTCGCTCTTCCCCCCCCACTCCCTGTGGCCTCCCTCTCTCTCTCTCTCTCTCTCCTTCCCTGTTTGCACCTGAATTGCGTTGTTCCATCCTGGAAAAAAAGTAGAATTTCTCCATCGCCAACCATTTTGATTGCAATCCCATTGGCGTTCTGACGGGCCGTCCCACGGCCTCTTCCCCTGCCATGATGAGGTCACTCTCAGGCTGGTGGAGCAACACCTCATACTCTGGGCACCTCCAACCAGATTGCATGAACATCAATTTCTCCAACTTCTGCTGATTTCCCCCCCCCCCTTCTATTCCACACTCTTGCCTCTTGTCCTCACCTGCCTCTCACCTCTGCTCCTTCCCTTTCTCCCATAGTCCACTCTCCTCTCTTACCAGAATCAGCCCTTTACCTTTTCCACCTAACATCTCCCTGCTTCTCACTTCATCCCTGTTCCCCACCCAGCTGGCTCGAGCTTTCACCTCCTAGCTTGAACTGCTTCCCACAGCTTGGCAAGGGCTTGGTGAGGGGGAAGATAGGTAGGTGGCAGATGGCGGGGGGGGCATTGGTGGATTTGGTGAAGAGTTGAAGAGGGAATCTGCGAGAGGAGAGTGGACATGGGAGAGGGAAAGAGGAGGTGCACTGGGAGGAGGTGATGAGTAGGTGAGAGGGGAGCCAGAATGCAGAATAGAAAAAGACATGGGGGAGGGGAGAAATTACTGCAAATTACAGAAATTAATGTTCATGTTCTCAGGCTGGAGACTACTGAGACTGAGAATCAGGTGTTCCAGTTTCCGAACACCTCACATTCTGAATATTTGTATCCGTCAACTAACTCTCAAAAGCTTGTGATCTGTTTATTACCAGGTTGTTTGAGGTTCTTACTGCAGACAAACTGGTTACTGCCTTCTTTATGTTAGAACAGTAACTAATTAATTAGCTGTCAGATTTGTGAGGTTGTAATATGTAATTTATATGTAGAGCTTGTAAATGAATATTTCTCTTTCGATACATTTGCTCTAAAATTTCTGTTTCTGTTATCAGGGTCTCAATGCTGCAGGGTTTCTTGTCATTGCCTCTGTCTCCAGTCTGCAGGTTTTCAAAACCCAAGGGTGGCAATAGCCAAACTCATTGTCCTTCTTCTCTTCTGTGTGCCGTGCTGCCCTGCTCTCTGGACCTACTCTGTTTGTAAAGAGAAGCAGCTTGACATTTCTTAATAATTAATAATTTAAAGCATTGGCAGCTATTAAAAGAAATCTTATTGTTCAGTAATGTGTCTGTATTGCAAGACTAGTCTTTGGCAATCACCTGACACTTCTTGTTTAATTTTTTTTTAAGGCAAATATCGATGCGGGGATGAATGCAAAATAACTCCTGCTCCTTATCTGACGTGTGATGCTTTCCCCCAAGCTGTTGACCACATACTCCACAATATGCTGTAAAAAGATTAGCGCCACATCAGCCTATCACTGTTATAGCACCAGCGACCCAGGTTCCATTCTGCTGTTGCAGGTTCTCTCTGCGACTGTGCGTTTCCTCCAGGTGCTCTGGTTTCCAAAGACGTGCCGGTTAGCGGGCTAATCAGTCAAGTGTAATTGGGTGACGCAGGCTTGTTGGGCCAGAAAACCTGTTACCATGTTGTATCTCGAAATAAAATAAATAAAGATGACTGGTATCTATCAGAGGGCAGAGAAGCTGTGTATGTTTTCTGTCCTTCTGTAGGCTGCTGACAGCGGGATCAGGTTCAAATAACCCTCACAACTATCGGAAGTGGGCCTGGGTCACTCCGAAGTCCAGGCAGTCACGAAAGGAAGGGGACAGAAGGCAGAACACGAGGGGAGTGGGGAAAACTGGCAGTGATGGGTGAGGGGGAAGTTTGGGTGGGGGAATGAAGTTAGAAGCCGGGAGGGAAAGGTAAAGGGCTGGAGAAGGAATCTGATAGGAGAGAGTGGACCATGGGAGACGGGGAAGGAGGAGGGGATCCAGGGGAGATGATCAGCAGGTGAGGAGGAAATGAGAAAGGGTGAGAGGGGAGCCAGAATAGTGAGTGGGAAAGAAAGGAAGAGGGGGAGAAGGAAGAAATTTAAAAAATCAAATGTTCATGCCATGAGGTTGCAGGCTACCCAGACAGAATATGAGGTGTTTCTCTCCAAGCTGGGAGTACTCTCATTGTGCCAGTTGAGGAGGCTATAGACTGACATGTCGGAATGGGTCTAGGAGGTCAGATTGCATGGGGCACCAGAGTCAGGTCATTATAAATGGTCCTGTGATTAAGATAGGGTTAAATTTGTGCGATACTGGGCAACGTGGGTCAGTGGCTGGAAGAGCCTGTCTTTGCTGTATCTCCGAATAAATGAACAAATGAATGGGTAGATGGCCTGGATAAACAGTTAAAGTTTTGTTTAAAGATGAAGCTTGGCTTGATGTAGGTCTTAGTAACATCATAAATGATGTACAAATCAAAGGGAATAAAAGTGAAAATGAGTGGATAGAATTCGAGTTATTTTGTTATTGAATACATTTGCTGTTTCATTCAATGTTTCTCACAAAGATAATCCCCAAAGCCTCTGTGTGCATCGGAACTGATGACCGGTCTGGGACCAATTTTACTAGTGTCTTCCTGGTATCACCCAGAATTTGATGACCGGGGACTGCTCCTACTTGAACAAGCTTGGAAGTGAAATCGGATGCACTGCAACTCTGACAGGGTCTGCAAGACATTACTTCCTACAAAGTGAAACCCAATAGCATGAATGGCAGCGATGCTTCACTACCAGATGAACTCAACACTTTCTATGCACGCTTTGGAAAGGAGAACACAACTACAGCTATGAAGATACCTGATGTTAGGCTGTCTTTAAAGAGAGTGAACCCTCGCAAGTTGGAAGGTCCTGATGGAGTACCTGATAAGGCTCTGAAAACCTTAGACTAGAAGGTCACCTATTCTGGATTGAGTGTTGAGCAATGAACTGGAATTGATCACAGAGCTTCAGCTACAAAAAAAACGCTTAGGGGCCAAGTGATCATGATATGATCAAATTCACCCTGAAATCTGAGGCGAAGATAAATGGGGAACACCTCCCTCTCCCTTGCCAGGGAGAGAGAGAACCTTTGGTTTGTCGAGTGTCGGATGAAAAGCGAGGCCTTTGGGGTAACTATGGTCTGTGCCTTTGCTATTGCTTAGCACATGGTTGGGCTCAGTGACGTTACGATGTGCTCCTTTTTGCTGGTGGGAGGAGGAGGATCGTTGCTTACACGTGGGAGGGGGGAGCTGGGGGGACTTTGGGGTTCTCACGTTTAACTGTCGTTCATTCTTTGGGGTACTTCCCTGTTTTCATGGATGTTTGTGAAGAAAAAGCATTTCAGGATGTATATTGTATACACTTCTCTGACATTAAATTCAACCTTTGAAAGTCAGATGTATCAGTATTATAGTGGAGTAAGGGGAATTACAGGCATGAGAGAGGAGCTGGCCAGAGCTGATTGGAAAAGAACACTGACAGGGATGATGGCAGAGCAGCAATGGCTGGAATTTCTGGAAGTCAATCGGAAGGCACTGGATCGAAACATCTCAAAGAGAGAGAAATTTTCTAAAGGAAAGATGACACAACCATGGCTAACAAGAGAAGTCAAAGCCAACATAAAAGCCAAAGACAGATCATAAAATAGAGGAAAAATTCGTAGGATGTTAAGAGTTTTTAAATATCAACAGAAGGCAACTAAAAAGTCAGTAAGAAGGTAAAGGTGGAATATGAAAGTAAGCTAGCCAATAATATTAAAGAGGATACTAAAAGTTTTTTCAGATATATAAAATGTAAAAGAGAGGCGAGTAAATATTGAACCACTATTAAATAATACAAAAGAGGTAATAATGGGGGATGAGGAAATGGTGGACGAACTAAATAAGTACTTTGCATTGGGCTTCACTGTGTAAGACGCTAGCAGGTATGGTGAAAGTTCCAGGTGTCAGTGTGTGAAGGTACCATTACTAGGGAGAAAGTTATTGGGAAACTAAACGGTCTTAAGGTAGACAAATCACCGGGACCATGTGGTGTACAGCCCAGAGTTCTGAAAGGTGGCTGAAGAGAATGTGGAAGGATTAATAATTTTTTTTTGAAGAATTACTAGATTACTAGAATCCTAATGGTTCCAGAAGCCTGGAAAATTGCAAATGTCATTCCACTCTTCACAAAGGGAGAGAAGCAAAAGAAAGAAAATTATAGACCAGTTAGTCTGACCTCAGTAGTTGGGAAGACGTTGGGGTTGATTGTTAAGGATGTAGTTTTGGGTTACTTGGAAGTACATGATAGAATAGGCCATAGTCAGCTTGGTTTCCTCAAGGGAAAATCTTGTCTGAGAAATCTGTTGGGATTTTTGAAGAAATAACAAGTAAGCTAGACAAAAGAGAATCGGTTGATGTTGTGTACTTGGATTTTCAGAAGGCCTCTGACAAGGTGCCACACATGAGGCTGCTAAATAAGCTACAAGCCCATGGTATTACGGGAAATATTCTAGCATGAATAAAGCAGTGACTGATTGGCAGGAGGCAAAGAGTGGGAATAAAGAAAGCCTTTTCTGGATGGTTCCTGGTGACTTATGGTGTTCCACAGGGATCTGTGTTGGGAGCGATTCTTTTTATGTTACAATTCAATATTTGGATGATAGAATTGATGGCTTTGTTGCAAAGTTTGCAGGCAATATGAGGATAGGTGGAGGGGCAGGTAGTTTTGAGGAAATAGAGAAGCTACCGAAGGACTTGGGCAGATTAGGAGAATGGACAAAGAAATGGCAGATAGAATACAATATCGAGAAATGTATGGTCGTGCACTTTGGTAAAAAAAATTAAAGCGTTGACTTATTTTCTAAATGGAGAGAAAATACAAAAATCTGAGGCACAAAGGGACTTGCAAGTCTTTGTACAGGATTCCCTGAGGATTAATTTGTAGGTTGAATCTATGATGAGGAAGGCAAATGCAATGTTAGCATTCATTTCAAGAGGACTAGAATATACAAGCAAGGATGTAATGTTGAGACTTTATAAAGCACTGGTGAGGCCTCACTTGGAGCAGTTTTGGGCTCCATTTTAGAAAGGATGTTCTGAAATTGGAGAGATTTCAAAGAAGGTTCATGAAAATGATTCCAGGATTGAATTGATGTGCATTTGGAGGCTGTGGGCCTATATTCACTAGAATTCAGAAAAATGAGGGATGACCTCACTGAAATCTATCGAATGGTGAAAGGAATTGATAGAGTGGATGTGGAGAGGATGTTTCCTGGAGTGGGGGAGTCTAGGACCAGAGGACACAGAGTGGATGTGGAGAGGATGTTTCCTATGGTGGGGGAGTCTAGGACCAGAGGACACAGATAGAGTGGATGTGGAGAGGATGTTTCCTGTAGTGGGGGAGTCTAGGACCAAAGGACACAGAGTGGATGTGGAGAGGATGTTTCCTATAGTGGAGGAGTCTAGGACCAGAGGACACAGATAGAGTGGATGTGGAGAGGATGTTTCCTGGAGTGGGGGAGTCTAGGACCAGAGGACACAGATAGAGTGGATGTAGAGAGGATGTGTCCTATAGTGGGGGAGTCTAGGACCAGAGGACACAGATAGAGTGGATGTGGAGAGGATGTTTCCTATGGTGGGGGAGTCTAGGACCAGAGGACACAGATAGAGTGGATGTGGAGAGGATGTTTCCTATAGTGGGGAAGTCTAGGACCAGAGGGCACAGATAGAGTGGATGTGGAGAGGATGTTTCCTATAGTGGGGGAGTCTAGGACCAGAGGACACAGATAGAGTGGATGTGGAGAGGATGTTTCCTGTAGTGGGGGAGTCTAGGACCAGAGGACACAGATAGAGTGGATGTGGAGAGGATGTTTCCTGTAGTGGGGGAGTCTAGGACCAGAGGACACAGATAGAGTGGATGTGGAGAGGATGTTTCCTGTAGTGAGGGAGTCTAGGACCAGAGGGCACAGATAGAGTGGATGTGGAGAGGATGTTTCCTATGGTGGGGGAGTCTAGGACCAGAGGACACAGATAGAGTGGATGTGGAGAGGATGTTTCCTGTAGTGAGGGAGTCTAGGACCAGAGGACACAGATAGACTAGATGTGGAGAGGATGTTTCCTATAGTGGGGGAGTCTAGGACCAGAGGCACAGATAGAGTGGATGTGGAGAGGATGTTTCCTATGGTGGGGGAGTCTAAGGCACATTCCTTTAGAATGGAGATGAGGAGTAATTTTTTTAGCCAGCATGGAGAATCTGTGGAATTCATTGTCATGAGCAGCTGTGGGGCGAAGTCTCTATGTATTTAAGGTAGAGGCTGATAGATTCCTGATTGGTCAGGGCATGAAGGGATACAGGGAGAAAGCAAGAGATTGCAGCTGAGGGGGAAAATGGATCAGCCATGCAAAAGGGGGAGCAGATTTGAAGGGCCAAATGGCCTAATTCTGCTCCTATAACTTATGGTCTTGTGGTCTTATAACAGTGGTGTGCAGAAGAGCATCCGTGAACACACAACACTCTAACCTTGAAGTGGATGGGCTACTGCAGCAGATGACCACAAAGCTACACAGAATGGCCACCTTTCTGGGACATGATGTACCTAATAAAGTGGCCTCTGAGTGTATAAGAGTAATTTACAGTGACAGCCATTAAAGCAAATAGCATCTCCAACCTCGTACAACACAACAAAGCAGCAAGGGCTGTATATGGATCAAAGAATCAAACCACAGATAAATCCACAATTTATTAGTTTTCCTCAAATTTGCTGCTGGTGGCCTGCTAGCTTCTCTCAGTTAACAACTTCCTCAAACAAATATTTCTCTTTGTCTGCTGTATGTATCCTTGCAGTTTGTAATATTCTTCACAGTGGAGAAGGTGTCAACTCTCTGAGCTCAACAGGTAGGTATATCATTCTTGGTGACTCTAATATAACTGCAGATCTCTCAGTGTTAGTCCTCGTCGATTGAGAACATCCACTGGCTTTCCAGCACGGCAGAAATTACAAACATTTAATGTTTAGATGCCAGGATGCTTTTGAAAGGCAGCAATTTCACACGGAACATTCAAAAGTTGTCCACAGCAAATCCACTGAGAGGGAGAGTGGACAAGCATAGGTAACAGCTCCAGTATCCATCAGTTCACACTGACTCATATTCATGTTGCCAGGCAGTGTATTTCTGACCGAGACTCTTTGCAGACGGCTTCGTGTGAATGATCACATCAAGCACATCATTTGTAGAGATAGTTTCCAGATGAAAAGTGGGCAGACTGCTTTTTCCTAGAAATAAAAGAAATGCCAATTTTTATAATCTGTTGTTGGAATTACAATAGCATAGCACACATAAACTACAACTGTCATTTTCACTCACTGAAGGTAGATCTTAAATACAGTGAAAAATAGACACAAGAGATTCTGCAGATGCTGGAAATCCAGAGCAATACACAAAATGTACAGCACTTATTGATCGGGGCACGACTGTGCAAGCGCATGGACGTCAGCCAGGTAGAACAGTGAGAAGAGTTTAAAGGGAGATACCTTATAGAGCAGGTGCCAGAGTAGAGGGAGACAGAGTAGAAAGCCTTTGGCTCAACCGGGCTTCGGCGATAACGGGTTGAGGCAAGATGAATACAGACAGGAAGCATGTGTGCAAGGCCGGTGTTCTGTACTGGGTGTCAGATGTGGGAGGTATTGGAGTTTCCCGGCCTGCCAGACAGCCAGATCTGCACCCGGTGTGTCGAGTTGCAGCTCCTGAGGGACCAGATTAGGGAACTGGAGATGCAGCTCGATGACCCTCGTCTGGTCAAGGAAAGTGAGGAGGTGATAGAAAGGAGTTATAGGCAGGTGGTCACACCGGGGCCACAGAAGACAGACAAGTGGGTAACAGTCAGGAGAGGGAAGGGGAAGAGTCAGGTACTAGAGAGTACCCCTGTGGCTGTACCCCTTGACAATAAGTACTCCTGTTTGAGTACTGTTGGGGGAGACAGCCTAACTGGGGAAAGCAACAGTGGCCGTGCCTCTGGCACAAGAGTCCGGCCCTGTGGCTCAGAAGGGTAGGGAAAGGAAGAGGAAGGCAGTAGTGATAGGGGACTCTATAGTTAGGGGGCCAGACAGATGATTCAGTGGACACAGGAAAAAAACTTGGATGGTTGTTTGCCTCCCAGGAGCCAGGGTCCGGGATGTTTCAGATTACGTCCACAATATCCTGAGGTGGGAAGGTGAACAGCCAGAGGTCATGGTACATATTTATACCAATGACATAGGTTGGAAAAGGGAGGAGGTCCTGAAAACAGACTACAGGGAGTTAGGAAGGAAGTTGAGAAGCAGGACCACAAAGGTAGTAATCTCGGGATTACTGCCTGTGCCATGTGACAGTAGTATAGGAATGGAATGAGGTAGAGCATAAATGCATGGCTGAGGGATTGGACCAGGGGACAGGGATTCAGATTTCTGGATCATTGGGAGCTGTTTTGGGGCAGGTGTGACCTGTACAAAAAGAAACAGTTGCACTTGAATCCCAGTGGGATCAATACCCTGGTGGTGAGGTTTGCTAAGGCTATTGGGGAGAGTTTAAACTGGAATTGCTGAGAGGGTGGGAACCGAACTGAAGAGACTGGGGAAGAGGCGGTTGGCTCACAAATAGAGAAAGCTTATAGACAGTGCGAGAGGGAGGATAGGCAGGTGATAGAGAAGGGGCGCACTCAGACTGATGGTTTGAAATATGTCTATTTTAATGCAAGGAGTATTGTGAACAAAGCGGATGAGCTTAGAGTGTCGATCAGTACTTGGAGATATGATGTGGTGGCCATTACAGAGACTTGGATGGGTCAGGGGCAGGAATGGTTACTTAGAGTGCCAGGCTTTAGAAGTTTCAGAAAGGACAGGGAGGGAGGCAAAAGAGGTGAGGGCGTGGCACTGTTGATTAGAGATAGTGTCACGGCTGCAGAAAAGGTGGACGTCATGGACGGATTGTCTACGGAGTCTCTGTGGGTGGAAGTTAGGAACAGGAAAGGGTCAATAACTCTACTGGGTGTTTTTTTTTAAATAGGCCACCCTATAGTAACAGGGACATCGAGGAGCAGATAGGGAGACAGTTTCTGGAAAGGAGTAATAATAACAGGGTTGTTGTGGTGGGAGATTTTAATTTACCAAATATCGATGGGTATGTCCCTAGAGCGAGGTGTTTAGATGGGGTGGAGTTTGTTAGGTGTGTTCAAGAAGGTTTCTTGACACAATATGTAGATAAGCCTACAAGAGGAGAGGCTGTACTTGATCTGGTATTGGGAAAAGAACCTGGTCAGGTGTCAGATCTCTCAGTGGGAGAACATTTTGGAGATAGTGATCACAATTCCATCTCCTTTACCATAGCATTGGAGAGGGATAGGAACAGACAAGTTAGGAAAGTGTTGAATTGGAGTAAGGGGAAATATGAGGCTATCAGGCAAGAACTTGGAAGCATAAATTGGGAACAGATGTTCTCAGGGAAACGTACGGAAGAAATTTGGCAAATGTTCGGGGTGATATTTGCAGGAGTTCTGCATAGGTACATTCCAATGAGACAGGGAAAGGATGGTAGGGTACAGGAACCGTGGTGTACAAAGGCTGTTGTAAATCTAGTTAAGAAGAAGAGCTTATGAAAGGTTCAAAAAACTAGATAATGATAGGAATCTAGACGATCATAAGGCTAGCAGGAAGGAGCTTAAGAATGAAATTAGGAGAGTCAGAAAGGCCATGAGAAGGCCTTGGCGGACAGGATTAAGGAAAACCCCAAGGCATCCTACAAGTATGTGAAGAGCAAGAGGATAAGACATGAGAGAATAGGACCTATCGAGTGTGACAGTGAAAAAGTGGGTATGGAACCGGAGCAGATAGCAGAGGTACTTAATGAATACTTTTCTTCAGTATTCTCTATGAAAAAGGACCCTTGGCGATTGTAGGGATGACTTCCAGCAGACTGTAGAGCTTGAGCATGTAGATATTAAGAAATAGGATGTGCTGGAGCTTTTGGAAAGCATCAAGTTGGATAAGTCACTGGGATTGGACGAGATGTATCCCAGGCTAGTGTTGGAGGCAAGGGAGGAGATTGTTGAGCCTCTGGTGATGATCTTTGCACCAATGGGGATGGGAGAGGTTCCTGAGGATTGGAGGGTTGTGGATGTTGGTCCCTTATTCAAGAAAGGGAGTAAAGATAGCTCAGGAAATTATAGACCAGTGAGGCTTACTTCAGTGGTTGGTAAGTTGATGGAGACGATCCTGAGAGGCAGGATTTATGAACATTTGGACAGGTATAATATGATTGGGAATAGACAGCATGGCTTTGTCAAAGGCAGGTCATGCCTTACGAGCCTGATTGAATTTTTTGAGGATGTGAGTAAACACTTTGATGAAGTTAGAGTCGTAGATGTAGTATATATGGATTTCAGCAAGACATTTGATAAGGTACCCCATGCAAGGCTTATTGAGAAAGTAAGGAAGCATGGGATCCAAGGGGACTTTGCTTTGTGGATCCAGAACTGGCTTGCCCACAGAAGGCAAAGAGTGGTTGTAGACGGGTCATTTTCTGCATGGAGGTCGGTAACCAGTGGTGTGCCTCAGGGATCTGTTCCGGAACCCCTTCTCTTCATGATTTTTATAAATGATCTGGATGAGGAAGTGGAGGGATGGGTTAGTAAGTTTGCTGACGACACAAAGGTTGGGGATGCTGTGAATGGTGCGGAGGGCTGTTAGAGGGTACAGTGGGACATCAATAGGGTGCAAAACTGGGCTGAGAAGTGGCAACCCAGATAAGTGTGAGGTGGTTCATTTTGGAAGGTCAAATGTGATGACAGAATATAGTATTAATGGTAAGACTCTTGGCAGTGTGGAGGATCTTGGGGTCCATGTTCATAGGACCCTCAAAGCTGCTGTGCAGGTTGACTCTGGTTAAGAAAGCATAAGGTGCATTGGCCTTCATCAATCGTGGGATTGAGTTTAGGAGCCAAGAGGTAATGTTGCAGCTATATAGGACCCTGGTCAGACCCCACTTGGAGCACTGTGCTCAGTTCATGTCACCTCACTACAGGAAGGATGTGGAAGCCATAGAAAGGGTGCAGAAGAGATTTACAAGGATGTTTCCTGTATTGGGGAGCATGCCTTATGAGAATAGGTTGAGTGAACTCGGCCTTTTTTCCTTGGAGCGATGGAGGATGAGAGGCGACCTGATAGAGGTGTACAAGATGATGAGAGGCGTTGATCGTATGAATGGTCAGAGGCTTTTTCCCAAGAGTGAAATGGCTAGCATAGGAGGACAGATTTAAGGTGCTTGGAAGCAGGTACAGAGGAAATCTCAGGGGTGTGTTTTTTTTTAACGCAGAGAGTGCTGAGTGCATGGAATGGGCTGCCGGCGAAGGTGGTGGAGGCGGATATCATAGGGTCTTTAAGAGTGGTAAGTACATGGAGCTTAGAAAAATAAAGGGCTATGGGTAAATCCTAAGTAATTTCTAAGTTAAGGACATGTTCGGCGTAGCTTTCTGGGCCAAAGGGCCTGTATTGTGCTGTATGTTTTCTGTTTCTAAAATGTTGGAGGCACTCAGCAGACCAGGCAGCATCTATGGAAATGAATAAACAATTGACATTTCTATATTGAAGAAGGGCCTCAGCCCAAAACATTGAATGTTATATCCTCCAGCATTTAGTGTGTGTTGATATGGTAATAAGTCTTGCATTTACTTACAGCATCAGGATCCAGTGAAAATCAGAGCACATTATGAGCTGCAGTTTCAAAGTTCAAAGTAAATTGATATCACCATATACAACCCTCAGGTTCATTTTCTTGCAGGCATGCTCAATAAATCCAATAACTGTAACAGAATCACTGAAAGTCTGCACTAACTGGGTGGACAACAATTGTGCAAAAGACAAATTGCAAATACAAAAGGAAATTTAAAAAAATAATAAATAAGCAAGCAATAAATATTGAGGTCATGAAATGAAGAGTCTTTGATAAATGAGTCCATCAGTTGTGGGAGCAGTTCAGTGATGGGGTGAGTGAAGTTATACCCTCTGGTTCAGGACCCTGATGGTTGAGGGGTAATAACTGTTCCCGAACCTGGTGGTGTGGGTCCTGTACCTCTTTCCTGATGGCAGCAGTGAGAGAAGAGCATGTGCTGGGAGGTGGGGGTCCCTGATGATGGATACTGCTTTCTTGCAACAGTGCTCCATGTAAATGCTTAGTGACGGAAAGGGCTTTATCTCTGATAGGCAGGGTCATAGCACTACGTTTTGTAGGATTTTGAAGGCCCGCCCATCTTACTGCAATGGCAATCAGCAAATATAGAACAGTACTGCACAGTCAGGCTCTTCAGTCCTTCAACCAATGATATAACCCACTATAAGATCACTCTCACCTACAATAGCCCTTTTATAACCATATAACAATTACAGCACGTAAACAGGCCATCTCGGCCCTTCTAGTCCGTGCCGAACGCTTACTCTCACCAAGTCCCACTGGCCCGCACTCAGCCCATAACCTTCCATTCCTTTCCTGTCCATATACCTGTCCAATTTTACTTTAAATGACAATACCAAACCTGCCTCTACCACTTCTACTGGAAGCTCGTTCCACACAGCTACCACTCTCTTGAGTAAAGAAATTCCCCCTCGTGTTACCCTTAAACTTTTGCCCCCTAACTCTCAACTCATGTCCTCTGGCTTGAATCTCCCCTACTCTCAATGGAAAAAGTCTATCCACGTCAACTCTATCTATCCCCCTCATAATTTAAATACCTCTATCAAGTCCCCCCTCAACCTTCTACACTCCAAAGAATAAAGACCTAACTTGTTCAATCTTTCCCTTTAACTTAGGTGCTGAAACGCAAGTAACATTCTAGTAAATCATCTTTGTACTCTCTCTATTTTGTTGACATCTTTTCTATAATTTGGTGACCAGAACTGTACACAATACTCCAAATTCGGCCTTAGCAATGCCTTGTACAATTTTAACATTACATCCCAACTCCTATACTCAATGCTCTGATTTATAAAGGCCAACATACCAAAAGCTTTCTTTACTACCCCATCCACATGAGATTCCACCTTCAGGGAACTATGCACCATTATTCCTAGATCACTCTGTTCCACTGCATTCTTCAATGTCCTACCATTTACTCTTGTTTCCTATTATTCATATGTCTACCTAAGATTCTGGTAAATGTCCCTGATGTATCTGCCTTTACCACGACCCCAGGCTGCGTGTTCCATGCACCCACCACTCTTTGTAAAAAAAAACCTTCTCTGACATCCTCCTACACAAAATGCTGGAGCAACTCAGCAGTCAGACAGCATCTATGAAAAAGTGTAAACAGTCAACAACAGTTTCTACAGTTATATTAAAAGCAAGAGGATAGTGAGGGATAAAATTGGCCCCTTAGAGAATCAGAGTGGTCAGCTATGTGTGGAACCGAGGGAGATGGGAGAGATTTTGAACAATTTCTTCTCTTCGGTATTCACTAAGAAGGATATTGAATTGTGTAAGGTGTGGGAAACAAGTAAGGAAGTTATGGAACCTATGACAATTAAAGAGGTGGAAGTACTGGCGCTTTTAAGAAATTTAAAAGTGGATAAATCTCCGGGTCCTGACAGGATATTCCCCAGGACCTTGAGGGAAGTTTGTGTAGAAATAGCAGGAGCTCTGACGGAGATCTTTCAGATGTCATTAGAAACGGGGATTGTGCCGGAGGATTAGCGTATTGCTCATGTGGTTCCATTGTTTAAAAAGGGTTCTAGAAGTAATTCTAGCAATTATAGACCTGTCAGTTTGACATCAGTGGTGGGTAAATTAATGGAAAGTATTCTTAGAGATAGTATTAATAATTATCTGGATAGACAGGATCTGATTAGGAGTAGCCAGCATGAATTTGTGCGTGGAAGGTCATGTTTGACAAACCTTATTGAATTTTTTGAAGAAGTTACGAGGAATGTTGATGAGGGTAAGGCAGTGGATGTAGTCTATATGGACTTCAGCAAAGCCTTTGACAAAGTTCCACATGGAAGGTTAGTTAAGAAGGTTCAGTCGTTAGGTATTAATGCTGGAGTAATAAAATGGATTCAACAGTGGCTAGATGAGAGATGCCAGAGAGTAGTGGTGGATAATTGTTTATCGGGATGGAGGCCGGTGACTAGCGGGGTGCCTCAGGGATCTGTTTTGGACCCAATGTTGTTTGTAATATACATAAATGATCTGGATGATGGGGTGGTAAATTAGATTAGTAAGTATGCCAATGATACTAAGGTCGGAGGTGTTGTGGATAATGAGGTGGGTTTTCAAAGCTTGCAGGGAGATTTATGCCGGTTAGAAGAGTGGGCTGAACGTTGGCAGATGGAGTTTAATGCTGAGAAGTGTGAGGTTCTACATTTTGGCAGGAATAATCCAAATAGAACATACAGGGTAAATGGTAGGGCATTGAGGAATGCAGAGGAACAGAGAGATCCAGGAATAACAGTGCATAGTTCCCTGAAGGTGGTCTCATGTAGATAGGGTGGTGAAGAAGGCTTTTGGAACGCTGGCCTTTATAAATCAAAGCATTGAGTACAGAAGTTGGGATGTAATGTTAAAATTGTACAAGGCATTGGTAAGGCCAAATTTGGAATATTGTGTACAGTTCTGGTCACCAAATTATAGGAAAGATATCAATAAATTAGAGAGAGTGCAGAGACGATTTACTAGGATGTTACCTGGGTTTCAGCACTTAAGTTACAGAGAAAGGTTGAACAAGTTAGGTCTCTATTCATTGGAGCGTAGAAGGTTGAGGGGGGATTTGATCGAGGTATTTAAAATTTTGAGAGGGATAGATAGAGTTGACGTGAATAGGCTGTTTCCATTGAGAGTTGGGGAGATTCAAACGAGAGGATATGATTTGAGAGTTAGGGGGCAGAAGTTTAAGGGAAACACGAGGGGGTATTTCTTTACTCAGAGAGTGATAGCTGTGTGGAATGAGCTTCCTGTAGAAGTAGTAGAGGCCAGTTCAGTTGTGTCACTTAAGGTAAAATTGGATAGGTATATGGACAGGAAAGGAGTGGAGGGTTATGGGCTGAGTGCGGGTAGGTGGGACTAGGTGAGAGTAAGGGTTCGGCACGGACTAGGAGGGCCAAAATGGCCTGTTTCCGTGCTGTGATTGTTATATGGTTATATAACAGTATTGGAGGCCATGGACTGACATATTGGAATGGGAAGTAGGATTAAAATGGGTGGCCACTGGGGGATCCTGCTTTTTTTGGTAGGCAGAGTGTAGGTGCTCGGTGAAGTGGTCTCCCAATCTTCATCGAGTCTCACCGATGTACAGGAGGCCACACCAGGAGCACTGGACACAGTAGATGACCCCAACAGACTCACAGGTTAAGTGTCACCTCACCTGGAAGATACTGTTTGGGGCCCTGAATGGTAGTGCGGAAGGAGGTGTTGGGGCAGATTTGGCACTTGTTCTGATGGCAAGGATAAATGCCAGGAGGAAGATCAGTGGGAAGGGACGAATGGCCCAATGCTCCTCCACCCCCACCAGGAAGGCCTCGAAGCTCTCAGTTTCTTTCTGGACCCAGACCCAACCAGTTCCCCTTCACCACCACTCTCCTCTGTCTAGTGTCACATCCTTTCTCTAAATAATTCCTCCTTTGGCTCCTCCCACTTCCTTCAAACAAAAGGGGTAGCCATGGACACTCGCATGGGTCCCAGTTATGCCTGCCTGTTTGTCGGCTACATGGAATAGTCCATGTAACAAGCCTACACTGGTGACCATCCCGCACTTTCCCTACACTGCATTGGTGCTGCTTCCTGCACCCGTGCTGAACTCATGGACTTCATCCAATTCACCTCCAACCTCCACCCTGCCCTCAAATTTACTTGGTGCTTTTCTGACACCTCCCTCCCCTTTCTCGATCTCTCTGTCTCCATCTCTGGAGACAGCTTATCCCCTTCCCACTCTCTTACTTGTATAAATGCCACCTCCTTCTCTCAATTCCTCCGTTTCTGCCGCATCTGCTCTCAGGATGAAGCTTTACATTCTTTAACAAAGGAAATGTCCTCCTTTTTCAAAGAAAGGGGCTTCCCTTCCTCCACCATTAATACTGCCTTTAACCACATTTCTTCCATTTCACAGGTCTGCTCTCACCCCATCCTCCTGCCACCCTACCAGGGATAAGGTTCCTCTTGTCCTCACCTACTGCCCCACCAAATTCCATGTCCAACACATAATTCTCCGTAACTTCCGCCATCTCCAACAGGATCCCACCACCAAGTACATCTTTCCCTCTCTTCAATTTTCTGCTTTCTGCAGGGATCGTTCCCTACACAACTCCCTTGTCCATTCATCCCTCCCAACACTTATACTTGCAAGCGAAACATGTGCCACACCTGCCCCTACACCTTTTCCTCACTAGCATTCAGGGCCCCAGACAGTCCTTCCAGGAGAGGCAACACTTCACCTGTGAGTCGGTTGAGGTCGTATACTGTGTCCGAGGTTTCGTGTGGCCTCCTGTACATCAGTGAGACCTGACGTAGATTGGGAGACCACCAGATCTCCCAGTGGCCACCCATTTTAATTCAACTTCTCATTCTGACATGTTAATCCATGGCCTCCTCTACTGTCACACTTAGGTTGGAGGAACAACTTGTATTCTGTCTGGGTACCTCCAACCTGATGGCATGGACATCAATTTGTCAAACTTCCAGAAATGGCCCCACCCTCTCCTTCACCATTCCCCATCCCCTTTTCCTTCTCTCACTTTATCTCCTTGCCCGCCCTCACCTCCTTCTGGTGCTCCTCCCCTTTCCTTTCTTCCATGGCCTTCTGTCCTCTCCTATCAGACTCACCCTTCTCCAGCCCTGAATCTCTTTCATCAGTCAACTTCCCAGCTCTTTACTTCATCCCTCCCCTCCCCCATCTTTTAAGTCTACTCCATATCTTTTTTCTCCAGTCTTGATGAATATCATCTATACTTTAATCCCATAGATGCTGCCTGGCCTGCTGAGTTCCTCCAGCAATTTTGTGTGTGTTGTTTGAAAATGAACGGTGATGGAGTCTAGGCAGTGAAGACAGGTAGAAACAGATAGTTGGTGCTGCTGCAGGCCAGCTCTTTTTACACTACATAGATTAGAAAAATTCAATTCAAATTTGCAGATAAAAGTCATCCCATCAGAAAAGCCCTATTCAAATAACACAGCACTGGAGAAGCTTCGAGAGCTTTCCAGAATCGTACAGATGTAACCACTAGGGGGCACACTAAACACACTGTGACAGACAGACAGACATACCTTATTGGGTAAAAATAAAATATTGAAGAACGGGTTAAGTTCGTTGGCCTTGTCCACACTGCCTTCAGCTCCTCTGTTGCTGGTTTGCCGGAACCCAGTGATGGTCCTCATCCCACTCCAGACCTCTCTCATGTTGTTCTGCTGGAGTTTCCACTCAAGCTTCCTCCGATACCTGTCTTTAGCCTCCCTGCTCTTGGCTTTCAGGTCCCTCTGTATTGTCCTCCCTATTTTCATCTCTAAACGCCGTCCTTTTGGCATTCAGGATGTCCTTAATGTCCTTTGTTACCCATGGCTTCCTGACGAAGGGTCTCGGCCCGAAACGTAGACAGCGCTTCTCCCTATAGATGCTGCCTAGCCTGCTGTGTTCTACCAACATTTCGTGTGTGTTGTTTGAATTTCCAGCATCTGCAGATTTCCTCGTGTTTGCATATACACACTGACCACTAGGGGAGACACTAAACAACTGCATATACACACTGTTAACCATTAGGAAGCATACTAAATAGTTGCATATACACACACTGTGACTACAAGGGGACACAATGACGGCTGCATATACTATTCCATTCTCAGCCTCTTTGTTTCTTTTCCTTCCCACCTACATCCGTGACACTTCTCATGCCCTCAATATCTGCAGTAACCTTAAATTCGCTGGGCCTGACTGCCTCATTTTCACCATGGATATTCAATCCCTATTCACTTCTATCCTCTATCAAGAAGGCCCCAAAGTTTTCTGCTTCCCTCTTGACAAAAGAACCTAACAACCCCCCCTCATCCACCACCACCCTCTTCCAGCTGGCAGAACTGGCCCTCATCCCGAACAATTTTTCCATTAGCTCGTCCCCTTTTCTCCAAACCTGACGGTAGTCATGGCCACTCCCATCCCTGCCTCTTCGTTGACTATATAGAACAGTCCATATTTGAAGCCTCCCCCCGGTGATACTCCCCAACTCTTCCTCTGCTACATTGATGACTGCTTTGGTGCTGCTTCATGCTAAACTTGTCAATTTTATCAACTTTACCTCTAACTTCCACCCTGCCCTTAAAGTCACTTGGTCCAACTCTGACACCTCTTTACTCTTCCTCCATCTCTGGAGATAACTATCAACCGACATCTTTTATAAACCTACTGATTCCCATGGTTATTTCAACTATACCTCTTCCCACCCGTCTCTTGTAAAAATGCAGTTGCTTTTTCTCACCTTTGTCTTGGCCACGTGTTCCCAGGATGTGACCTTCTGTTCCAGGACATTGTAGAAAAGCAGGGTTTCCCCCTCCTCCACTGATGCTGCCCTCACCTGCATTTTCTCCTGTATGGCTGTGCTCAGTCCACTGCTTTAATAGTGATAGAGTTCCTGTTGCCCTTACCTACCACCCCATCAGCCTCCACATCCAACACATCATTTCCGCAACATCTGCCATCTCCAAAGTGATCCTATCCCCCCCCCCCCCCCACTCTCTGCTTTCAGCAGGGATCGCTCCCTCTGCTTTTCCCTTGTCCATTCATTCCCCCCTCCCACAAATCTCTCTCCCTGCAAGTGCCCAAAGTGCTACACCTGCCCATACACCTCGTCCCTCACCTCATTCAGGCACCAGGCAGCCTCCTCCGCTCCATCGGCCAAACATTTTAATTCACATTCTCATTCCAACATGTCAGTTCATGGGGTCCAACATGAGGCCATCCTCAGGGTGGAGGAGCAACCCCAAGTGAATTTAAGGACAGAGTGGAAGTTGGAGGCAAAGTTGATGAAATTGATGGGTCCAGCATAGGTGCAGGAAGCAGCACCAATCCAGTCGTCAAAGTAGCAGAGGAAGTGTTGAGGGATTTCCAGGGAAAGCTTCGAACATGGTCTATTCTACATAGCCAACAAATAGGCAATTGAACAATCAGATTGAACATGGGTTCAATGTCCACTCAGAAATTTGACGGCCGAGGGGCAGAAGAGTTTAACAATACAAGCTAACGATAATGCTTAGATCATCGTAGCTACGT
The DNA here is from genome assembly GCF_030144855.1 of Hypanus sabinus. Taxonomy (NCBI): domain Eukaryota; kingdom Metazoa; phylum Chordata; class Chondrichthyes; order Myliobatiformes; family Dasyatidae; genus Hypanus; species Hypanus sabinus. Next base: position 107,091,933 of record NC_082719.1, read on the forward strand.
GGAAACCACAGCAATGAACCCCAAGCACATAGCTAGAATACTATCTGAATCACTTTCTTGATTGGTGCATGCAGCTGAATTTTTACTTCAACTTACCTGTTTGATGATTTTCTAATGTTTCAAAGATTTTCCTAACAGGTCGCATCGCTGCCTCTTTGCAAACCAACTTGAGATCAGAACCAGAGTAGCCTTCAGTCTCCTGTTGGAGGAAAGAGTGAGCTGTTATTTAGTTGTTTTTTATTAAGATACAGCACAGAACAAGCCTTTTCAGCCCTTCCTGCCACTCAGAAACCCACCAATTGAACCCTAGCCTAATCATAAGACAATGTACAATGACCAATAAACCTACCTGTTTGTTATTGCAATGTGGAAGGAAACCAAAACATCCGGAGAAATCCCACGCATTCCACAGGGAGGACATACAGACTCCTTACAGAGGACACCAGAATTGATCTCCAAGCATCAATCGGCCAAGGTGTAATAACACTAGCCATTATGCCACCATGGCACCCACGTATAATACTTACAGTTTTTCATAAATTCTATTGCATTTCTTTTTTCTCCTGTAAATACCTACAAGAAAGTGAATCTCAGGGTGGATATGGTGACATATATGTACTTTGATAATAATTTTGCAGTTCTGCATAGGTATGTTCCATTGAGGCAGGGAAAGGATGGTAGGGTTAAAGAACCATGTAGAAAATCCAGTTAAGAAAAGAAAAGCTTATGAAAGGTTCAAGAAACTAGGTACTGTTAGAGCTCCAGAAAATTACAAGGTTGCCAGGAAAGAGCATAAGAATGGAATTAGGAGAGCCAGAAGGGGCCATGAGAAGGCCTTGGTGAGCAGGATTAAGGAAAACCCTAATGCATTCTACAAGTATGTGAAGAGCAAGAGGATGAGCCGTGTGAGAATAGGACCAATCAGGTGTGATTGTGGAAATGTGCATGGAGTCGGAGGAGGTATTTAATGAACACTTTGCTTCAGTGTACACCAGGGAAAAAGACCTTGGCAATTGTGGGGATGACTTTTAGCAGATTAAAACTCTTGAGCATAAAGGAATTAAGAAAGAGGATGTGCTGGAGCTTTTGAAAAGCGTAAAGTTGGATAAGTCACTGGAACCAGATGAGATATACCCCAGGCTACTGTGGGAAGCAAGGGAGGAGCCTCTGGTGATGATGATTGCATCATCAATAATAATGGGAGAAGTACCAGAGGATTGGAATGTTGCAAATGTTGTTCCCTTGTTCAAGAAAGGGAGTAGAGATAACCCAGGAAATTATAGACCAGTGAGTCTGGCTTCAGTGGTGGGCAAGTTGTTGGAGAAGATCCTGAGAGGCAGGATTTATGAGCATTGGGAGATACATAATTTGATTAAGGATAGTCAGCATGGCTTTGTCAAGGGCAGGTCGTGCCTTACGAATCTTATTGAATTCTTTGAGGATGTAACAAAACACATTGATGAAGATAAAGCAGTGGATGTAGTGTATATGAATTTCAGTAAGGCATTTGATACGGTTCCCCATGCGAGGCTCTTTCAGAAAGTGAGGAGGCATTGGATTCAAGGAGACCTTGCTTTGTGGGTCCTGAACTGGCTTGCCCACAGAAGGCTAGGGGTGGTTGTAGATGGTTTGTATTCTGCATGGAGGTCAGTGACCAGTGGTGTTCCACAGGGAATTGTTCTGGGACCCCTCCTTTTTCTGATTTTCATAAATGATCTGGATGGTAGAAGGGTAGGTTAGTAAGTTTGCTGATGACACAAAGGTTGGGGGTGTTGTTGATAGTGTGGTGGGCTTTCAGAGGTTACAGCGGGACATCGATAGGATGTAGAACTGGACTAAGTGGCAGATGGACTTCAGCCCAGACAAGTGTGAAATGGTTCATTTTGAAGACAGAATATAATATTAATGGTAAGATCTTGAGGTCCATGTTGATAGGACATTCAAAGCTGCTGCACAGGTTGACAATGTTGTTAAGAAGGCATATGATGTGTTGGCATTCATCAACTGTAGATGAGTTCAAGAGCCGCAAGGTAATGTTACAGCTATAGAAGACCTTGGACAGACCCCACTTGGAGTACTGTCTTCAGTTCTGGTCACTTCACTACAGAAAAGATGTGTATACTATAGAGAGAGTGCACAGGAAATTTACAAGGATGTTCTCTAGATTGGAGGGTGTACCTTATTAGAATAGGTTGAGTGAACTTGGCCTTTTCCCCTTGGAGCAACGGAGGATGAGAGATGACCTGATAGAGGTGTACAAAATGATGAGAAGTATTGATCGTGTGGATAACCAGAGGCTTTATTCCCAGGGCTGAAATGGCTGACACGAGGGGGCATAGTTTTAAGGTGCTTGGAATAGGTACAGAGGGGATGTCAGGGATAAGTTTTTCACGCAGAGATTGGTGGGTGTGTGGAATGGACTACTAGCAAAGGTAGTTAGCCTGCTGTGTTCCACCAGCATTTTGTGTGTGTTGCTTGAATTTCCAGCATCTGCAGATTTCCTTGTGTTTGCTGACTAGCAACAGTGGTAGAGGGGGATACAATAGTGTCTTTTAAGATACTCTTAAATAGGTACATGGACCTTAGAAAAATAGAGGGCTATACAGTAGGGAAATTCTGTGCAGTTTCTAGAGTAGGTTACATGGTTGGCACAACATCTAATGTGCTGTAGATTTCTATGTTCTATGTCCTGAGGTTAATGTTCAAGGTAAATTTATTATCAAAGCATGTATACTATATACAACCACAAACAAGACAAAATCTGCAGACGCTGAAAATCCAAGCAACACGCACAAAATGCTCGAGGAACTCAGCCGGCCAGGCAGTGTCTATGAAAAAGTCCTGCTGAAGGGTCTTGGCCAGAAATGTCGACTGTACTCTTTTCTCTGATGCTGCCTGGCCTGCTGTGGTCCTCCAGCACTATGTGTGTGTTGTTTTCCATGTACAACCGAGATTCATTTTCATGCAGGCAGACACAGGAAAATAAAGAAATACAATGGAATCTATTTAAAAAAACATAAAACTAAGATCAAAATAAACCCAATGTGTAGAAAAGAGGACAAATTGAGGAAATTCTACAAGAGAAAAGTAAGTAAACAGTACTGCAAACAGGAACTGCAGAGACCCCAAAAGTGAGTCCAGAGTCCCTGGAGTGAGTTCAGTGCTCAGCAGAGTCCAGGAGTCCAATGGCAACAGGGAAATATCCGGTCCCGAACGAGGCAGCATGGTACTCGAGGCTCCTGCTCCTCTCACCCGATGGTAGTAACAAAGACAGAGAGAGGTACAATCAAAAGCAGGCAAATGACAGGCTAACATGGGGGAGGGATCGTGGCGGACATTGGTACAACACCTCTTCATCTTTCAGTCCCAACACACTGTAGTACAGACTCGACCCAAAAAGTCCCATCCCATCCCGTTAGTCTCTATCACCCTGTCTCTCCCCATCCCATCACAGTCTCTATCACCATCAGTCTTCCCACCCCATTACAGTCTCTATCACCCTGTCTCTCCCCATCCCATCCCGTTAGTCTCTATCACCCTGTCTCTCCCCATCACATCACAGTCTCTATCACCATCAGTCTCCCCACCACATTACAGTCTCTATCACCCTGTCTCTCCCCATCCCAACCCGTTAGTCTCTATCACCCTATTTCTCCCCATCCCAGCCCGTTACAGTTACTATCACCCTCAGTCTCCCCACTCCATTACAGTCTCTATCACCCTGTCTCTCCCCATCCCATCCCATTAGTCACTATCACCCTCAGACTCCCCATCCCATAACAGTCTCTATCATCCTGTCTCTCCCCATCACATCACAGTCTCTATCACCGTCAGTCTCCCTACCCCATTACAGTCTCTATCACCTTGTCTCTCCCCATCCCATCCCATTACAGTCACTATCACCCTCAGTCTCCCCATCCCATTACAGTCTCTATCAGTCTCCCCACCCCATTACAGTCTCTATCACCGTCTCTCCCCATCCCATCCCAATACACTCTATCACTCTCAGTCTCCCCATCCCATTAGTCTCTCCCTCAGTCTCCCCACCCCAATACACTCTCTATCTCTCCCCATCCCATTACAGTCTCTATCACCCTGTCTCTCCCCATCCCATCCCATTACAGTCTCTATCACCGAGTCTCCCCATCCCATTACAGTCTCTATCACCCTGTCTCTCCCCATCCCATCCCGTTACAGTCTCTATCACCCTGAGTCTCCCCATCCCATCACAGTCTCTATCACCATCAGTCTCCCCACCCCATCACAGTCTCTATCTCCGTCTCTCCCCATCCCAATCCAATACAGTCTCTATCACTCTCAGTCTCCCCATCCCATTAGTCTCTCCTTCAGTCTCCCCACCCCATTACAGTCTCTATCTCTCCCCATCCCATTACAGTCTCTATCACCCTGTCTCTCCCCATCCCATCCCGTTACAGTCTCTATCACCCTGAGTCTCCCCATCCCATTACAGTCTCTATCATCCTGTCTCTCCCCATCCCATCACAGTCTCTATCACCCTCAGTCTCCCCATCCCATTACAGTCTCTATCACCCTCAGTCTCCCCACCCCATTACAGTCTCTATCACCATCTCTCCCCATCCCATTACAGTCTCTATCACCCTGTCTCTCCCCATCCCATCCCGTTACAGTCACTATCACCCTCAGTCTCCCCATCCCATTACAGTCTCTATCACCCTGTCTCTCCCCATCCCATCCCATTACAGTCTCTATCACTCTCAGTCTCCCTACCCCATTACAGTCTCTATCACCCTTTCTCTCCCCATCCCATCCCATTACAGTCACTATCACCCTCAGTCTCCCCATCCCATTACAGTCTCTATCACCCTGAGTCTCCCCATCCCATCCCGTTACAGTCTCTATCACCCTCAGTCTCCCCATCCCATTACAGTCTTCATCACCCTCAGTCTCCCCACCCCATTACAGTCTCTATCACCCTGTCTCTCCCCATCCCATCACAGTCTCTATCACCCTCAGTCTCCCCACCCCATTACAGTCTCTATCACCCTCTCTCCCCATCCCATCCCATTACAGTCACTATCACCCTCAGTCTCCCCATCCCATTACAGTCACTATCACCCTGTCTCTCCACATCCCATCCCATTACAGTCTCTATCACCCTCAGTCTCCCCACACCATTACAGTCTCTATCACCCTGTCTCTCCCCATCCCATCCCATTACAGTCACTATCACCCTCAGTCTCCCCATCCCATTACAGTCTCTATCACCCTGTCTCTCCCAATCGCATCACAGTCTCTATCACCGTCAGTCTCCCTACCCCATTACAGTCTCTATCTCTCCCCATCCCATTACAGTCTCTGTCACCCTCAGTCACCCCACCACATTACAGTCTCTATCACCCTGTCTCTCCCCATCCCATCACAGTCTCTGTCACCCTCAGTCTCCCCACCCCATTACAGTCTCTATCACCCTGTCTCTCCCCATCCCATCACAGTCTCTGTCACCCTGAGTCTCCCCACCCCATTACAGTCTCTATCACCCTGTCTCTCCCCATCCCATCCCATTACAGTCTCTATCACCCTCAGTCTCCCTACCCCATTACAGTCTATCACCCTGTCTCTCCCCATCCCATCCCATTACAGTCACTATCACCCTCAGTCTCCCCATCCCATTACAGTCACTATCACCCTGTCTCTCCCCATCCCATCCCATTACAGTCTCTATCACCCTGTCTCCCCACACCATTACAGTCTCTATCACCCTGTCTCTCCCCATCCCATCCCATTACAGTCACTATCACCCTCAGTCTCCCCATCCCATTATAGTCTCTATCACCCTGTCTCTCCCCATCGCATCACAGTCTCTATCACCGTCAGTCTCCCTACCCCATTACAGTCTCTATCTCTCCCCATCCCATTACAGTCTCTATCACCCTCAGTCTCCCCACCACATTACAGTCTCTATCACCCTGTCTCTCCCCATCCCATCACAGTCTCTATCACCCTCAGTCTCCCCACCCCATTACAGTCTCTATCACCCTGTCTCTCCCCATCCCATCCCATTACAGTCTCTATCACCCTGTCTCCCCACACCATTACAGTCTCTATCACCCTGTCTCTCCCCATCCCATCCCATTACAGTCACTATCACCCTCAGTCTCCCCATCCCATTACAGTCTCTATCACCCTGTCTCTCCCCATCGCATCACAGTCTCTATCACCGTCAGTCTCCCTACCCCATTACAGTCTCTATCACCTTGTCTCTCCCCATCCCATCCCGTTACAGTTACTATCACCCTCAGTCTCCCCACTCCATTACAGTCTCTATCACCCTGTCTCTCCCCATCCCATCCCATTACAGTCACTATCACCCTCAGTCTCCCCATCCCATTATAGTTTCTATCACCCTGTCTCTCCCCATCGCATCACAGTCTCTATCACCGTCAGTCTCCCTACCCCATTACAGTCTCTATCTCTCCCCATCCCATTACAGTCTCTATCACCCTCAGTCTCCCCACCACATTACAGTCTCTATCACCCTGTCTCTCCCCATCCCATCACAGTCTCTGTCACCCTGAGTCTCCCCACCCCATTACAGTCTCTATCACCCTGTCTCTCCCCATCCCATCCCATTACAGTCTCTATCACCCTCAGTCTCCCTACCCCATTACAGTCTATCACCCTGTCTCTCCCCATCCCATCCCATTACAGTCACTATCACCCTCAGTCTCCCCATCCCATTACAGTCACTATCACCCTGTCTCTCACCATCCCATCCCATTACAGTCTCTATCACCCTGTCTCCCCACACCATTACAGTCTCTATCACCCTGTCTCTCCCCATCGCATCACAGTCTCTATCACCGTCAGTCTCCCTACCCCATTACAGTCTCTATCTCTCCCCATCCCATTACAGTCTCTATCACCCTCAGTCTCCCCACCACATTACAGTCTCTATCACCCTGTCTCTCCCCATCCCATCACAGTCTCTATCACCCTCAGTCTCCCCACCCCATTACAGTCTCTATCACCCTGTCTCTCCCCATCCCATCCCATTACAGTCTCTATCACCCTCAGTCTCCCTACCCCATTACAGTCAATCACCCTGTCTCTCCCCATCCCATCCCATTACAGTCACTATCACCCTCAGTCTCCCCATCCCATTACAGTCTCTATCACCCTGTCTCTCCCCATCGCATCACAGTCTCTATCACCGTCAGTCTCCCTACCCCATTACAGTCTCTATCACCTTGTCTCTCCCCATCCCATCCCGTTACAGTTACTATCACCCTCAGTCTCCCCACTCCATTACAGTCTCTATCACCCTGTCTCTCCCCATCCCATCCCATTAGTCACTATCACCCTCAGTCTCCCCATCCCATAACAGTCTCTATCATCCTGTCTCTCCCCATCACATCACAGTCTCTATCACCGTCAGTCTCCCTACCCCATTACAGTCTCTATCACCTTGTCTCTCCCCATCCCATCCCATTACAGTCACTATCACCCTCAGTCTCCCCATCCCATTACAGTCTCTATCAGTCTCCCCACCCCATTACAGTCTCTATCACCGTCTCTCCCCATCCCATCCCAATACACTCTATCACTCTCAGTCTCCCCATCCCATTAGTCTCTCCCTCAGTCTCCCCACCCCAATACACTCTCTATCTCTCCCCATCCCATTACAGTCTCTATCACCCTGTCTCTCCCCATCCCATCCCGTTACAGTCTCTATCACCCTGAGTCTCCCCATCCCATTACAGTCTCTATCACCCTGTCTCTCCCCATCCCATCCCGTTACAGTCTCTATCACCCTGAGTCTCCCCATCCCATTACAGTCTCTATCACCCTGTCTCTCCCCATCCCATCCCGTTACAGTCTCTATCACCCTGAGTCTCCCCATCCCATCACAGTCTCTATCACCATCAGTCTCCCCACCCCATCACAGTCTCTATCACCGTCTCTCCCCATCCCAACCCAATACAGTCTCTATCACTCTCAGTCTCCCCATCCCATTAGTCTCTCCTTCAGTCTCCCCACCCCATTACAGTCTCTATCTCTCCCCATCCCATTACAGTCTCTATCACCCTGTCTCTCCCCATCCCATCCCGTTACAGTCTCTATCACCCTGAGTCTCCCCATCCCATTACAGTCTCTATCACCCTGTCTCTCCCCATCCCATCCCGTTACAGTCTCTATCACCCTGAGTCTCCCCATCCCATTACAGTCTCTATCACCCTGTCTCTCCCCATCCCATCCCGTTACAGTCTCTATCACCCTGAGTCTCCCCATCCCATCACAGTCTCTATCACCATCAGTCTCCCCACCCCATCACAGTCTCTATCACCGTCTCTCCCCATCCCAACCCAATACAGTCTCTATCACTCTCAGTCTCCCTACCCCATTAGTCTCTCCTTCAGTCTCCCCACCCCATTACAGTCTCTATCTCTCCCCATCCCATTACAGTCTCTATCACCCTGTCTCTCCCCATCCCATCCCGTTACAGTCTCTATCACCCTGAGTCTCCCCATCCCATTACAGTCTCTATCATCCTGTCTCTCCCCATCCCATCACAGTCTCTATCACTCTCAGTCTCCCCATCCCATTAGTCTCTCCCTCAGTCTCCCCACCCCATTACACTCTCTATCTCTCCCCATCCCATTACAGTCTCTATCACCCTGTCTCTCCCCATCCCATCCCGTTACAGTCTCTATCACCCTGAGTCTCCCCATCCCATTACAGTCTCTATCACCATCAGTCTCCCCACCCCATCACAGTCTCTATCACCGTCTCTCCCCATCCCATCCCAATACAGTCTCTATCACTCTCAGTCTCCCCATCCCATTAGTCTCTCCTTCAGTCTCCCCACCCCATTACAGTCTCTATCTCTCCCCATCCCATTACAGTCTCTATCACCCTGTCTCTCCCCATCCCATCCCGTTACAGTCTCTATCACCCTGAGTCTCCCCATCCCATTACAGTCTCTATCATCCTGTCTCTCCCCATCCCATCACAGTCTCTATCACCCTCAGTCTCCCCATCCCATTACAGTCTCTATCACCCTCTGTCTCCCCACCCCATTACAGTCTCTATCACCATCTCTCCCCATCCCATTACAGTCTCTATCACCCTGTCTCTCCCCATCCCATCCCGTTACAGTCACTATCACCCTCAGTCTCCCCATCCCATTAGAGTCTCTATCACCGTCTCTCCCCATCCCATCCCATTAGTCTCTATCACTCTCAGTCTCCCCACCCCATTACAGTCTCTATCTCTCCCCATCCCATTACAGTCTCTATCACCCTGTCTCTCCCCATCCCATCCCATTACAGTCTCTATCACCCTGTCTCCCCACCCCATTACAGTCTCTATCACCATCTCTTCCCATCCCATTACAGTCTCTATCACCATCTCTCCCCATCCCATTACAGTCTCTATTACCGTGTCTCCCCATCCCATCCCGTTACAGTCTCTATCACCCTGTCTCTCCCCATCCCATCACAGTCTCTATCACCCTCAGTCTCCCCATCCCATCCCGTTAGTCTCTATCACCCTGTCTCCCCACCCCATTACAGTCTCTATCATCCTGTCCCTCCCCATCCCATCACAGTCTCTATTACCGTGTCTCCCCATCCCATCCCGTTACAGTCTCTATCCCCCTCAGTCTCCCAATCCCATCCCATTACAGTCTCTATCCCCCTCAAGTCTCCCCATCCCATCCCGTTACAATCTGTCACATTCTCTCCCTGTCCTTCCCCATCTCTGCCATCACACTCTTTTACTGTCTCTGTCACCCTCAGTCTCCCCATCCCACCCATTCCACTGTTAAAGTTACCAACCTTCGTCCCCCCATCCCACACCATAAGACCATGAGACATTGGAGCAGAACTAGGCCATCTGGCACATCGAGTCTGCTCTGAAATTCAATCATGGCTGATCCTTTTTTTCTGCTGCTCAACCCCAGTTCCTGTCCTTCTCCACATAACCTTTGATGCCATGTCCAATCAAGAACTTATCAATCTCTGCCTGAAATACACCCAGTGACTTGGCCTCCACAGCTGCACATGGCAACAAATCCCACAAATTCACCACCCTTTGGCTAAAGAAATTTCTCCACATCTCTTTTGAAAGGCGCCCCTCTATCTTGGGGCTGTGCCCTCTTGTCCTTGGCTCCCCCACTGTGGGAAACATCCTTTTCTCATCTATTCTCTCTAGGCCTTTCAACATTTGAAAAGTTTCAATGAAATCAGCCCTCATCCCTCCAGTGAGTACAGATCCAGAGCCATCAAATGTTCCTCATTTGATAACCCTTACATTCCTGGAATCATCCTTGTGAATCTTCTCTAGACCCTCTCCAATTTCTATGATTTCTACCGTATCCGCCTCCACCACCATTGCCAGCAGCCCATTCCATGCACTCACCACTCTCTTTGTTAAAAACTTACCCGACATCTCTTCTGTACCTCCTCCCCAGCACGTGAAACCTGCGTCCTCTTGTGGCAACCATTTCAGCCCTGACTAGCCCTGGATAGCCTCTGACTATCCACACGATCAATGCCTCTCAACATCTTATACACCTCTATCAGGTCACCTCTCATCCTCTGTTGTTCCAAGGAGAAAAGACCAAGTTCACTCAACCTGTTCTCATAAGGCATGCTCCCCAATCCAGGCAACATCCTTGTAAATCTCCTCTGCACCATTTCTACGGTTTCCACATCCTTCCTGTAGTGAGGCGACCAGAACTGAGCACAGTACTCCAAGTGGGGTCTGACCAGGGTCCTATGTAGCTCCAACATTACCTCTCGGCTCCTAAATTCAATTCCACGATTGATGAAGGCCGATACACCGTATGCCTTCTTAACCCCAGAGTCAACCTGCACAGCTGCTTTGAGCGTCCTATGGACTCAGACCCCAAGATCCCTCTGATCCTCCACACTGCCCAGAGCCTTACCATTAATACTATATTCTGCCATCATATTTGACCTACCAAAATGAGCCACTTCATACTTATCTAGGTTGAACTCCATCTGCCACTTCTCAGCCCAGTTTTGCATCCTATCAATGTCCCACTGTAACCTCTGACAGCCTTCCACACTATCCACAACACCTCCAACCTTTGTGTAATCAGCAAACTTACTAACCCATCCCTCCACTTCCTTATCCAGGTCATTTATAAAAATAGGGAAGAGTAAGGGTCTCAGAACAGATCCCTGAGGCACACCACTGGTCACTAATCTCCATGCAGAAAATGACCTGTCTACAACCACTCTTTGCCTTCTGTGGGCAAGCCAGTTCTGGATCCACAAAGCAAAGTCCCCTTGGATCCCAGGCCTCCTTACTTTCTCAATAAGTCTTGCATGTGGTACCTCACCAGATGCCTTGCTGAAATCCATATACACTACATCTACTGCTCTTCCTTCATCAATGTGTTCAGTCACATCCTCAAAAAATTCAATCAGGCTCGTAAGGCACAACATCCCCTGACAAAGCCATGCAGACTATTCTTACTCATATTATACCTCTCCAAATGTTCATAAATCCTGCCTCTCTGGATCTTCTCCATCAACTTACCAACCACTGAAGTAAGACTCACTGGTCTATAATTTCCTTGGATATCGTTCCCTTTCTTGAATAAAGGAACAACATCCGCAACCCTCCAATCCTTCATAACCTCTCCCGTCCCCATTGATGATGGAAAGATCATTACCAGAGACTCAGCTATCTTCTCCCTCGCCTCCCACAGTAGCCTGGGGCACATCTCATCCAGTCCTGGCGACTTATCCAACTTGATGCTTTTTAAAAGCTCCAGCACATCCTCTTTCTTAATATCTACATGTTCAAGCTTTTCAATCTGCTGCAAGTCATCACTACAATCACCAAGATCCTTTTCCATAGTGAATACTGAAGTAAAGTATTCATTAAGTACCTCTACTATTTCTTCTAGTTCCATACAAATTTCCCACTGTCACACTTGATAGGTCCTATTCTTTCACATCTTATCCTCTTGCTCTTCACGTACTTGTAGAATGACTTGGGGGTTTCCTTAATCCTGCCCGCCAAGGCCTTCTCCTAATTTACATCTTAAACTCCTTCCTGTTTGCCTTATAATCTTATAGATCTCTAACATTACGAAGCTCTCTGAACCTTTTATAAGCTTTTCTTCTTGACTAGATTTACTACGGTCTTTGTACACAATATGCCACATTCCTTCTGTACCTTTCCCTGATAACATCTGTTCCCAATTTAAGCTTCCAATTTCCTGCCTGATAGCCTCATAATACCCCTTACTCCAATTAAACGCTTTTCTGACTTGTCTGTTCCTATCTTTCTCCAATGCTATTGTCAGGGAGATAGAATTATGATCACTATCTCCAAAATGCTCTCCCACTGAGAGATCTGACACCTGACCAGGTTCTTTTCCCAATACCAAATCAAGTACAGCCTCTCCTCTTGTAGGCTTATCTACATATTGTGTCAAGAAACCTTCCTGAACACATCTAACAAACTCCACCCCATGTAAGCCCCTTGCTCCAGGGAGATGCCAATCAATATATAGAAATTAAAATCTCCCACGACAACTCTGTTAATATTACACCTTTCCAAGATCTGTTTCCCTATCTGCTCCTCGATATCCCTGTTACTATTGGGTGGCCTACAAAAAACACCTAGTAAAGTTATTGACCCCTTCCTGTTTCTAACCCCTACCCACAGAGACTCCATAGACAATCCCTCCATGGCATCCACCTTTTCTGCAGCTGTGACACCATCTCTGATCAACAGTGCCACGCCCCCACCTCTTTTGCCTCCCTCCCTGTCCTTTCTGAAACATCTAAAACCCCGCACTTGAAGTAACCATTCCTGTCCCTGAGCCATCCAAGTCTCTGTAATGGCCACCACATCATATCTCCAAGTACTAATGCTCTAAGCTCATCTGCTTTGTTCACAATACTCCTTGCGTTAAAATAGACACATCTCAAGCCTTTGGTCTGAGCGCGTCCCTTCTCTTTCACCTGCCTATCCTCCCTCTCGCACTGTCTCCAAGCTTTCTCTATTTGTGAGCCAGCCTCCTCTACCCCAGTCTCTTCAGTTTGGTTCCCACCCCTCAACAATTCTCGTTTAAACTCTCCCCAGTAGCCTTAGCAAACCTCCCCACCAGGATATCGGTTTCCCTGGGATTCAAGTGCAACCTGTCCTTTTTGTACAGGTCACACCTGCCCCAAAACAGCTCCCAATGATCCAGAAATCTGAATCCCTGTCCCCTGGTCCAATCCCTCAGCCATGCATTTATGCTCTACCTCATTCCATTCCTATACTACTGTCACATGGCACAGGCAGTAATCCCGAGATTACTACCTTTGGGGTCCTGCTTCTCAATTTCCTTCCTAACTCCCTGTAGTCTGTTTTCAGGACCTCCTCCCTTTCCCTACCTATGTCATTGGTAGCAATATGTACCACGACCTCTGGCTGTTCTCCCTCCCACTGCAGGATATTGTGGACGCCGTCTGAAACATCCCAGACCCTAGCACCTGGGAGGCAAACTACCATCCGAGTTTCTTTCCTGTGTCCACAAAATCGCCTGTCTGACCCCCTAACTATAGAGTCCCCTATCACTACTGCTTTCCTCTTCCTTTCCCTACCCCTCTGAGCCACAGGGCCAGACTCTGTGCCAGAGGCACGGCCGCTGTTGCTTCCCCCAGGTAGGCCATCTCTCCCAACAGTACTCAAACAGGAGTACAGCCATAGGGGTACTCTCTCATACCTAACTCCTCCCTCTCCCTCTCCTGACTGTTACCCACTTAACTGTCTCCTGTGGCCCCGGTGTGACCACCTGCCTATAACTCCTTTCTATCACCTCCTCGCCTGACCAGACAAAGGTCATTGAGCTGCATCTCCAGTTCCCTAACCCGGTCCCTTAGGAGCTGCAGTTCGACATACCAGGTGCGGATATGTCCATCAACTTATTGTTGAGGGGGCTGCCACAGAGGTGCTCTCTACTGTCTGACGTTCTCCCTTCCCTCTCCTGACAGTCACTCATTTATCTGTTTCCTGTTGTCTTGGGGTGATGACCTCCCTATAGCTTCTGTCTGTCACCACTTCACTTTTCCTAACAAGCCGAAGGTCATCGAGCTGCACCTCCAGTTCTCTAGTAAGCTGGTGCAGATGAGGCCATCAGGGAGGCTAGTAGTCTCCCAGAAATCCCACATCTGACACCCAGAGCAGAACAATGGCTCTGCAAACATATCCCCTATTCTCTCAAAAGTTAATTCAGAAAATAAGAATCCTACGATGACACTCCACCAGCTGGTACCCCTCTTTTATAAAGACTGGGTTTTTAAAGCTATTCACCAAACCTGCGTGGGAACATTCTGTTGCATCTGCGCAGTAATCCAATCGAGTCATGTCATGGTGCTAGTACACACAGTCCATTATGTCGGTGGAATACTCACTTGTCCCAGTAAGCTGTAGTCCAGTTGTGTTCGAAGCTCTACAACCCCACTGATACTCAGTGGGGGCAGCCAGTGCAGGATCATTGCCTGTCGTGCCTCTTTGGATGGAAGATCTACCAAAATTCGTTTCTCCAATCGCCGTAACATTGCATGATCCAACTCCCTGCCAACAGCAGCCATGTGTCAGTGGACAGTTTGTAGAAAAGGCATCTATCATGTTCTACCTTGTACTTCTTCCCCTTCCTCCACCTTCCTTTCCAGTACTAATACAGGGTCTCAGCCTGATATGTCGACTATTTATTCCTCTACGTGGATGCTGCCTGACCTACTAAGTTCCTCCAACATTTTGTGTGTGTGTGTTGCTCAGGATTTCCAGTATCTGCAGAATTTCTTGTGTTTTTGATAATCCAGGCTTGTTCAAGAGTGTTATGAAAACTTATAGAGAGGTTGTTACACCCAAGGTGCGAGATACAGGAAGGGGAACGGGGTTAAGGAGCCAGTGCAGAGTTCCCCTGTGGCCATCCCATCAACAACAGATACATCACTTTAGATACTGTCAAGTGAAATGACCTAACAGAGGAAAGTCACATCAGTCGGGTCTCTGTGACTCAGATGGGAAGAGGGAAGAAGAGGCATGCTGCAGTAACAGGATTTGTTAGTTTGGGGAACAGGAAGGAGGTTCTATGGCAGAAACAAGATTCCTGGATGGTATGTTGCCTCCCAGGTGCCAGAGGCTGGGACATCTCGAATCGAGTGCTCAGCATTCTCAAGTGGGAAGGTGAACAGCCAGAGGTCATGGTCCACATAGGTACCAATAACACAGATAGAATGAGTGACGAGGGAGTTCAGGGAGTTAGGTGCCAAGTTAAAGAGCAGGACCTTAAAGACTGTGATTTCAGGATTGTTCCTGTGTCACGTGCTAGTGAGGCCAGAACTATTATACAGATTATACAGTTTAACGTGTTTTAAGGAGTTGGTGTAGGAGGGTTCTTGGATCATAGGGCTCTCTTCCAGGGAAGATGGGACATGTACAAAGGGACGGTTTGCACCTGAATAGGAAGGGGACTAATATCCTAATGGGAAGGTTTGTTAATGTTGCACAGTGGTGTTTAAACAGGAGTTGCAGGGGGATGAGAACCAGAGTGCCAGAACAGTTAGTGGAGAGATTGTGGAGAGTGGAGTTGTGGAGTTAGTGGAGAGAGTGGCAGATGTTGGTAAGACCTCTGACAAAGTCAGGAATCAAAAGGTTGAGCATGGAGCTTTGTATATTTTAATGCAAGAAGTATCATAGGGAAGGCAGATGAGCTCAGGGCATGGATCACCACCTGGAAATAGATGTTGTAGCCATTAGTGAGACTTGTTTGCAGGAGGGGCAGGACTGACAGCTCAGTATTCTGTTGTTTTAGACATGACAGAGTGAGAGGGATTAGATGGGAGAGGTGGTGTTACTAGACAGCAACAATGTCACAGCAGTGCTCAGTCAGGACAGACTGGAGAACTGATTTGTCTAGTGAGACGTTATGGGTGGAACTGAAGAATAGGAAATGTATAACATCAATGGGGCTACATTACAGACCACCCAACAGTCCGAGGGATTTAGAGGAACAAACTAATAGAGAGATTGTAAACTCTTGCAAGAAACATAAGGTTGTAATTTTAACTTTCCATATATTGACTGGATATCCCATACAGTAAAAGGATTAGATGGGATAGAGTTTGTCAGACGTGTTCGGGAAAGCTTCCTTCATCAGTACCTAGAAGTCCCAATGAAAGAGTGTACAATTCTGAATCTGATTTAGGAATGAGACAGGGAGGGTGACAGATGCTTGTGTAGGGGAATACTTGAAACTAATAGCATTGTGGTCACTAGACGCAAAGGAAATATGCCAAAAGGTAGGTTTGGTCCACAGGTTGATATTCTAAATTGGAGTAAGACCAATTTTGACAGTTTCAGAATTGATCTGGCAAGTGTGGATTGGGGCAGGCTTTTTTTTTCCAAGTAAGTGGGAGGCCTTCAAAAGTGAGATTTTGCGAGTACAAAGACTGTGTGTGCCCGTCAGAATAAAAGGTAAAAATAACAAGTGTAGGAAACTTCAGTTTTCAAGAGATTTTGAGGCCCTGGTTAAGAGAACAAAGGAGGTGCACCATGCCTTGATCAAAACAACTTTCAGAGGACCTTAGAAGTAGAATTGTAGAGACGCATGAAGCTGGAAAAGGCTACAAAAGCATTGAGTGTTCATCAGGCCACATTAAGAGAAACTGTCTACAAATGGACAAAATTCAGTACTGTTGCTGTTCTCCCTGGGAGAGGGTGCCCTGCAAAGATCACAGCAAGAGCACAACGTGCAATGCTGAAGGAGGTATAAAACAACCCAAGGGTTACAGCAAAAGACTGCAGAAAACTCCTCAACTTGCTGAAGTCTCCGTTTATGTGTCCACTATAAGAAAAATCCTGAACAAGAATGATGTTCATAGAAAAACCAGTCCCCTGGCCCCATCATCTTATTTTCACTATGGATGTCCAGTCCCTATACACCTTCATCCCCCACCAGGAAGGCCTCAAAGCTCTTTGTTTCTTTCTGGACACCAGACCCAACCAGTTCACCTCCACCATCACTCTCCTCTGCTTAGCAGGACTTGTACTCACTAAATAATTTACCTTTTGGCTCCTTCCACTTCCTTCAAACAAAAGGGGTAGCCATGAGCACTCGTAGGTTATGCCTGCCTGTTTATCAGCTATGTGGAATGGTCTATATTCCAAACCTACACTGGTGTCCATCCCGCACTTTTCCTACGGTACATTGACATCTGCATTGCTGCTGCTTCCTGCACCCGTGCTTAACTCGTCGAATTCATTAACTTCCACCCTGCCCTCAAATTCACCTGGTCCATTTCCGGCACCTCCCTCCCCTTTCTCGATCTCTGTCTCCATCTCTGGAGACAGCTTATCTACGAATGTCTATTACAAACCCACTGACTCTCCCAGCTACCTGGACTATACCTCATCCCACCCTGTTATTTGTAAAAACACCATCCCCCTCTATCAATTCCTCCTTCTTCAAAGAAAGGGGGCTTCCCTTCCTTAACCATCAATGCTGCACTCAACTTTGTCTTTCATTTCACGCATGGCTGCTCTCACCCCATCCTCCTGCTAACCTACAAGGGATAGGGTTCCTCTTGTCCTCACCCATCACCCCACCAGCCTCCGCATGCAGCACATAATTCTCTACAACTGCCGTCATCTTTTACTGGATCCCACCACCGAGCACATCTCTCCCTCTCCCCACTTTCTGCTTTACACAGGGATCGCTCCCTACGTGAATCCCTTGTCCATTTGTCCCTTCCCACTGATCTCCCTCCTGGCACTTATCCTTACAAGTGGAACAAGTGCTACACCTGCACCTACACCTCTTAAGTCACTACCATTCAGGGCCCCAAACAGTCCTTCCAGGTGAAGTGACTCTTCACCTGTGAGTCTGAATCGGGTTCTAATGTGTCTGGTGCTCCTCCTGTTGTCTCCTGTATATTGGTGAGACCCGATGTAGATTGGGAGACCGCTTCACTGAGCACCTACACTCAGGGATCTCCCAGTGGCCACCCATTTTAATTCCACTTCCCATTCCAATGTGTCAGTCCATGGCCTCTTCCACTGTCGCGATGAAGCCACACTTAGGTTGGAGCACAACACCTTGTATTCCATCTGGGTAGCCTCCAACCTGATGGCATGAACATCAATTTCTCTAACTCCTGGTAATGGCCCCACCCTCTCCTTCATCATTCCCTGTCCCCTTTTCCTTCTCTCATTATCTCCTTGCCCGCCCATCACATCCCTCTGGTGCTCCTCCCCACTTTTCTTTCTTCCATGGCCCTCTTTCCTCTGTATCTCTTTCACCAATCTACTTCCCAGCTCTTTACTTCATCCCTCCCCCTCCAGATTTCACCTAACATCTTGTGTTTCTCTCTCTCATCCCCCACCTTTTAAATCTACCCCTCAGCTTTTTTTTTCTCCAGTCCTACTGAAAGGTCTCAGCCTAAAATGTCAACTATACTCTTTTCCAGAGATGCCTCCTGCCCTGCTGAGTTCCTCCAGCATTGTGTGTGTGTTGCTCATATTTCATCTTTTCCCTTCTTATAGCTTTTTTAGTTGTCCTTTGTGGGATTTTAAAAGCTTCCCAATCATCAAATTCCCACTCACTTTTGCAACCTTATACTAAGCTGGGTGGCAGTGCGACATGTGATGAGGATGTTAGGAGAATTCAGGGTGACTTGGATAGGCTGAGTGAGTGGGCAGAAACTTGGCAGATGACATTTAATGTGAATAAGTGTGAGGTTATCCACTTTGGGAGTAAGAACAGGAAGGCAGATTATTATCTGAACGGTGTAGAGTTAGGTAAGGGAGAAATACAAAGAGATCTAGGAGTCCTTGTTCATCAGTCACTGAAGGTGAATGAGCAAGTGCAGCAGGCAGTGAAGAAGGCTAATGGAGTGTTGGCCTTTATTACAAAGGGAATTGAGTACAAGAGCAAGGGAATCCTCTTGCATTTGTACAGAGCCCTGGTGAGACCACACCTGGAGTATTGTGTACAGTTTTGGTCTCCAGGGTTAAGGAAGGACATCCTGGCTGTAGAGGAAGTGCAGCGTAGATTCACGAGGTTAATTCCTGGGATGTCTGGACTGTCTTACGCAGAGAGGTTAGAGAGACTGGGCTTGTACACGCTGGAATTAAGGAGATTGAGAGGGGATCTGATTGAAACATATAAGATTATTAAGGGATTGGACAAGATAGAGGCAGGAAATATGTTCCAGATGCTGGGAGAGTCCAGTACCAGAGGACATGGTTTGAGAATAAGGGGTAGGTCATTTAGGACAGAGTTAAGGAAAAAACTTCTTCTCCCAGAGAGTTGTGGAGGTGTGGAATGCACTGCCTCGGAAGGCAGTGGAGGCCAATTCTCTGGATGCTTTCAAGAAGGAGCTAGATAGGTATCTTATGGATAGGGGAATCAAGGGATATGGGGACAAGGCAGGAACCGGGTATTGATAGTAGTTGATCAGCCATGATCTCAAAGTGGCGGTGCAGGCTCAAAGGGCCGAATGGTCTACTTCTGCACCTATTGTCTATTGTCTATCCTTCCCTTGGCTTTTATGCAGTCCTTAACTTCCTTTGTCAGCCACGGTTGCCTCCCTCTGCCATTTGAGAATTTCCTCTGTGGAACATATCTATCGTGTGCCCTTTGAACTCTTCCCAGAAACTTCAGCCGTCTCTGTCCTGCCGTCATCCCCACCAGTCTCCTCCTCCAATCCACCTGGGCAAACTCTTCTCTCATGCCTCTGTAATTCCCTTTATCCCATTGTGATACTGAGATATGTGACTTATGCCTCTCAATCTCAAATTGCTGTATGATTTCATTCAAATTATGGTCATTGATTCCTTTCTATTAAGCTCCCTAATAAGATCTGGGTTATTACACAACACCCGATCTAAATTAGCCTTTGCCCGAGTAGGCTCAAACACGAGCTGCTCTAAAAAGCCACCTTGTAGGTATTCAACAAATTCCCTCTCTTGTGATCTGACACCAAACTGATTTTCTGAATGCTTCTGCATATTGAAGTCCCCCATTACAATTGTGACATTGCCCTTATTACATTCCCTTTCCTGCTCCCTTTGCAATCTCAATCTCACATCCTGGTTGTTTTTTGGAGGCCTGTATATGATTTTTATCCTTCAGTTTCTTAACTCCAATCACAAAGATTCAACATTGTCTGGCTGTATGTCACCTCTTTCTAAAGATGTAATTCCATCTCTTACCAACAGAGCCACACCACCGCCTATGCCTTCCCACTCGTCTTTTCGATACAAAGATATCCTTTGATGTTAAAATCCCGACTATGATCTTCTTTCAGCCATGACTCAGTGATGCTCATAATGTCATACCAACCAATCTCTAGTTGCTTCATGAGTTCGTCCACCTTGTTCCGAATGCTATGTACATTTAAATACCTTCAGTCCTGCATTCTTCGCCCTTTTGAATTTTGCCTCTGTGGTACAATTTAACTCTTTGCTCTATCAGCATTTGTACCCAATCATTGGCTTGTCCACCCTTACATTCATATTACATATTGCATCATCTACTTGTAAACCTGCTGGCTCATCTTCAGCTCTATCACAAAGGTTCCCATCCCCCTTCCATATTAGTTTGACAGATCTAGTAAATCTGCCTGCAAAAATATTGGTCTCTCAGATTTAAGTGCAGCCCATCCCTTTTGTACAGGTCCCATCTGCCCCAGAAGAGATCTCAATTATCCAGAAATCTGAATCCCTGCCCTGCTCCAATTCTTCAGCCACGCATTTATCTACCACCTCATTCTACTCCTATCCTCACTGTTGAATGGCACAGGCAACCATCCCAAGATTACGATCTTTGAGATCTGCTTCTCAGCTTCATTCCTAACTCCCTGTATAGTGTTGTCAGGACCTTCACCCTTTTTCTACCTGTGTCGTTTTGGTACCAATGTGTACCATAACTTCTGGCTACTCACCCTCCCTTTTCAGGATATTGTGGATGCATTGCAGACCCTGGCTCCTGAGGGTCTGAGGCAAACTACCATCCACTGAATTATCTATCTCATCCCCTGACTATAGGTCACCCCTCATTCTTCTGAATTTCAGTGAATACAGACCCAGAGCAAGCAAGCCTGTGTCATTTTTCTTCAGCGGTTTGATCGAGGCACAACTGCGCAAGTGCATGCACTTCAGCCAGTTAGAACAGCGAGAAGAGTTTAAAGAGAAGACAGCTTTATAGTGCGGACACCAGAGGAGTGGGTGACGGAGTAGAGGGAGACAGAGTAGGAGGGCTTTGGCGATGATGGATCGAGGTGAGGTAGGTTGCCAATGTAGAATACAGACAGGAAGCATGTGTGTGAGGCCAGTGTTCTGTTTTAGCTGTCAGGTGTGAGAGGTCCTGGAGACTCCCAGCCTCCCAGACGGCCACATCTGTACCAGGTGTGTTGAGCTGCAGCTCCTTAGGGACCGGGTTAGGAAACTAGAGATGCAGCTCGATGACCTTCATCTGGTCAAGGAAGCTGAAGAAGTGATAGAGAGGAGCTCTTGGTAAGTAGTCACTCTGGGGCCTCGGGAGACCGATAAGTGGGTAACAGTCAGGAGAGGGAAGTGCAGGAGTCAGATACTAGAGATTACCCCTGTGGCTGTCCCCCTTAACAATACGTACTCCTGTTTGAGTACTGTGGGTAGTTCCCCCCCCGAACTACCTGGGGGAAGCGGCAGTGGCTGTGCCTCTGGCACAGATTCTGTCCCTGTGGCTCAGAAGGGTAGGGAAAGGAAGAGGAAGGCAGTAGAGATAGGGGACTCTATAGTTAGGGGGTCAGACAGGCGATTCTGTGGACGCAGAAAAGAAACTCAGATGGTAGTTTGAATCCCAGGTGCCAGGGTCCAGGATGTTTCGGATCATGTCCAAAATATCCTGAAGTGGGAAGGAGAACAGCCAGAGGTCATATAACAATTACAGCACAGAAACAGGCCATCTCAGCCCTTCTAGTCCGTGCCAAATGCTTACTCTCACCTAGTCCCACTGGCCCGCACTCAACCCATAACCTTCCATTCCCTGTCCATATCCCTATCCAATTTTACTTTAAATGACAATACCGAACCTGCCTCTACCACTTCTACTGGAAGCTCGTTCCACACAGCTACCACTCTCTGAGTAAAGAAATTCCCCCTCACGTTACCCTTAAACTTTTGCCCCCGACTCTCAACTCATGTCCTCTTGTTTGAATCTCCCCTACTCTCAATGGAAAAAGCCTATCCACGTCAACTCTATCTAACCCCTCATAATTTTAAATACCCCTATCGAGTCCCCCCCCCCAACCTTCTACACTCCAAAGAATAAAGACCTCTGTTGTGGTATATATTGGCACCAAAGACATAGGTAGAAAAAAGGGAGGTCCTGAAAACAGACTACAGGGATTAGGAAGGAAGTTGAGAAGCAGGACCTCAAAGACAGTAATCTCGGGATTACTGCCTGTGCCACATGACAGTGAGAGTAGGAATAGAATGAGGTGGAGGATAAATACGTATCTCAGGGATTGGAGCAGGGGGCAAGGATTCAGAATTCTGGATCACTGGGACCTCTTTTGGGGCAGTGTGTCCTGTACAAAAAGGTCGGATTGCACTTGAATCTGAGGGGGACCAATATCCTGGCAGGGAGGTTTGCTAAGGCTACTAGGGAGAGTTTAAACTAGAATTGCTGGGGAGTGGGAACCGAAAGGAAGAGATGGAGGAAGGGGCGGTTGGCTCATTAATAGAGAAAGCTTGTAGACAGTGTGAGAGGGAGGATAGGCAGATAGAGAAGGGATGTGCTCAATCTGATGATCTATTTTAAAACAAGGAGCATCATGAACAAAGTTGATGAGCTTAGAGCATGGATCAGTTCTTGGAGCTGTGATGTTATGGCCATTACAGAGATTTGGATGGTTCAGGGACAAGACTGGCTACTTAGAGTGCCAGGCTTTAGATGTTTCAGAAAGGACAGGGAGGGAGGCAAAAGAGGTGGGGGCATGGCACTGCTGATCAGAGATAGTGTCACGACTGCAGAAAAGGAGGAATTCATGGAGGGATTGTTTACTGAGTCTCCCTGAATGGAAGTCAGGAAAAGGAAGGGATCAATAACTCCACTGGGTGTTTATTATAGACCACACAATAGTAACAGGGACTTTGAGGAGCAGATAGGGAGACAGATTCTGGAAAGGTTTAATAATAACAGGGTTGTCGAGGTGGGAGATTTTAATTTCCCAAATATTGATTGGCATTTCCCTAGAACAAGGGGTTTAGATGTGGTGGAGTTTGTTAGGTGTGTTCAGGAAGGTTTCTTGACACAATATGTAGATAAGCCTACAAGAGGAGAGGCTGTACTTGATCTGGTATTGGGAAATGAACCTGGTCAAATGTCAGATCTCTCAGTGGGAGAGCATTTTGGAAATAGTGATCACAATTCTATCTCCATTGGAGAAGGACAGGAACAGACAAGTTAGGAAAGTGTTGAATTGGAGTAAGGGAAAATATGAGGCTATCAGGCAGGAACTTGGAAGCATAAACTGGGAACAAATGTTCACAGGGAAATGTACAGCAGAAATGTGGCAAATGTTCAGGGGATATTTGTGTGAAGTTCTGCATAGGTACATTCCAATGAGACAGGGAAAGGATGGTAGGGTACAGGAACCATGGTGTACAAAGGTTGTTGTAAATCTAGTCAAGAAGAAAAGAAAAGCTTATGAAAGGTTCAAAAAACTAGGTAATGATAGAGATCTAGCAGGAAGGAGCTTAAGAATGAAATTAGGAGAGCCAGAAGGAGCCATGAGAAGGCCTTGGCGGCCAAGGCATTCTACAAGTATGTGAAGAGCAAGAGGATAAGACGTAAGAGAATAGGACCAATCAAGTGTGTATGGAACCGGAGGAGATAGCAGAGGTACTTAATAAATACTTTACTTCAGTGATCTCTACAGAAAAGGACTTTGGCGACTGTAGGGATGACTTACAGTGGACTGAAAAGCTTGAGCATATAAGTATTAAGAAAGAGGATGTGCTGGAGCTTTTGGAAAGCATCAAGTTGGATAAGTTACCTGACTGGATGAGATGTACCCCAGGCTACTGTGGGAAGTGAGGGAGGAGATTGCTGAGGGTCTGATGATGATCTTTGCTTCATCAATAGGGATGGGAAAGGTTCCAGAGGATTGGAGAGTTGCGGATGTTGTTCCCTTATTCAAGAAAGGGAGTAGAGATAGCCCAGGAAATTACAGACCAGTGAGTCTTAATTCAGTGGTTGGCAAGTTGATGGAGAAGATCCTGAGAGGCAGGATTTATGAACATTTGGAGAGGCATAATATGATTAGGAATTGTCAGCATGGCTTTGTCAAAGGCAGGTCATGCCTTACGAGCCTGACTGAATTTTTTTGAGGATGTGACTGAACATATTGATTAAGGTAAAGCAGTAGATGTACTGTATATGGATTTCCGCAAGGCATTTAATAAGGTACCCCATGCAAGGTTTATTGAGAAAGTAAGGAGGCATGGGATCCAAGGGGACATTGCTTTGTGGATTCAGATTTGGCTTGCCCACAGAAGGCAAAGAATGGTTGTAGTCGGGTCATATTCTACATGCATGACCAGTGGTGTGCCTCAGGGATCTATTCTGGAACCCCTTCTCCGTGATTTTTATAAATGATCTGGATGAGGAAGTGGAGGGGTGGGTTAGTAAGTTTGCTGATGACACAAAGGTTGGGGGTGTTGTGGATAGTGTGGAGGGCTGTCAGAGGTTACAGCGGGACATCGATAGGATGCAAAGCTGGTCTGAGAAGTGGCAGATGGAGTTCAATCCAGATAAGTGTGAGGTGGTTCATTTTGGTAGGTCAAATATGTTGGCAGAGTATAGCATTAATGGTAAGTCTCTTGGCAGTGTAGAGGATCAGAGAGATCTTGGGGTCCGAGTCCATAGGACACTCCAAGCTGTTGCGCAGGTTGACTCTGTGGTTAAGAAGGCATCCAATGTATTGGCCTTCACCAACCATGGGATTGGGTTTAGGAGCCGAGAGGTAATGTTACAGCTATTATAGGACCCTGGTCAGACCCCACTTGGAGTACGGTGCTCAGTTCTGGTTGCCTCACTACAGGAAGGATGCAGAAACCATAGAAAGGGTGCAGAGGTGATTTGCAAGGATGTTGCCTGGATTCCCTAATCCTTATGGATTAAGGAATTCCCTAAATCTATGCCTTATGGGAATAGGTTGAATAAACTCGGCTTTTTCTCCTTGGAGTAGCAGAGGACAAGAGGTGACCAGATAGAGGTTTATGAGATGATGAGAGGCATTGATGGTGTGGATAGTCAGAGGCTCTTTCCCAGGGCTAAAATGGCTAGCAAGAGAGGGCACAATATTCAGGTGCTTGGAAGAAGGTAGAGAGGAGATGTCAGGAGTAAGATTTTTTATGCAGAGAGAGGTGAGTGCGTGGAATGGGCTGCCATCAACAGGGGTGGAGGTGGATACAATAGGGTCTTTTAACAGACTTCTGGACAGGTATTTGGAGCTTAGAAAAATAGAGGGCTATGAGTAACTCTAGGTAATTTCTAAAGTAAGTACAGGTTCAGCACAGCATTGTGGGCCGAAGGGCCTGTATTGTTCTATAGGTTTTCTATGTTTCTGTGTTTCTACGTCTAAGCCATTCAACCTTGGAATCAATTTCATGAGTCATCGTGTAGGTTATAAATGCAGAAAACCAGCTAATTGCAAAGGGTTCACAAACTTTTATTTTGCAACTGTATGGTAAGAGTAAAAGGACTACAACCAGAGGTCATGGATTAAGGCTGAAAGGTGAAAAGTTTAAGGGGAACATGAGGGTCATGCAAGTGTGGAATTCGCTGCCAGCACGAATGGTGAATGTGAGCTCAATTTCAATGTTTAAGAGAAACATTAGGTACATGGATAGCAGGGGTATGGAGGGCTATGGTCCCAGTACAGGTCGATGGGAAAAAGCTGTTTAAATGGTTTTGGCATGCACAAGATGGGATGAGGGCTATGGTCCCAGTACAGGTCGATGGGAAAAAGCAGCTTAAATGGTTTTGGCATGCACAAGATGGGATGAGGGCTATGGTCCCAGTACAGGTCGATGGGAAAAAGCAGTTTAAATGGTTTTGGCATGCACAAGATGGGATGAATAGCCTGTTTAGGTGCTGTACCTGTCTATGACTATACAATAAAATGTTTTCTTGACCTCACAATCTACCTCAATATGATCTTGCGCCTTATTGTCTACCTGCACTGCACTTTCTCTTGAGCTGTTACACTTCATTCTGCATTCTGTTATTATTTTCCCCAGTACTACCTCAATGAACTGAGGCTAAGGAAAGATCTGCATGGATAGCATCACTGTACCTCAGTACCTGTGACAGTAATAAATTAATTTACCTGTAAAACACAGACTTTCATACAACAAATCAAGGATGATTATAAATACTACAAACTTGCCTTCACTGACTACATTTCCCATGGGCCCATGGTAGCATAGCAGTTAGTGTAATGCTATTACAATTCAGAGATTACAGTTCAGAGATTAATTCCAATATCATCTATAAGGAGTCTGTATCTCTTTGCGAGGGTTTACTCTGGGTCCTAGGATTTCCTCACAAAATCCAATGACCTACCAGTTGGTAGGTTAATTGGCCATTGTAAATTGTCCTTTGATTCGGCTAGGGTTAAATCGGAGGTTGCTGGGAAGCACGGCTCAAAGGACCAGAAATGCCTATTCTGCACTGTATCTTGATCAATCAATAAATAGATTACTGAGTAATAGCTCATAAATAAAAGAATAGAAATAAACCTAGAATGGTTCAAACCCAGAGAACCAGTCGGTGCAGGGATAAACTGTAAGTGTATTTCTCACCAAGGCATGTTAGAAGCTGCCAAAACAAAGACAAGATCATCGGAACGAGCCAAGCCATCCATCTGCACCAGGAGTTCTGTCTTCATCCGTCGGCTTCCTTCATGTTCTCCTCTGTAAAAGTAATAGACAGAAATGGTTTCCCCAGTGACCCTTATTGTTTCCTGGTTAATGTATTTTATACATTTTTCTCCTCCCAATTTCTTCTGAATAATACTGGCTAAAGACACAATTGCGTTCAGTTCTGGTTGTCTCATTATAGGAAGGATGTGGAAGCTCTAGAGAGCTGCAGAGGAGATTTAGCAGAATGCTTCCTGGATTAGACAGCATGTCTTATGAGGCTGAGTAAGGTAGGGTTTTTCTTTTTGGAGCAAAGGAAGATGACAGGTAACTTAATAAAGGTGTACAAAATGCCACGAGGCATAGATCAGGTGGATAACCAGAGACATTTCCCCAGGATGTACATGGCCATTACAAAGGGTCATAACTTTAAGGTGTTTGGAATGAAGTACAGGGGAACGTCAGAGGTAAGTGGTGAATGCGTAGAACGCCTTCCCATGGGTGTTGGTAGAGGCAGATACATTTCAGACATTTTAGAAACTCTTAAATAAGCACATAGATGATAGAAAAATGGAGGGCTCAGAGGGGAGGAAGGGTAGGATTAATCTTAGAGTAGGTACATCATCATGGGCCTGTACTGTACTATCCTATGTTCTTCTGACGTATTAAAACTCCAACCTTCTTTCATCCCAAGGCCACAGGAATGGCCCAAAGCCTTATAAACCACAGTACGTAGCATACTGATAGACAGAGGAAACATACCAGAAGTACTGCCGGGAGCAGGAGGTGAGAGGTTTAAACTGGTGCACTAGAGTTCCAGGGGGATGGGATCAAAGAGTGCCAGAGAAATTAGTGGAGAAGTTGTGGAGATGGATGTTGTTAAACCTCAAAGTCAGGATTCAAAGGATTGAGCATGGTGGAACTGATGCCCTGAGCTGCGTATATTTCAATGTAAGAAGTATTATAGGAAAGGCAGCCAAGTTCAGGGCATGGACCAGCACTTGAAATTTTGATATTGTAGCCATTAACAAACCTTGGTTACAGGATGGACAGGACTGACAGCTCAGTATTTGGGGGTTCTGTTGGTTTAGACAAGGCACAGCAGAAGGGATTAAAGGGAGAGGGTTGACATTACTAGTCAGGGAAAATATCACAACAGCGTTCAGTCGGGACAGACTGAAGATCTCATCTAGTAAGCTCAGTGAGGAACTGAGTAATAAGAAAGGTATGACCACATTAATGGGGCTATTTTACAGACCACCCAGAAGTCCTAGGGATTTAGAGAAACAAATTTGTAGAGAGATTGCAGACTGTTTCAAGAAACATATTTCAGTATGTCAGTATATCAGTGGAATAAAGAAAATTACAATGGCATGAGAGGGGAACTGGCTGGAGTTCACTGAAAAGGGACATTTGCAGGAAAGACAGCAGAGCAGCAACAGCTGGAGTTCCTGTGAAAAATAAGAGAAGAGCAAGACAGATATATTCCTAATAAGAAGAAATTTTCGAATGGAAGAAGAACACTACCGTGGCTGACAAGTGAAGTCAGAGCCAAAGTAAAAGCAAAAGAGAGGGCAAACAAGGAAGCCAAGCTAGTGGGAAGATAGAGGATTGGGACGCTTTTAAAAACTTGCAGAAGGAAACTAAGAAGGTCATGAGGAAGGAAAAGATGAATTATGAAAGGAAGCTGGTGACTAATATTAAAGAAGATACTAAAAGATATTTTAAGTATATAAAGGTTAAAAGTGAGTCAAAATGACACTGGAGATATTGAAATGAGAGATGCAGAGATGGTAGAGGAACTGAATGCGTATTTTGCATCAGTCTTCACAGTGGAAGATGTCTGCAGTATACCAGACGTTCAGGAGTGTCAGGGAAGTAAAGTTTGTGCAGTGAAAATTACGTCTGAGTGGGTGCTCAGGAAGCTTAATGGACTGAGGGTAGATAAATCTCCTGGACCTGATGGAATGCATCCATGGGTTCTGAAGGAAGTAGCTGGAGAGATTGTGGAGGCATTGACGATGATCTTTCAAAAATCAATAGATTCTGGTATTGTACCGAATGACTGGAAAACTGCAAACATTACTCTGCTATTTAAGAAGGGTGGGAGGCAGCAGAAAGGAAACTATAGACCTGTTAAGGATGAGATTACAGAGGCACATGACCAGATAAGCTAAAGCCAGCATTGTTTCCTGAAAAGAAAATCCTGCTTGACTAACCTACTGTAATTCTTTGAGGAAATTACAAGCAGGGTAGACAAAAGAGATGCAGTAGATGTGGTGTACTTGGATTTTCAGAAGGCCTTTTGACAAGGTGCCGCACATGAGGCTGCTTAGCAAGATAAGGGCCCATGGAATTACAGGGAAGTTACTAGCACAGGTGGAGCACTGGCTGGTCAGCAGAAAACAGAGAGTGGGAATAAAGGGATCCTATTCTGGCTGGCTGCCAGTTACCAGTGGTTTCACAGGGGTTGGTGTTGGAACTCCTGCCTTTTACGATATATATCAATGATTTGGACTATGGGATTAATGTATTTATGGCTAAATTTGCTGATGATACAAAGATAGGTGGAGGAGCAGGTAGTGTTGAGGAAACAGAGCCTGCAGAGAGACTTAGATAGTTTAGGGGTATGGGCAAAGAAGTGGCAAATGAAAAACAATATTGGAAAGTATACGGTCATGCACTTTGGTGGAGGAAATAAATGGGCAGACTATTATTTAGATGGGGAGAGAATTCAAAATGAAGTGATGCAAAGAGATTTGGGAGTCCTTGGGCAGGATACCCTGAAGGTTAACCTCCAAGTTGAGTCGGTTGTGAAGAAGGTGAATATAATGTTGGCATTCATTTCTAGAGGTATAGAATATAAGTGCATGGATGTGATATTGAGGCTCTGTAAGGCACTCATGAGACCCCACTTGGAGTATTGTGTGCAGTTTTGGACTCCTTATTTTAGAAAGGATATACTGACATTGGAGAGGGTTCAGAGAAGATTCACAAGAATGATTCCAAGTTACCATATGAGGAACATCCAGCAGCCCTTGGGCTGTATTCCCTGGAGTTCAGGAGAATGAGGGGGGATCTCATAGAAACATTCCAAATGTTAAAAGGCCTGAACAGATTAGATATGGCAAAGTTATTTCCCATGGTAGGGGATTCTAGGACAAGAGGGCACGACTTCAGGATTGAACGGCGTCTTTTTAGAACAGAGATGCAAAGAAATTACTTCAGTCAGAGGGTGGTAAATCTGTGGAATTTGTTGCCATGAACAGCTGTGGAGGCCAAGTCATTGGGTGTACTTAAGGCAGAAATAGATAGGTTCTTGATTAGCCAGGACATCAAAGGGTATGGGGAGAAGGCAGGGGAGAGGGGATGACTGGAAGAATTTAATCAGCCCATGATTGAATGGAGCAGACTTGAAGGGGCTGAATGGCCTACTTCTGCTCCTATATGTTTAGTCTTATATGTAACACACACAAAATGCTGGAGGAACTCAGCAGGCCAGGCAGCATCTATGGAAAAACGTAGTCAACGTTTTGGGCTGAAACCCTTCGGTAGGACTGAAGGGTTTTGTATTTTTTTCCATTGTTGCTGCCTGGCCTGCTGAGTTCCTCCAGCATTTTGTGTGTGTTGCTCGGATTTCCAGCATCTGCAGATTTTCTTTTGTTTGTGGCAAGAAATATAAGGTTGTTATAGGAGGTGTCTTTAACTTTCCCCATATTGACTGGAAATCTCATTATGTAAATAGACTAGATGGGATAGAGTTTGTCAAACCTGTTCAGGGAAAGTTTCCTCAATTAGTATGTAGAAGTTCTAATGAGACAGTGTGTGATACTAGATTTGTTGTTGGGGAATGAGACAAGGCAGGTGGCAGAGGTTTGTGTCAGTAAACACTTTGCATCTAGTAGTCACAATGCCATTAGTTTCAAAGTAAATATGAAAAAGATAGGTCTGGTTCATGGGTTGAAATTCTAAATTGGAGAAAGGACAATTTTGGTGCTATCAGAAAGGATCTAGCAAGTGTGGATTGGGGCAGGCTGTTTTCTGGCAAAGGTATAATTGGTAAGTGGGAGGCCTTCAAAAGTGGAATATTGAAGTTTCAGAGCTTGTATTATGCCTTGAAACATAAAGATAACAGAAGTAGGGAACTTTGGTTTTCAAGAGATTTTGGGGTCCTAGTAAAGAAAAGAAAGGAGGTGCATTGCAGTTATAGGCAGGTAGGAACAAATGAGGTGTTTATGGAGTATAAGAAATGCAAGAGAATACTTAAGAAAGAAGTCAGGAGGGCTAAAAGAAAACATGAGGTTGCCATAACAGACAATGTGAAGGAGAATCGCAAGGGATTCTACAGATATGTTAAGAGCAAAAGGATTACCAGTGACAAAATTGGTCCTCTGGAGGATCAGAATGGTAATCCACGCAAGGAGCAAAAAGAGATGGGGGAGATCTTAAATGCATTTGTTGTCTCTGTATTTAGTCAGGAAACAGACAGAGTCCATAAAGTGAGGCAAAGTGGCATCAACTTCATGGACCCTATACAGATTACAGAGGAGGAGATGTTTCATGTCTTGAGGCAAATTAAAGTGGATAAGTCCCAAGGACCTGACAAAACTCTGTGTGAAGCAAGTGCAGAAATTCCTGGGGCCATAGCAGAAATATTTAAATCACCTTTAGTGATATAGATGGAGTGTCAAAGAATAGGAGGATAGCCAATGTTCAGCTGTTGAAAAAAAGTGCTGAAAACAAACCAGGAAATTATAGTCTAACATCAGTAGTGGGAAGGTTAAAGGCAGGACTTCTTTTCAGAGCGGGCAGCGGAGTCCGTGGAAGCAGAGTCCTGGGCTTTGGCTAAGTGGGCTTCGGCGTAAGGGGACTTCGGTAAGCTTGTGTGATTGCTCGCTGAGGGGAAGAAGGTAAGGTCACTAGGTGCTTTTTAGACATTCTATTAATCCAGTTCAGGTATGGGGGAGACAGTCAGAGCAGTGGTGTGCTCCGTATGCAGTATGTGGGAGGTCAGGGTCAACACAGTTGTCCCTGATGACCACACCTGCAAAAGGTGCGTCCAGCTGCAGCTCCTATCAGCCCGTGTTAGGGAGTTGGAGCAGGAGCTGGATGAACTACGGATCATTCGGGAGGCAGAGGCAGAGATAGATAGGAGTTATCAGGAGGTAGTCACACCAAAAAACCAAGAAGTAGGCAGATGGGTGACGGTCCAGAGAGGCAGGGGGAGCAGGCAGAGAGAGCAGAGCACCCCTGCGGCCATTCCCATTAACAATAAGTATACCGTACTGGATACTGTTGATGGGGATGACCTACCAGGAATGAGTTGTAGTGGTCCTGCCCCTGGCACAGAGGTTGAACCCTCAACTAGAAAGGGGAGGAGGGAAGAGAAGAGAGCGATAGTTTTAGGGGACTCTATAGTTAGGGGGGCAGATAGGAGATTTTGTGGGGCAGATCGGGAGTCTCGGATGGTATGTTGCCTCCCTGGTGCCAGGGTCCAGGACATCTCAGATCAGGTGCAGGCTATTCTTGAGAATGAGGGCATGAACCCAGATGTAGTGGTCCATGTAGGGACCAATGATGTAGGTAAGGTGAGTGAGGGGGTCCTGCTTAGAGAGTTCAGGGAGTTAGGAGTGAAGCTGAAAGGCAGGACCTCCAGGGTGACAATCTCGGGACTGCTACCTGTGCCACGTGCGAGTGAGGCGAAGAATAGAATGATTATGCACATTAATACGAGGCTGAGAGCATGGTGCAGGAAGGAAGGGTTCAGGTTTTTGGATAATTGGTCTTTGTTCCAGGGACATTGGGATCTGTTTCGAAGGGATGGTCTACATCTGAACCAGAGGGGTACTAACATTCTTGCAGGAGTATTTGCCAGTGCTGCTCGGGGGGGTTTAAACTAGATGTGCAGGGGGCAGGGATCCAGATCCAGAGGGTTGGTCAGAAGGTGCATGGGGTTAAATGTGTAGAAGGTTTGGGTGATCTTGAGAAGGTCATCAAAATTCAGGGTGCAATTAGCCCGATGGAAGTTCAAGGAGCTGGGTTAGGTACAGTAGACAGTGTCTTAAGCAAAGAGAGGAGGAATGGGCTAAGAATTCTATACTTGAATGCGCGTAGTGTCAGAAATAAGACAGATGAGCTTGAAGCTCAGATGAAAATGGGGAACTACGATATTGTTGGGATAACGGAGACATGGCTGCAAGGGGATCAGGCCTGGGAATTGAGTGTACCAGGGTATACGTGCTATCGTAGAGACAGAAATATGGGAAGAGGGGGTGGGGTGGCCCTGTTGGTGAGGAATGAGATTCAGTCCTTAGCAAGAGGTGACTTGGGAACAGGGGAAGTAGAGTCTGTGTGGATTGAGCTGAGGAACAGTAAGGGTAAAAAGACCCTAATGTGTACAGGCCCCCAAACAGTAGCATGGATATTGGGTACAAATTGATTAGGGAGTTAACATTGGCATGTGCTAAAGGCAATGCAGTCGTTATGGGAGATTTCAACATGCAGGTGAACTGGGAGAATCAGGTAGGTTCTGGACCCCAGGATAGGGAGTTTGTGGAGTGTCTAAGGGATGTATTTTTGGAACAGCTTGTGCTTGAGCCAACCAGGAACAAGGCTATTTTGGACTTGGTGATGCGTAATGAACAGGAATTGATAAGTGATCTTGAAGTAAAGGAGCCATTAGCAAGTAGTGATCATAACATGATAAGTTTTTATCTACAATTTGAGAGGGATAGGGGCAGATCAGAGGTGTCAGTGTTGCAATTAAATAAAGGAGACTACGGAGCCATGAGGGAAGAGCTGGCCAAAGTTAAATGGGCGGATGCCCTGGCAGGAAAGACAGTGGATCAGCAGTGGCAGATATTCTTGGGCATAATACAAAAGATGCAAATGCAGTTCATTCCAATGAGAAGGAAGGATTCAAAGAGTGGGAAGGGGCCACAGTGGTTGACAAAGGAAGTCAGAGATTGTATAGCATTAAAGAAAAAGAAGTATGACAGGGCTAAGATGAGTGGGAATACAGATGATTGGGAAAGTTTTAAGGAACAGCAGATCTTAACTAAAAAAGCAATACAGAGAGAAAAAATCAGGTATGAGCTCAGTCTAGCCAGGAATATAAAAGGGGATAGCAAAAGCTTTTTTAGCTATGTGAAGAGAAAGAAGATAGTTAAGAACAATGTTGGCCCCTTGAAGAATGAATTGGGAGAAATTGTTATGGGAAACAGGGAAATGGCAACATAATTTAATGCATACTTTAGATCTGTCTTCACCAGGGAAGACACAAGCAATCTCCCAGATGTGTGGATGGGCCAGGGTCATAAGATATCAGAGGAATTGAGACAGATTGACATTAGGAAAGAAACTGTGATGAGTAGACTGGTAGGACTGAAGGCTAATAAATCCCCGGGTCCAGATGGTCTGCATCCGAGGGTTCTAAAAGAGGTGGCTCAGGAAATTGCGGATGCATTGGTGATCATTTTCCAATGTTCCTTAGATTCAGGATCAGTTCCTGAAGATTGGAGAGTGGCTAATGTTGTCCCACTTTTCAAGAAGGGAGGGAAGGAGAAAACGGAGAACTATCGCCCTGTTAGCCTAACGTCAGTCGTGGGGAAGATGCTTGAGTCCATTATTAAGGACGAAATAGTGGCACATCTAGTGGCAGAAATAGGATTAGGCCGAGCCAGCATGGATTTACCAAGGGCAAATCATGCTTGACTAATCTGTTGGAGTTTTTTGAGGATGTAACAAGGATGTTAGACGAGGGTAAGCCAGTGGATGTTGTGTACCTAGATTTTCAGAAGGCATTCGATAAGGTGCCACATAGGAGATTAGTGAGTAAAATCAGAGCTCATGGCATTGGGGGCAGGGTTTCAACATGGATAGAAAACTGGTTGGCAGATAGAAAGCAAAGGGTAGCAGTGAATGGGTGTTTCTCAGACTGGCCGGAGGTGACTAGTGGGGTACCACAGGGCTCTGTATTGGGACCACAGCTCTTTACGATTTATGTCAATGATTTAGATGAGGGCATTGAAAACTATATCAGCAAGTTTGCTGACGATACTAAACTGGGTGGCATTGTGACATGCGAAGAGGACGTTAGGAGAATACAGGGAGACTTGGATAGGCTGAGTGAGTGGGCAGATACTTGGCAAATGTCATTCAATGTGAATAAATGTGAAGTTATCCACTTTGGAAGCAGGAACAAGAGGGCAGAGTATTGCTGAACGGTGTCGAGTTAGGTAAGGGAGAAATGCAGAGACCTAGGAGTCCTAGTTCACCAGTCAATGAAGGTGAATGAGCAAGTGCAACAGGCAGTAAAGAGGGCAAATGGAATGTTGGCCTTTGTTACAAGGGGAATTGAATACAAGAGCAAGGATGTTCTTTTGCATTTGTACAGGGCCCTGGTGACCACACCTGGAATATTGTGTACAGTTTTGGTCTCCAGGTTTAAGGAAGGACATTCTGGCAATTGAGGAAGTGCAGCGTAGATTCACTAGGTTGATTCCTGGGATGGCAGGGCTGTCTTACGCAGAGAGATTGGAGAGATTGGGCTTGTACACGCTGGAATTGAGGAGATTGAGAGGGGATCTGATTGAAACGTTTAAGATAATTAAAGGATTTGATAGGATTGAGGCAGGAAATATGTTCCAGATGTTGGGAGAGTCCAGTACCAGAGGGCATGGATCGAGAATAAGAGGTCGGTTATTTAAAACAGAGTTGAGGAAGAGCTTCTTCTCCCAGAGAGTTGTGGAGGTGTGGAATGCACTGCCTCGGAAGACGGTGGAGGCCAATTCTCTGGATGCTTTCAAGAAGGAGCTGGATAGATATCTGATGGATAGGGGAATCAAGGGATATGGGGACAAGGCAGGGACTGGGTATTGATAGTGAATGATCAGCCATGATCTCAGAATGGCGGTGCAGACTCGAGGGGCCGAATGGTCTACTTCTGCACCTATTGTCTATTGTTATTGTAAGGTATTTTAAGGGACCGGATATATGTGGATTTGGATAGACGTAGACTGATTAAGGGCAGTCAGAATGGTTTGTGCATGGTAGGTCATTGTCTAGCCAATCTTACAAGAGTTTTTCAAGGAAGTTACTAGGAAAGTTGATGAAGGCAAGGCAGTAGATGTTATCTACACAGACTTTAGCAAGGCACTTAACAAGGTCCAGAATGGGAGGGTGGTCAATGAAGGTTCAGTCACTTGGCATTCAAGATGAGGTACTAAATTGGATTAGATATTGGCTTTGTGGTAGAAACCAGAGTGTGGTAGCAGATGGTTTCCTCTCTGACTGGAGTGACGCAGAGATCAATGCTGGGTCCATTGTTGTTTGTCAATTACTGTATATCAGTGATCTAGATAATAATGCGGTTAACTGGATCTGCAAATTTGTGGATGTCGTCTAGATTGGAGGTGTAGTGGAAAGTGAGGATGGATATCATGGCTTACAGAGGAATCTGGACCAGCTGGAAAAATGGACTGAAAAATAGCAGATGGAATTTAATGCAGGCAAGTGCAAAGTGTTACAGTTCAGTAGGACCAACCAGGGTTGATCTCACACAGAGGATTGGAAAGGCACTGAGGAGTGCAGTAAAACAAAGGTACCTGGGAATATCGACCCATATAATTCATTGAAAGTGGTGTCACAGGGTTGTAAAGAAAGTTTCTGGCACACTGGTCTTCACAAATCAAAGTACCGAGGAGAGGACATGGGATATTATTTTGAAGTTGTATAACATATTGATGAGGCCTAATTTGGTGTATTGTGTGCAGATTTGAACACCGACCTGGAGTATAGAGAAATTTTATGAGGATGTTGCTGGGTCTGGAGGACCTGAGTTATAAGGAAAGATTGAATAGATTAGGACTTTATTCCTTGCAACATTGAAGATTGAGAGATTTGATGGAGGTGTACAAAGTTATGAGGGTATAGGTAGGGTAAATACAATCAGACTTCTTCTACTGAGGTTGGGTGAGACTACAACTGGAGGTCATGGGTTCGGGGTGATAGGTGAAAATTTTAAGGGGAATATGAGGGGAAACTTCTTCACTCGGAGAGTCATGAGAGTGTGGAATTAGCTGCCAGTGCAAGTGGTGTAAGTTAGCTCTATTTCAAAGTTTAAGAGAAGTTCATATAGGTGTATGGATAGTGGGATTCAGAGGGCTATAGACCTGGTGCAGATCGATGGGAGTAGGCAGGTTAAATTATTTTGGCATGGACTAGATAGGCTAAAGGTCCATTTCAGTGCTGTGTTTTTCTATGACTCTATAAGGAAAGTTTCCGAGACCCTCCAGTACCAGTCTGCAATTGTTTCAGTAAGGCATTGGTGAAACATGCAAAAGCGGAGGTTGATAGGTTCTTGATTAGTCAGGAAATCATTGGATACAAAGAGAAGTCAGGAGAATAGCATTGAGAGGAATAATAAATCAGCCATGATGGAATGGTGGAGCAGATTTGATGGGCCAAATAGAAAATTCTGATCCTGTAACTTATGGTCTTGAATGTGAGGTGATCCAATGTGGGAGAACTAATCAAGGTATGAATGATAGGAGCCCAGGGAATTCTGAGGATCAGGGTAGACATCAGTGTACTGTACAAGTATCTCTGATAAGTATCCTGGGAAGTAAAACAGGGAAGTGATGCACAGCACTGACCCTGGAACACTGCCACGTTGACTCATCACTGACTCCAGCTCATCCAGGAAGATGGTGGAAGGAGCATGAAATCGAGCAAGTTCAAACAGCACCTGGCAAACACAAGAAGGATAACACCTATAAACAACTATTCTCAAACAAGTAAAGTGCTATCCAAAGTAAGGTCCCATCCACTGGGGAAAACTGGGAGCGGGGGGAAGGGGGTAGAGAGGCAGAGAGGCAAACATTATTTAAACAGTTTGCAAATGGGTGGCACAGTTTCTATACATTTGATGAAGTATCCAACCATTCTAACTGGTTGCATCACAATCGGACAGAGAGGGGCCACTGCACAGGATGGGGAAAAGCTACTAAGTTCCTCCAACCTTCTGCGTATGCTGCTCTCGATTTCCAGCATCTGCAGAATCTCTTGTGCAGATGCATCATCTGCTGTTCTCAATGGACCCTTTGGAGTGGAAGAGACTCACTGTTTACCAATATTTCCTTTTCCCATTGACAAAAGTAAGCTAAATATGGACTGGAGTCTTGGCAGAATGCATCAATGACAATATCACACATTCCAATAACTATGTTCCCAGTTAAAAGGCTTAATACAAAATGGTTGTGGTAGAAAAACGAAGAATTCATTCAATAGAATCAATGCTTCCTACCCGGACAAGTTTCTCAGAGTCACCTCTCCATTTGCTGACAATGGTAGAAGCTGAAATGTTGAAGAACGTTGTGTTACATTCAGTGGCCACAGCCTTTGCCAGCAAAGTTTTTCCGGTACCTTATTAAAATACAATAATTAATATGACACAAAATGGCCCTGTAAGAATTTATTTGCACAGTCATTGAAAAAAATACTTCTGAAATAACAATTTCTGCAATGTTATAGGCAACAGTGAAAACATAAAGTAATCATAATATGATAGGATAAGTGAGTGGACAGACAGCATTTCACTCTCAGTTGAAATATTTAACAACATACCGGTGCATTTAAGGTGGGTGAAGGGCTAGGTTCAAAGGAGATGTAAGGGGCAAGTTTTTATTTGTACAAAGGGATTGCTTGGTGCCTGGAAAAGACTGCCCAGTGTGATGGCAGAAGAAAATAGAGTCAGAGCACTACTGCACAGAAAATGGAGTCTTGGACCAGAGGACATAGCATCAGAATACAGAAATGTCCATTAGAACAGAGATGATTAGCAATTTCTTTAGCCAAAGGGTGGTGAGTCTGTGGAATTCATTGCCATAGATGACTGTGGTGACCAAGTCATTGGGTTTATCTAAACCAGAGGTTGATAGGTTCTTGATTAGTCAGAGTGTCAAAGGATATGGGGAGAAGGCAGGAGAATGGGGGTTGAGAGGGATGATCAAATGGCAAAACTTGATGAATTGAATGGCCTAGTTCTGCTCTTACGTCTTATGGTCATCTGGAAACAAGCCTTTAAGCCCATCTAGTTTATGTCAGCCAAGTTCTACCGACCTGCATCTGTACCATAGCATTCCATACCCCTCTCTCTAAGTATCAAACTTCATTCAAACCCACATCCATCACTCCCTCTGCTAGCTTGATCAACACACTCTCACCACCCTGTGAGTGAAGAAATTCTTAAGATTATTAGACTATAAGACATACAGTACCTATAAAAAGCAACACATACAACAAGCTGGAGGAACTCAGCAGGTTGGGCAACATCCACGGAAACAAGCAATCATGTTTTGGGCCGAGACGTTGAAGAGTCCTGATGAAGGGTCTCGGTCCGAAATGTTGGCTGCTTGTTTCCACGGATGCTGCCCAACCTGCAGAGTTCCTCCAGCTTGTTGTACGTGTTGCTTTGATCCCAGCATCTGCAGTGTACTTTGTGTTTACCTATAAAAAGTATTCACCCTTTTTGGAAGTCTTCATGTTTTATTGTTTTACAGCATTGAATTACAGTGGATTTAATTTGGCTTTTTTGACACTGATCAACAGAAAATGATACGTGTAAAAGTGAAAACAGATCTCTACGAAATGATCTAAACTAATTACAAATATAAAACATGTACTATATTGCCTACATTATAATAAGGGACTACTTTATGTTGTAGTGACACATTGTTGCATGCGCTATTAGGCATGTATGGATCTGTAAATATGTGTGCTAAAGTTCGGACTCTACCAGTAAAGAACCGTGGAAACTTAGTTCCCATCTCCAATGTTGTTATTAATAATATAGTTGTGTAAACAGGCCACATACACAACAAATTGGCAACAAGAATTATGAACCTACATCTTATTGGAACACTGTGTTTCGTTAATAATGAGATTCAGTGGAGAAGAGAGAGAAGGGAGATGAAAAGATGTCATTAGAAACGGGGATTGTGCCGGAGGATTGGCGTATTGCTCATGTGGTTCCATTGTTTAAAAAGGGTTCTAGAAGTAAGCCTAGCAATTATAGACCTGTCAGTTTGACATCAGTGGTGGGTAAATTAATGGAAAGTATTCTGAGAGATAGTATTAATAATTATCTGGATAGACAGGATCTGATTAGGAGTAGCCAGCATGGATTTGTGCGTGGAAGGTCATGTTTGATAAACATTATTGAATTTTTTGAAGAAGTTACAAGGAATGTTGACGAGGGTAAGGCAGTGGATGTAGTCTATATGGACTTCAGCAAAGCCTTTGACAAAGTTCCACATGGAAGGTTAGTTAAGAAGGTTCAATCGTTAGGTATTAATGCTGGAGTAATAAAATGGATTCAACAGTGGCTAGATGGGAGATGCCAGAGAGTAGTGGTGGATAATTGTTTATCGGGATGGAGGCCGGTGACCAGCAGGGTGCCTCAGGGATCTGTTTTGGACCCAATGTTGTTTGTAATATACATAAATGATCTGGATGATGGGGTGGTAAATTGGATTAGTAAGTATGCTGATGATACTAAGGTAGGAGGTGTTGTGGATAATGAGGTGGGTTTTCAAAGCTTGCAGGGAGATTTACGCCGGTTAGAAGAATGGGCTGAATGTTGGCAGATGGAGTTTAATGCTGAGAAGTGTAAGGTTCTACATTTTGGCAGGAATAATCCAAATAGAATATACAGGGTAAATGGTAGGGCATTGAGGAATGCAGAGGAACAGAGAGATCCAGGAATAACAGTGCATAGTTCCCTGAAGGTGGTCTCATGTAGATAGGGTGGTGAAGAAGGCTTTTGGAACGCTGGCCTTTATAAATCAAAGCACTGAGTACAGAAGTTGGGATGTAATGTTAAAATTGTACAAGGCATTGGTAAGGCCAAATTTGGAATATTGTGTACAGTTCTGGTCACCGAATTATAGGAAAGATATCAATAAATTAGAGAGAGTGCAGAGACGATTTACTAGGATGTTACCTGGGTTTCAGCACTTAAGTTACAGAGAAAGGTTGAACTAGTTAGGTCTCTATTCATTGGAGCGTAGAAGGTTGAGGGGGGATTTGATCGAGGTATTTAAAATTTTGAGAGGGATAGATAGAGTTGACGTGAATAGGCTGTTTCCATTGAGAGTTGGGGAGATTCAAACGAGAGGACATGATTTGAGAGTTAGGGGGCAGAACTTTAAGGGAAACACGAGCGGGTATTTCTTTACTCAGAAAGTGATAGCTGTGTAGAATGAGCTTCCTGTAGAAGTAGTAGAGGTCAGTTCAGTTGTGTCATTTAAGGTAAAATTGGATAGGTATATGGACAGGAAAGGAGTGGAGGGTTATGGGCTGAGTGTGGGTAGGTGGGACTAGGTGAGATTAAGAGGTCGACATGGACTAGGAGGGCCGAGATGGCCTGTTTCCGTGCTGTGATTGTTATATGGTTATAAAAGGAGCAACACACATCTAGATGGAGTGCACTCATGGTTCTAGCAAAAAGGACACATGAGTCACGTGGAACGTGCTGTGACTTCAATGAGCTAGCTAAAAAGAGCTAGGGAAAATGGGGCTAAATTAACATAACAAAGACGACAATAATTGGAACCATTACAGCATTTGATAGTGGCATTGAAAACTGGGCAACTTACATTGAAAGAGTGGAGTTATATTGTGATGCTGACAGGGTTAATGATGAAAAGAAAGCCCGCGTCTTACTAAGGCTATATCCACACTACACCAGATAAATCCATAACCAAAGCTTTTTCTCTTCGTTTTTACCCTCCGTCCACACTAAAACGGCATTTTCATCTCCCGAAACCGCAGCTTTTCAGAAACACTTTCCAGTGTGGGTATTTATGAAAACACTGCTCAGGCAGATCAGTGTGGACAGGGTAACCAGAAAAATCTGAAAACGCAATCGGACGGCAGCACACTATTTCATTGTTTTCTTGAACACAACCTAACAATTTCAGAACAGATGGTAATGAGACTGAAGCCAGAAGAGTTAGAAATGTACTCACCAAATACTTTGACCAAATACTTACTGAATAAATAAGTATATGTGGCGACCCATTTCCTGGCACATCCGAACCGGCTCACAATTAGCCAGCTTTCTGGCTAAGGGAGATAGCCTACGGGGGTTTGCAAGCACAGAGCTTTGGAGCCTCTGCGCCACAGGGAGGCAGGTTGAGGGAGGCTTAAAAGTGAGGCTGAGGATTTTGAATAAAGTTTTTCCTTCGACAGCAGTTACCGACTCCGTGTCGTAATTTTAGCGCTACATGTAGCACACCGCTACAATTGGTGACCCCGACGGTCCAAACGATTTTTGGACCA
Source organism: Hypanus sabinus (assembly GCF_030144855.1). NCBI lineage: Eukaryota > Metazoa > Chordata > Chondrichthyes > Myliobatiformes > Dasyatidae > Hypanus > Hypanus sabinus. Next base: position 107,134,203 of record NC_082719.1, read on the forward strand.
GAAATGATCGACGCCGCCTCTGTTCATGCGGTTTCGTTGAAACTGCCAGGTTTCTGGACACAGCGCCCGGACCTATGGTTCCAGCAAGCCGAAGCCCAATTCCACGTTCGCCAGATCACCTCAGAAGACACCCGCTACTACTACGTGGTGAGCTCCCTCGACCAGGACACAGCGGCCCAGGTCGCGGAGTTCGTACAGTCGCCCCCGGCAGATGGCAAGTACACGGAATTCAAAGCCCTGCTCCTCAGGACTTTCGGACTCTCACGGCGCGAGCGGGCTGCCCGTTTACTGCACCTGGATGGCTTGGGAGACAGACCTCCTTCGGCTTTAATGAATGAGATGTTGTCTCTGGCCGACGGACACACACCCTGCCTCATGTTTGAGCAGGCATTCCTGGAGCAGCTGCCCGAGGACATACGCCTGCTGCTGTCCGACGCGGATTTCAGTGACCCCCGGAAGGTGGCAGCCCGGGCGGACTTGCTGTGGAATGCCAAAAAGGTGAGTGGGGCGTCCATCGCACAGATCTCCCAGCCACGCTCCCAGCAGCAAACCAGTCCAGGCCCAGCCGCAGAGCCCGCCCAATGAACACTGGTGCTTCTACCACCAGCGGTGGGGCGCAGAAGCCCGCCGTTGTCGCCCGCCCTGCAAGTTCCCGGGAAACGCCAGGGCCAGCCGCCGCTGATGGCTATGGCGGCTGGCCATTGGGATAGCCTCCTGTATGTGTGGGACAGAAGGTCGGGACGGCGGTTTTTGGTTGACACTGGTGCCGAGATCAGCGTTTTACCTCCGACGTGTTACGACACCTGCAGCAGGGCACCAGGGTCCCCCCGAGGGCCGTGAACGGCAGCACAGTAAGGACCTATGGCACACGTCAGGTGCAGCTACGGTTCGGCACCAGCCAGTTCACGTGGGACTTTACACTGGCCGCCGTAGCCCAACTGCTTCTGGGTGCGGATTTTTTGCGGGCTCACAGCCTACTGGTCGACCTGCCCAGGAAGAGACTGGTACACGCCGAGACCTTTCAGACGTTCTCCCTGGGTGCAGCCCAGTTGCCAGCCCCTCACCTCGGCTCCATCACGCTGTCCGACAATGACTTCACCAGGGTCCTGGCGGATTTCCCATCGGTTCTGGCACCGCAGTTCACAGCAGCCATGCCCCGACATGGCGTACAGCACCACATCCCGACCCAGGGACCACCCCTCCACGCCCGCGCTCGGCGGCTTCCCCCGGACAAGCTCCGACTGGCGACGGAGGAGTTCCAGAGGATCGAGGAATTGGGGATCATCCGGCGGTCCGACAGCCCATGGGCCTCCCCCCTGCACATGGTGCCCAAAGCGACGGGAGGCTGGAGACCGTGCGGCGACTACCGCAGGCTGAACGAGGCTACCACACCGGACCGCTACCCTGTGCCGCACATTCAGGACTTTGCAGCAAACCTGCACGGCACACGGATCTTCTCCAAGGTAGACCTCGTCCGAGGGTACCATCAAATCCCGATGCATCCTGACGACGTCCCGAAAACGGCTCTCATCACCCTGTTTGGCCTTTTTGAGTTCCTCCGCCTGAAGAATGCCGCACAGACGTTCCAGCAGTTAATGGACGTGGTGGGACGGGACCTCAACTTCGCGTTCATCTATTTGGACGACATCCTCATAGCCAGCGGCAGTCGTCAGGAGCATCTGTCCCACCTCCGTCAACTCTGCGCCCGACTAAGTGAGTACGGTCTTACAATCAACCCCGCCAAATGCCAGTTTGGACTCGATATCATTGACTTCCTGGGTACAGGATTACTAAAGACGGGGCAACCCCTCTGCCCGCTAAGGTAGATGCAGTCCGCCACTTCCCCCGACCCACCACGATCAAAGGCCTTCAGGAATTCGTCGGTATGGTCAATTTCTTCCACCGCTTCCTCCCTTCAGCTGCCCGGATCATGCGCCCCCTGTTCACCCTGATGTCGGGTCCGAGCAAGGACATTACCTGGGACGAGGAGTCCGCCGCCACTTTCGTTCAAATGAAGGAAGCTTTGGCGAACGCCGCAATGCTAGTACATCCCAGAATGGACGCCCCTACCGCCCTCAGTAGGGACGCATCTAACACGGCAGTCGGTGGGGTGCTGGAGCAACTCATCGCAGGTCGCTGGCAACCCCTGGCGTTTTTCAGCAAACACCTGCGACCACCCGAGCTCAAGTACAGTGCTTTCGACTGGGAACTGTTGGCGCTCTACCTGGCAATCCGGCATTTCAGGTACTTCCTAGAAGGTCGGCCCTTCACCGCGTTCACGGACCACAAACCGCTTACCTTTGCGTTTACGAAAGCGTCCAACCCCTGGTCGTCCCGCCAGCAACGCCACCTGTCCTACATCTCTGAATACACAACGGATGTCCGGCACGTCTCGGGTAAGGACAATGTCGTGGCGGATGCGCTCTCTCGCCCTACCGTTCATGCCCTTTCCCAAGGGGTAGACTTTGAGGCACTGGCAGAGGCGCAGCAGGCAGATGAGGAGATTCCGAGTTACAGGACCGCGGTCTCCGGTCTGCAGCTCCAGGACCTCCCCGTAGGCCCGGGTGAGAGGACCCTACTCTGTGACGTCGCCACCGGCCGGCCCCGTCCCGTCGTCCCGACAGCCTGGCGGCGCCGCGTTTTCGACTCCATTCATAACTTGGCGCATCCCTCCATCCGGACGACTGTCTGGATGGTTTCCAGCAGGTTCGTTTGGCACGGACTCCGCAAACAGGTCAGTGAATGGGCCAGAACGTGCATGCACTGCCAGACGGCCAAGGTGCAGCGGCACACCAAAGCCCCACCGCAGCAGTTCCATCCCGCCCACCGGCGTTTCGACCACATTCATGTGGATATCGTGGGCCCCCTGCCAGTGTCGCGCAGAGCGCGTTACCTCCTGACTATCGTGGACCGTTTCACAAGATGGCCAGAGGCGGTCCCGCTCACCGACACCACCTCCGAATCTTGCGCCCGAGCCCTGATCACCACCTGGATATCTCGCTTTAGTGTACCGGCCCACATTACCTCCGACAGAGGCGCCCAGTTCACCTCCAGCCTGTGGTCAGCTATGGCCAGCCTTTTGGGGACTCAGCTGCACCACAAAACTGCCTACCACCCACAGTTGAACGGGCTAGTGGAGCGTTTCCACCGTCACCTGAAGTCGGCCCTCATGGCCCGCCTGCGAGGAGCCAACTGGGCGGACGAGCTTCCCTGGGTCCTACTCGGCATCCGCACAGCACCCAAAGATGACCTGCACGCCTCGTCAGCCGAGTTGGTATACGGCGCACCCCTGGTCGTCCCCGGGGAGTTCCTACCAGCCCCACGGGGGCAAGAGGAAGATCCCACAGCAGTCCTGGGCAGACTACGCGAGAAGCTCGGTAACCTGGCCCCCATACCCACTTCACAGCACGGGCGGAACCCGACCTGCGTACCCAAAGACCTGAAGAACTGTAAGTTTGTGTTTGTACGAAGGGGCGGGCATCGGCCACCGCTGCAGCGGCCATACGAGGGGCCGTTTATGGTGCTCCGGAACAACGGGTCCATGTTCGTGCTGGATGTTGGGGGGAAAGAGGAGGTTTTCACGGTGGACCGACTCAAACCGGTCGAGTTTCCGGCACCTCGCCGCAGAGGCCGACCTCCCAAGCAGGTTCCGGCCCAGACTGTGGACATTGGGGGGTGTATCGCTGGTTCTGGGGGGGGGGGGGGGGTTATGTGGCGACCCATTTCCTGGCACATCCGAACCAGCTCACAATTAGCCAGCTTTCCGGCTAAGGGTGATAGCCTACGGGGGTTTGCGAGCACAGAGCTTTGGAGCCTCTGCGCCACGGGGGGGGGCAGGTGGAGGGAGGCTTAAAAGTGAGGCTGAGGATTTCGAATAAAGTTTTTCCTTCGACTGCAGTTACCGACTCCGTGTCATAATTTTAGCGCTGCATGTAGCACACCGCTACATATACTCACTTTGCCCTGTTTTCTGTCCTTGCTTGTATGAAGGTGGTTTACCTATTTATGCAAGTACTTCTCTGACAATAGATGTGTGACAGCCTAATGTGACATTGTATGGAAATACAAGGTAACACTGATGCAGATGTGTTTAATACATTTAATAAAGTCCTGTGGCGACCCATTTCCTATCGTATCCGAACCGACTCACAATTAGATAGCCTACGGGGGTTTGCGAGCACAGAGCTTTGGAGCCTCTGCGCCATGGGGGGCCGGTTGATAGAGGCTTAAAAGTGAGGCTGAAGTTTTCGAATAAAGTTTTTTTCCTTCGACTGCAGTTACCGAATCCGTGTCGTAATTTTAGCGCTGCGTGTAGCACACCACTACAATTGGTGACCCCGACGGTCCAAACGATTTTTGGACCAGAAATGACCGACGCCGCCTCTGTTCATGTGGTTTCGTTGAAACTGCTAGGTTTCTGGGCACAGCGCCCGGACCTATGGTTCCAGCAAGCCGAAGCCCAATTCCACGTTCACCAGATCACCTCAGAAGACACCCGCTACTACTAGGTGGTGAGCTCCCTCGACCAGGACACAGCGGCCCAGGTCGCGGAGTTCGTACAGTCGCCCCCAGCAGACGGCAAGTACATGGAATTCAAAGCCCTGCTCCTCAGGACTTTCGGACTCTCACGGCGCAAGCGGGCTGCCCGTTTACTGCACCTGGATGGCTTGGGCGACAGACCTCCATCGGCTTTAATGAATGAGATGTTGCCTCTCACCGACGAACACACACCCTGCCTCATGTTTGAGCAGGCATTCCTGGAGCAGCTGCCCGAGGACATCCGCCTGCTGCTGTCCGACGCGGATTTCAGTGACCCCCGGAAGGTGGCAGCCCGGGCGGACTTGCTGTGAGACGCCAAAAAGGTGAGCGGGGCGTCCATCGCACGGATCTCCCAGCCCCGCTCCCGGCAGCAAACCAGTCCAGGCCCGGCCGCAGAGCCCGCTAACCCCCGGCCCAATGAACACTGGTGCTTCTACCACCAGCGGTGGGGTGCAGAAGCCCGCCGTTGTCGCCCGCCCTGCAAGTTCCCGGGAAACGCCAGGGCCAGCTGCCGCTGATGGCTACGGCGGCTGGCCATTGGGATAGCCTCCTGTATGTGTGGGATAGAAGGTCGGGACGCCGGTTTTTGGTCGATACTGGGGCTGAGATCAGTGTTTTACCTCCGACGAGTTACGACACCCGCAGCAGGGCACCGGGTCCCCCCCTGAGGGCCGTGAATGGCAGCACTGTAAGGACCTATGGCACCCGCCAGGTGCAGCTCCAGTTCGGCTCCAGCCAGTTCACGTGGGACTTCACACTGGCCGCCGTAGCCCAACTGCTTCTGGGTGCGGATTTTTTGCGGGCTCACGGCCTGCTGGTCGACCTGCCCAGGAAGAGACTGGTACACGCCGAGACCTTTCAGACGTTCTCCCTGGGTGCAGCCCAGTTGCCGGCCCCTCACCTCGGCTCCATCACGCTGTCCGACAACGACTTCACCAGGGTCCTGGCGGAGTTCCCATCGGTTCTGGCACCGCAGTTCACAGCAGCCATGCCCAGGCACGGCGTACAGCACCACATCCCGACCCAGGGACCACCCCTCCATGCCCGTGCTCGGTGGCTTCCCCCGGACAAGCTCCGACTGGCGAAGGAGGAGTTCCAGAGGATGGAGGAATTGGGGATCATCCGGCGGTCTGACGGCCCATGGGCCTCCCCCCTGCACATGGTGCCCAAAGCGACGGGGGGCTGGAGACCGTGCGGCGACTACCGCAGGCTGAACGAGGCTACCACACCGGACTGCTACCCTGTGCCGCACATTCAGGACTTTGCGGCAAACCTGCACGGCGCACGGATCTTCTCCAAGGTAGATCTCGTCCGGGGATACCATCAAATCCCGATGCATCCTGACGACGTCCCCAAAACGGCTCTCATCACCCCATTCGGCCTTTTCGAGTTCCTCCGCATGCCGTTCGGCCTGAAGAATGCCGCACAGACGTTCCAGCGGTTAATGGACGTGGTGGGACGGGACCTGGACTTCACGTTCATCTATTTGGATGACATCCTCATAGCCAGCGGCAGTTGTCAGGAGCATCTGTCCCACCTCCGTCAACTCTGCGCCCGACTGAGTGAGTACGGTCTTACAATCAACCCTGCCAAATGCCAGTTCGGACTCGATACCATTGACTTCCTGGGTCACAGAATTACTAAAGACGGGGCAACCCCTCTGCCCGCTAAGGTAGATGCGGTCTGCCACTTCCCCCGACCCACCACGATCAAAGGCCTTCAGGAATTCGTAGGTATGGTCAATTTCTACCGCCGCTTCCTCCCTTCAGCTGCCCGGATCATGCGCCCCCTGTTCGCCCTGATGTCGGGTCCGAGCAAGGACATTACCTGGGACGAGGAGTCCGCCGCCGCTTTCGTTCAAACGAAGGAAGCTTTGGCGGACGCCGCAATGCTAGTACATCCCAGAATGGACACCCCTACCGCCCTCACAGTGGACGCATCCAACACGGCAGTCGGTGGGGTGCTGGAGCAGCTCATCGCAGGTCGCTGGCAACCCCTGGCTTTTTTCAGCAAACACCTGCGACCACCCGAGCTTACGTACAGTGCTTTCGACCGGGAACTGTTGGTGCTCTACCTGGCAATCCGGCATTTCAGGTACTTCCTAGAAGGTCGGCCCTTCACCGCGTTCACGGACCACAAACCGCTTACCTTTGCGTTTACGAAAGCATCCGACCCCTGGTCATCCCGCCAGCAACGCCACCTGTCCTACATCTCTGAATACACGACGGATGTCCAGCACGTCTCGGGTAAGGACAATGTCGTGGCGGATGCGCTCTCTCGCCCTACCGTTCATGCCCTTTCCCAAGGGGTAGACTTTGAGGCACTGGCAGAGGCGCAGCAGGCGGATGAGGAGATTCCGAGTTACAGGACCGCAGTCTCCGGTCTGCAGCTCCAGGACCTCCCCGTGGGCCCGGGTGAGAGGACCCTACTCTGTGACGTCGCCACCGGCCAGCCCCGTCCAGTCGTCCCGACAGCATGGCGGCGCCGCGTTTTCGACTCCATTCATAACTTGGCGCATCCCTCCATCCGGACAACTGTCCGGATGGTTTCCAGCAGGTTCGTTTGGCACGGACTCCGCAAACAGGTCAGTGAATGGGCCAGAACGTGCATGCACTGCCAGACAGCCAAGGTGCAGCGGCACACCAAAGCCCCACCGCAGCAGTTCCATCCCGCCCACCGGCGTTTCGACCACATTCATGTGGATATCGTGGGCCCCCTGCCAGTGTCGCGCGGAGCGCGTTACCTCCTGACTATCGTGGACCGGTTCACAAGATGGCCAGAGGCGGTCCCGCTCACCGACACCACCTCCGAATCTTGCGCCCGAGCCCTGATCGCCACCTGGATATCTCGCTTTGGTGTACCAGCCCACATTACCTCCGACAGAGGCGCCCAGTTCACCTCCAGCCTGTGGTCAGCTATGGCCAGCCTTTTGGGGACTCAGCTGCACCACACAACTGCCTACCACCCACAGTCGAACGGGCTAGTGGAGCGTTTCCACCGTCACCTGAAGTCGGCCCTCATGGCCCGCCTGCGAGGAGCCAACTGGGCGGACGAGCTTCCCTGGGTCCTACTCGGCATCCGCACAGCGCCCAAGGACGACCTGCACGCCTCGTCGGCCGAGTTGGTATACGGCGCGCCCCTGGTCGTCCCCGGGGAGTTCCTACCAGCCCCAAGGGGGCAAGAGGAAGAACCTGCAGCAGTCCTGGGCAGACTACGCGAGAAGCTCGGTAACCTGGCCCCCATACCCACTTCACAGCATGGGCGGCACCCGACCTGCGTACCCAAAGACCTACAGAACTGTAAGTTTGTGTTTGTACGAAGGGGCGGGCATCGGCCACCGCTGCAGCGGCCATACGAGGGGCCGTTTATGGTGCTCCGGAACAACGGGTCCACGTTCGTGCTGGACGTTGGGGGGAAGGAGGAGGTTTTCACGGTGGACCGCCTCAAACCGGCCCATGTGGACCTGGCGCAACCAGCCGAGTTTCCGGCGCCTCAGCGCAGAGGCCAACCTCCCAAGTAGGTTCTGGCCCAGACTGTGGACATTGGGGGGTGTATCGCCGGTTCTGGGGGGGGGTTATGTGGCGACCCATTTCCTAGCGTATCCGAACCGACTCACAATTAGATAGCCTACGGGGGTTTGCGAGCACAGAGCTTTGGAGCCTCTGCGCCATGGGGGGCCGGTTGACAGAGGCTTAAAAGTGAGGCTGAAGTTTTCGAATGAAGTTTTTTTCCTTCGACTGCAGTTACCGACTCCGTGTCGTAATTTTAGCGCTGCGTGTAGCACACCGCTACAGTCCTTTATTAATGCAACGGAGTTAGTCAGTTTTTCAATGTTCATCATCAGCCGGGTCAGTCTGTCTGTGAACTCCCTGTCGGTTGCCTCCTTACGCTCCAGTATTCGTTTTTTTTTAAAGTTCTGCGTGAGAGCCAATAGCTGTCCGTTATTTTAAGTTTCTCTAGTCTGCAACTGCACAAACACGCACTTTTACGGCGAGATTCGACACCAAACATGTCGCTTGTTTTCAGTAGATGTGTCCTGCGCATGCCCAGTAGGAGGAGATTTGCCGAAATCTCAGTTTCAATGTGGATAGGGATATTTTCAAAAATGCATAGTGTGGATGCCTATCGTTTTTATGCAAAACAAACTTTTTCAAAATTATCCTGTCTAGTGTAGATGTAGCCTCAGTATTATGGGAGCAAAAACATACGGGCTACTATGGACCAAACATGAGGAAATCTGCAGATGCTGGAAATTCAAACAACACACAAAATGCTGGTGGAACACAGCAGGCCAGGCAGCATCTATAAGGAGAAGCACTGTCAACATTTCGGGCCGAGACCCTTCGTCAGGACTAACCGAAAGGAAAGATAGTAAGAGATTGATGCGAGCTGTTATGGAGCTTGTTAACCCCTGAAAAGCCAGCTGACAAAATGTTCAAGCAAATAGTAGACACTCTTCAACATCATTTAAACCTCAAACCACTGGTCATTGCTGCAAGATTTAAATTTCACAATCAGAATCAGAGCAAAAATGAAAGCATTTCTGAATTGCGCGAATTATCAGAACATTGTCAATTTGGAGCTGGTCTATCGGACGCATTGAGGGACAGATTAGTGTGTGGCATGCACTGTGAAAACACAGAAGAACCTCCTGTGTGAAAAAGACCTTACATGAGAGAAGGTGCTGAACATTACAATATCATTAGAAACAGCAGCACGGGGTGCTTCAGAGATACAACAAAAACCTCTGGAATATGCTACAAAAAAAAAAATCACTGAACAGAAATGAAGGAAAGAAATGTTACCGTTGTGAGAACATGTCACATGACCATGAGGACTGTTGGTTTGAAGACAAAGCAAGCAGGGCCACATTGGCAGAGTATGCAAAGCTAGTAAACAGCAGAAAAGGGACAAAATACAGAGAAACAAGAAACTCCAGAAAGGAAAATACAACAATGTACACAAAATGAAAGAAAGCAGTATGGTGAAAACGACTTAGACAAAAGTGAATTGTCTTGTCTGCAACTTCACAGCGTGAAAGAGACAGATGATCGAAGAGTAATATGGATCACACCACGAGTGGCAGGCGTGAGACTGAAAATGGAGTTGGACACAGGCTCAGCTTTAACAGTGATCTCCATACACGACTGCAAACAACAATTTTCTCACAAAGCTCTGAAACGAACTAAACTACTGCTAAAGACTTCCACAGGACAGAAAGTGTGTCCCAAAGGTAAAATTAAAGTGACAGTGACCTACGGAGACAAAACACAGCAGCTGAACCTCTATGTACTGAAAATGGAGGACCACTGTTGCTGGCTGAATGGCTTAGGAAAATCCAGTTGGATTGGCACACCATCAAGGCACTAGTTGTGTCAGCAAAGGAGGGCAGCAAGGCTACATCTGAGAGACTGTCACAAATACTTGCTGACTAAGGAAGTGTTCCTAAAAGGAGTAGGAACAGTTAAGGGCAAGAAGGCAAAGACTGACATTGAGGAAAATGCATGTCCAAAATTTCCCAAAGCCTGACCAGTCCCATATGCAATCCGTCCTACAGTGGAGGCTGAGCTGAAAAATCCTGAGCAGACTGGGGTCCTGTCAAAGGTGGACTGGAGTGAATGGGCCATGCCTATTGTTCCAGTGATGATGGAAACCTCCAGCACAAAACCAGGAAAACCAAGCAAGGTGTGCATATGTGGAAACTTTAAAGGGACTGTTAACCCAGTTCTCCACACAGTACAGTATCCCCTACCCCGTATTGAGGACATCTTTGCTTCCCTGTCAGGAAGGGAACATTTCACAAAAATTGATTTGTCCCAGGCTTATCTCTAAATGGAAATCGATGATGCATCCAAGAAATACCTGGCAATAAATACACACAAAGGACTTTACCAGTACAACAAGTTGGTGTTTGGGATAGCATCAGCTCCTGCAATCTGGTAAAGGGCGATGGACCAGGTCCTGCAGGGGATTCCAGGGAATCAGTGTTACCTGGATGACATCATTGTCACCGGCAAAGATGACAACGGACATCTTTCTAGCCTTGAACAAGTGCTCACCAGGTTACGAGAATATGGGCTCAGAGCTAATCAACAGAAACGTGAGCTTTTCAAAAAGGAAATCGCATACTGTGGGCATGTGATCAACACAGATGGTTTACACATGTCTCAAGATAAGACAGAAGCAGTGCTTAAGGCACCACCACCTGAAAATGTGTCTCAGCTGAGAGCATATCTTGGACTAGTGAACTATTACCACAAGTTCTTGCTTAACCTATCCACTGTCCTACCCACTAAATGCACTATTACAGACAGGGACATAATGGAAGTGGACTGAGAGCTGTGAGAAAGCGTTTCAAGAAACTAAAAGACTCATAACTTTGGAAAGGGTGCTCATGCACTTTGACCCCTCTTTACCAATCTGACTGGCTTGTGATGCCTCACCCCATGAGCCTCACGAATGCTAACTTCAGCTGAACACAACTACGCATAGATTGACAGAGAGGCAATAGGCCTCGTGTGGGGAGTCAAGAAATTCAGTCACTACCTGTATGGACAAAAGTTTACCCCGTTGACTGACCATCAGCCTCTCGTGTCAATCTTCAATCCAAGAAAAGGCATTCCAGTGATGACAGCACAAAGGCTGCAGCGATGGTCTCTTTTCTTAGGAGGTCACATGTATGACATTGAACACAAGGGGACCAAGCAACATGGCAACACAGATGGTTTTTCATGTTTACCACTGACGACTTCAGAGATAACTACACAAATGGATTCAGCAGAGGTCTTTCACACAACAATGGTTGAACAATTACTAGTGACAAACAGCCTCATTGAAAGAGAAACACGCAATGACCCTATGTTGTCAGAAATGTATGACATCACGGTAAAGGGATGGCCAGCGTGTGGTAACACACTGTTTCCAGCCTTCTCAGCAAGGAAGGAGATGGGAGACAACGTATGGAGATGTCATGTGGACCAAATCCTGGAAGCTCAGGTGAAAAACACAACAACACTTTGCCTGGCCTCCCCTGACACAGAAGTGAACACTCCTGATGTGACCACATCCAGCCTCATCTACAGATAAGCCCGTCATCAGTGCTGATAACCCACCTGATGTACCTGTGGAGACTCATTCCCCAAAGCAAACGTTTTGGGTCAGACATTACCTGGAGAGGCAGAGAAGACCTCTCCAGACACTTGAGTTATAAATGGGTCTTAGACAAAAAGTAAAAAGTAGAAAGAGCGGGAGCAGTTTTGCAAAGAAGTATGGAGAAAAATTGTAGTGTCCAGATGAGTAAAGGTGATAGAGACCTTCCACACAAACTGAGGCTATAATTTGTGCCAAAGTTACAACCACTAAATACTGACTTGAAGGGGGTGAATACCTATGTAATTACTTGGTGTTTTAAATTTGTAATTAATTTAGATTACTTTGTAGAGATCTGTTTTCACTTGGACACAAAAAGTCTTTTCCTGTTAATAGACAATAGACAATAGACAATAGGTGCAGAAGTAGACCATTCGGCCCCTCGAGTCTGCACCACCATTCTGAGATCATGGCTGATCATTCACTATCAATACCCAGTCCCTGCCTTGTCCCCATATCCCTTGATTCCCCTATCCATCAGATATCTATCCAGCTCCTTCTTGAAAGCATCCAGAGAATTGGCCTCCACCGTCTTCCGAGGCAGTGCATTCCACACCTCCACAACTCTCTGGGAGAAGAAGCTCTTCCTCAACTCTGTTTTAAATAACTGACCTCTTATTCTCAATCCATGCCCTCTGGTACTGGACTCTCCCAACATCTGGAACATATTTCCTGCCTCAATCCTATCAAATCCTTTAATTATCTTAAACGTTTCAATCAGATCCCCTCTCAATCTCCTCAATTCCAGCGTGTACAAGCCCAATCTCTCCAATCTCTCTGCGTAAGACAGCCCTGCCATCCCAGGAATCAACCTAGTGAATCTACGCTGCACTTCCTCAATTGCCAGAATGTCCTTCCTTAAACCTGGAGACCAAAACTGTACACAATATTCCAGGTGTGGTCACCAGGGCCCTGTACAAATGCAAAAGAACATCCTTGCTCTTGTATTCAATTCCCCTTGTAACAAAGGCCAACATTCCATTTGCCCGCTTCACTGCCTGTTGCACTTGCTCATTCACCTTCATTGACTGGTGAACTAGGACTCCTAGGTCTCTTTGCATTTCTCCCTTACCTAACTCGACACCGTTCAGACAATACTCTGCCCTCTTGTTCCAGCTTCCAAAGTGGATAACTTCACATTTATTCACATTGAATGACATCTGCCAAGTATCTGCCCACTCACTCAGCCTATCCAAGTCTCCCTGTATTCTCCTAACGTCCTCTTCGCATGTCACACTGCCACCCAGTTTAGTATCGTCAGCAAACTTGCTGATATAGTTTTCAATGCCCTCATCTAAATCATTGACATAAATCGTAAAGAGCTGTGGTCCCAATACAGAGCCCTGTGGTACCCCACTAGTCACCTCCAGCCAGTCTGAGAAACACCCATTCACTGCTACCCTTTGCTTTCTATCTGCCAACCAGTTTTCTATCCATGTTGAAACCCTGCCCCCAATGCCATGAGCTCTGATTTTACTCACCAATCTCCTATGTGGCACCTTATCGAATGCCTTCTGAAAATCTAGGTACACAACATCTACTGGCTTACCCTCGTCTAACATCCTTGTTACACCCTCAAAAAACTCTAACAGATTAGTCAAGCATGATTTGCCCTTGGTAAATCCATGCTGGCTCGGCCTAATCCTATTTCTGCCATCTAGATGTGCCACTATTTCATCCTTAATAATGGACTCAAGCATCTTCCCCACGTCTGACGTTAGGCTAACAGGGCGATAGTTCTCTGTTTTCTCCTTCCCTCCCTTCTTGAAAAGGGAGGTTAATCAGTGTCAAAAAAGCCAAATAAAATCCACTGTGATTCAGCGTTGTAAAACAATAAAACATGAAAACTTCGGGGGGGGGGGGGGGTTGAATACATTTTATGGGATCCCATTCAACCTCATACACCTGCCCTCTCACCATATCCCTTGATGCCCTGATCAATCAGCAATCTATCAACTTCTACTTTAAAATATACCCATGGACTAGGCCTTAACCACAGTCTGTGGCAGAGCATTACACAGATTCACCACTCTGTGGCTAAAAAAAATCCTCCTCTTTTAAAAGGTTGCCCCTCAATTTTGAAGCTGTGCCCTCCAGTTCTGTATACCCCTACCAGAGCCAAACATCCTCACCACATCCATCTTATCTGGTCATACAAACATAGAAAATCTATAGCACAATACAGTCCCTTCGGCCCACAAAGCTGTGCCAAACTTGTCCTTACCTTAGAAATTACCTAGGGTTACCTGTAGCCCTCAAATTTTCTAAGCTCCATGTACCTTTCCAAAAGTCTCTTAAAAGACCCTATTGTATCCACTTCCACCACTGTTGCCAACAGCCCATTCCATGCACTCACCACTCTCTGCGTAAAAACTTACCCCTGACATCTCCTCTGTACCTACTTCTAAGCACATTAAAACTGTGCCCTCTTGTGTTATCCATTTTAGCCCTGGGAAAAAGCCTCTGACTATCCACATGATCAATGCCTCTCATCATCTTGTACAGCTCTATCAGGTCACCTCTCATCCTCTGTCACTCAACCTATTCTCATAAGGAATGCTCCCCAATCCAGGCAATATCCTTGTAAATCTCCTCTGCACCCTTTCTATGGTTTCAACATCCTTCCTGTAGTGAGGTGACCAGAACTGAGCACAGTACTCCAAGTGGGGACTGAGCACTGTCCTATATAGCTGCAACATTACCTCTCACTTTTAAACTGAATCCCACGGTTGATGAAGGCCAATGCATCGTATGCCTTCTTAACCACAGAGTCAACCTGCATAGCAGCTTTGACTGTCCTATGGACTCAGACCCCAAGATCTCTCTGATCTTCCACACAGCCAAGAGTCTTACCATTAATACTATATTCTACAATCATATTTGACCAACCAAAATCAACCATCTCACACTTATCTGTGTTGAACTCCATCTGGCACTTCTCAGCCCAGTTTTGCATCCTATCAATGTCCCGCTGTAACCTCTAACAGCCCTCCATACTATCCACAACACCTCCAACCTTTGTGTAATCAGCAAACATACTAACCCATCCCTCCACTTCTTCATCCAGGTCACTTATAAAAATCATGAAGAGTAGGGTCCCAGAACAGATCCCTGAGGCACACCACTGGTGACATACCTCAATGCAGAATATAACCCGTCTATAACCACTCTTTGCCTTCTGTGGGCAAGCCAGTTCTGGATCCACAAAGCAATGTCCCCTTGGATCCCATGCCTCCTTACTTTCTCAATAAGCCTTGCATGGGGTACCTTATCAAATGCCTTGCTGAAATCCATATACGCTATATCTACTGCTCTACTTTCATCAATGTGTTTAGTCACATCCTCATAAAATTCAATCAGGCTCGTAAAGCATAGCCTGCCTTTGAGAAAGCCATGCCAAATGTTCATAAATCTTGTCTCTCAGGATCTTCTTCATCAACTTACCAACCACTGAAGTAAGACTCACAGGTCTATAATTTCCTGGGCTATCCCTACTCCCTTTCTTGAATAAGGGAACAACATCTGCAACTCTCCAATCCTCCAAAACTTCTTCTGTCCCCAGTGATGCAAAGATCATGGCCAGAGGCTCAGTAATCTCCTCACTCGCCTCCCACAGTAGCCTTGGGTACATCTCGTCCGGTCCCAGTAACTTATTCAACTTGATCCTTTCCAAAAGCTCCAGCAGATCCTCTTTCTTAATATCTACATGCTCAAGCTATTCAGTCCGTGGTAAGTCATCCGTACAATCACCAAGATCCTTTTCCATAGTGAATACTGAAGCAAAGTACTCATTAAGTACCTCCGCTATTTCCTCCAGTTCCTAGCTCTTCTCCTTGACTAGATTTACAACAATCTTTGTACACCACAATTCCTGTACCCTACCATCTTTTCCCTGTCTCATTGGAAGGTACCTATGCAGAACTCCTGCAAGTATCCCTTGAACATTTGCCATATTTCTTCTGTACATTTTCCCAAGAACATCTGTTCCCAATTTATGCTTCCAAGTTCTTGCCTGATAGCCTCATATTTCAATTAAACGCTTTCCTAACTTGTCTGATCCTATCCCTCTCCAATATGGTAAAGGAGATAGAATTGTGATCACTATTTCCAACATGCTCTTCCACTGAGAGATCTGACACCTGACCAAGTTCATTTCCCAATACCAAATCAAGTACAGCCTCTCCTCTTGTAGGCTTATCTACATATTGTGTCAGGAAACCTTCCTGAACACACCTAACAAACTCCACCCCATCTAAACCCCTCGCTCTACGGACAGGCCAATCAATATTTGGGAAATTAAAATCTCCCACCACAACAACCCTGTTATTATTACTCCTTTCCAGAATCTGTCTCCCTATCTGCTCCTCGATGTCCCTGTTATTATTGGGAGGTCTATAAAAAACACCCAGTAGAGTTATTGACCCCTTCCTGTTCCTAACTTCCAACCACAGAGACTCTGTAGACAATCCCTCCATGACTTCCCCCTTTTCTGCAGCCATGACACTATCTCTGACCAACAGTGCCACGCCCCACCTCTTTTGCCTCCCTCCCCGTCCTTTCTGAAACATCTAAAGCCTGGCACTCAAAGTAACCATTCCTGCCCCTAACCCATCCAAGTCTCTGTAATGGCCACCACATCATAGCTCCAAGTACTGATCCACGCTCTAAGCTCATCCACTTTGTTCATAATACTCCTTGTATTGAAATAGACCCAGCTCAAACCATCGGTCTGAGTGCATCCCTTCTCTATCACCTGCCTATCCTCCCTCTCACACTGTCTCCAAGCTTTCTCTATTTGTGAGCCAACCGCCTTTTCTTCCATCTCTTCAGCTTGGTTCCCACCCCCCCAGCAATCCTAGTTTAAATTCTCCCTAATAGCCTTAGCAAACCTCCCCGCCAGGATATTGGTCCCCCTGAGATTCAACATTCGGTAGGTTTGAATGAGATCCCCCTACATTCTTCTAAATTCCAGTGTGTACAAGCCCTAAAGCTGCCAAACACTCTTCATATGTTAACCCCTTCATTCCTGGAATCATCCTCGTGAACCTCTGGACTCTCTCCAATGACAATACATCTTTTCTGAGAAATGGGGCCCAAAACTGTTAACAATACTCCAATTGTGACCTAACTAGTGTCTTCTCAAGGCTCAGCATTAGCTCCTAAATCCTCCTGCTCCTCTGATGTTTGAATTTTCTCGCCATTTAGATAATAGTCTGCATTACTGTTCCTTTTACCAAAACACATTCTCATACATTTCCCAACACTGTATTCCATCTGCTACTTTTTTGCCCATTCTTCCAATTTGTCTAGGTCCTTCTGCAATCACTCTGCTTCCTCAGCACTACCTACCCCTCCACTTGTATTCATATCAGCTGCAAACTTTGCCACAAAACCATCAATTCCATTATCCAAATCATTGACAAACTATGTGAAAAGTAGCGGTCCCAATACTGACCCCAGAGGAAACCCATAGTCACTGGCAGCCAACCAGAAAAGGCTCCTTTTATTTCCACTCACTGCCTTCTGCCTGTCAGCCATTCCTCTATCCTTGCTGGAATCTTTCCTGTAACACCAAAGGATTTTAACTTGTTAAGCAGCCTCATGTGAGGCACCCTATCAAATGCCTTCTGAAAATCCAAGTAAATGACATCCACTGCCTCTCCTTTGTTCACCCTGCTTGTTACTTCCTCGAAGATTTCTAACAGTCATCAGCTAAGACTTCCCTTCACAGAAACCATGCTGACTGACTTATTTTATCATTAGTCTCTAAATACCCCAAAATCTCATCCTTAATAATGAAGTCCAACATTTTCCCAAACACTGTTAGGCTAACTGGCCTATAATTTCCTTTCTTTTGCCTTCCTCCCTTCTTGAAGAGTGGAGTGACATTTACAATTCTCCAGTCCTCGGGGACCAATCCAGAATCAAGTGATTCTTGAAAGATCATGAGCAATATATCTGTTACCTCTTCAGCAACCTCTTTCAGGACTCTGGGATGTAGTCCATCTAGCCCAGATGACTTACCAACCTTAAGACCTTTCAGTTTGCCTAGCACTTTCTTCTGTTTCCTAAAACTCATGACCTCTGGCATACAGCTAGTGTCTTCCACAGTAAAGACTGATGCAAAGTTCTTACTAAGTTCATCAGCCATTTCTTTGTCCCCATTACTACCTCATTTTCCAGTGGTCCAATATCAACTCTCACCTCCCTTTTACTCTTTATATAACTGAAAAAACTTATAGTATCTTGCTTTATATGATCAGCTAGTTTGCCCTTGTTTCGCTTCTTATCAGTTTTTTGTTGCCTTTTGTTGGATTTTTAAAACTTCCCAAGCATCCAACCTCCCACTCACTTTTGCTACCTTATATGCCCTTTCCTTGGCTTTTATGCAGCCCTTAACTTCCCTTATCAGCCACAGTTACCTACCCCTGCCATTTGAATACAATTTCTTCTGTAGGACATATCTATCCTACACCTTGTGAACTATTTCCAGAAACTTCAGCCATCTCTGTTCTGCCATCATTCCCACCAGTCTCCTCCTCCAATCCACCTCTCATGCCCCTTTATTCCATGTGATATTCAGATATGTGACTTGCTCCTCTCCCTCTCAAATTGCTGTATGATTTCAATCAAATTATGATCACTGTCTCCTGAGGGTTCCTTTCCATTAAGCTCCCTAATAAAATTTGGATTATTACACAACACCCAATCTAAGACAGCCTTTGCCCGAGCAGGCTCAAGTACAAGCTGCTCCAAAAAGCCACCTCAAAGGTATTCAACAAATTTCCTCTCTTGCAATCTGACACCAACCTGATTTTCTGAATGCTTCTGCATATTGAAGTCCAGCATTACAATTATGTCATTACCCTTATTACATGCCCTTTCCAGCTCCCTTTGCAATCGCAACCTAAAATCTTGGCTACTATTTGGAGGCCTACCTATGATTCCCATGATGGTTTCTTCTCCACGTTCCCCTTAAATACTTCACCTTTCATCCTAAAGTTACGACTTGTATATGTTCAGGAGGCTCTAGAAAAGCACATGAGTGTGCAAGAAGTGGAAAGATATGGACATTGTGTAAGCAGAAAGGAATAGTTTAGTTGGCATTTGATTATTAATAACACCTATACCTCTGCCACATTGTTTTACAGTATTGTGCAAAATTCTTACGCACACATAAAAAAAATTCTGTCAAGTAAAGATGCTTTCAAAAATAATGAAAAGTTTATAAATTTACTATATGGAACAGTAAACAGTAAAAATCTAAATCAAGCCAATATTTGCTTTAAAACTGAATTAATTGGCTGGTAGAATGTTCCAAGCATCTTGGAGAAGTTGCCAGAGTTCTTTTGCAGACTTCTGCTGTAAAATTATCCAGTGTAACATTTGATACCAGATTCCTCACTGAATCAGTGACTTAATAGGAAAGTAACAGAGACAAAATGCTGGGGGAACTCAACAAGTCAGGCAGCATCTATGGAGGAGCATAAACAGTTGATGTTTCAGGCTGAAACCTTTCATCAGGACTTGGCCTGGAAGATCAACTGTCTTTTTCTCTCCGTAGATACTGCCAGTCTTGCTGAGTTCTTCCACCATTGTGTGTATGTTGCTCTGGATTTTCAGCATCTACAGAATCTCTTTGTTTATTCTACAGATGCACAGGATCACTGCATGGTACAGAAACTGCTCTGTAGCAGATAGGAAGGCTCTGCAAAGAGAAGTCAAAATTGCCCAACGCATCGCCGGCACAAGCCTACCCACTATCAATGACATATATACAGAAAGGTGCTGGAAAAGAGTCAGTAACATTAGGAAAGATCCCACCCATGCTGCTCATGGACTGTATGTCCCACTTCCATTGGAGAAGAGACTACTTAACATCCACAGCAAGACCACCAGACTTAAAAACATTTACTTTCCTCAAGCAGTGAGGCTGATCAACACCTCCACCCACTGACTCACTCCTCTACTCTCCCAACCACCACTACTTTATCATTTCCTGTCAGAGTCACCTGAAATACAGACTCCCCTGTGCCTAGCATCACTTTGTGGACATGCAATCAATCTACGTATGTATATAAGCTATCTTATTTACATTTATTATGTTTTTTCTTATTGTGCTCTTTATCTTATTGTGTTTTTGTGCTACATCAGATCCAATTATTTCTTTCTCTTGAACACTTGCCTACTGGAAATGATATTAAGCAACTTTGAACTTGAACAGGTGAAATGTAGCTCAATTCCACATGAAACAGAACACATAAACTCCATTCCTTTTTGGTGCTGAATTAGTTAAAGACAGTTTCAGTACAGCTAAAGGTGTTCTCACTACTCTCAGCACTCCAGAATGACATGTGGGAAACAGTAACAGTCAGCATTTCCATTCACTGGTGACAGTATGTATTTGTAGATGACAGTTGAGTGCACACAATGGCATCACCCACTGTGGATAAATGGCCTGTCAACACTTACCCCCCAGGCACACAGACACAACTGGAAGCCTGCCAAACTCACCCCTCCATACTTCAACGACGATGAAGGAATCAAAAACATAAAATCATAGATTCTGAAGATTAACAGAGGTCTGGTAAACTGGGAATGGACAGTGAATTCCAGTTAATTGGGACACACAGGGACAAATACATTTTGGCCCAATTAGCCAAAGTTCCATAAAAATAATTAGAAATGTTTATGAAAGACAAACTAACATTTAACTGAATCCAAGGTTTCAAAGGTACATTTAATGTCACAGAAATATATACAATATACATCCTGAAATTCTTTTTCTTCGCAACAGTCCACAAAAACAGAGGGGTGCCCCCAAAGAATGAATGACAGTTAAATGTTAGAACCCCAAAGATCCCCAGCTCCCTCCTCCCACATGTAAGCAGCAACAAAGCAATGATTCCCCCCCCACCAGCAAATTATGCATTTAAATGAAATACAGAACAAATTAGAGCATGAACAATACTGCTACTGTACTAAAACACAGTAGTTCCTAATAGTCATTGATGGAGGAATTTATCCAGTGTACGTAGCTGTGTTCTTTTGATTGATGGGAAATGAAGAAAATCAGCACAGCACAGAAGGGCCGACTGTATAATTCTGCTCCCATGTCTTATTGTCTTATTGATTTATATATTTTTATTTAGAAATACAGTGCCGAACAGGCCCTTTCGGCCCAATGAGCCACGCTGACCAGCAACCCACCTACTTAACCTTAGTCTAATCACAGGACAATTTACAATGACCAATTAACTGACTAACCGGTACATCTTCGGAATGTGAGAGGAAACGGGAGCACCCAGAGAAAACCCATGCACCCACAGGAAGGAACATACAAACTTCACAGAGGTTGCTGGAATTGAACTCTGAACTGCAAAGCACTGAGCTGTTATAGTGTTGTGTCAGCTGGTACACTACTGTGCTGCCCTTATGGTATTATACCATTAGCCAGCCACAAAGGGCAAGCCACACCGTTCGTATGATAATCCCAACCATCCAAAACTTGCACTCTTCTAATCTGAACTCCACTAAAGCAGCATTTAACAAGATGGATGGAGGAACTACATCAAGTACCCCCATCACAATTCTTCCAGATCAGACACTGGCTTCATCAGCCACTTCAAGATTCAGGATACAAGATTGTTTAATGCTATTTCCAGTACACAAGTGTAAAGGAGAACAAAATAATTGTTACTCTGGATCCGATGCAGCACCAAAAACCCCACAAAAAATTTTAAACAACAATAATAATTAAAAAACACAATAAACATAAATACATAAGATAGCTTATTTACATAAATTGATCGATTATACACATAATCGATTGATTCTAAAGTGAAGTTGGTTGCAAATACAAGGAGACTGGAAACAGACTAATAAACAGCTTGTTTCTCAATGACAGGGCATAAAATCCCTTACCTGGTGGTCCATAAAGTAACAGTCCTTTCCATGGGGACAGAATCCCAGTGAAGAGCTGAGGATACTGGGTGATAAGAAGTTTGGGAGTAAGCATCATTTGAATAAGACAAACAGAGGTCAAACTTTAAGTTTAAAATAACTTGCCTTAATAGGGTACACAACAGCCTCTTTAACGAGTCGCTTGGCTGGCTCCAACCCAATTATGTCATCCCATCTCACATTTGGATTATGAAGATAAATATCCTTAAGTAAATAAAAAAAATCCAGTTCTTACAAAACTCTTCTTGAAATTGAAAATCATGTCTAAAATTTATCATAGTAAGGACAATAAGGACCTATCTATAAAACACTTCCAGTGTAAAGTTTTAACACAGCCACAGAAAACCCTGGTAACATCTAAAAGAGTGTTGTCATCAGATGCACCTTTTGTGTCCATTAGAAGAACGAGAGGAGAATCTCAGTAAAATCTATTGAATATTGAAAGGCCTAGATAGAGTGGATGTGGAGAGGATGTTTCCTATAGTGGGGGAGTCTAGGACCAGAGGGCACAGATAGAGTGGATGTGGAGAGGATGTTTCCTATAGTGGGGGAGTCTAGGACCAGAGGGCACAGATAGAGTGGATGTGAAGAGGATGTTTCCTATAGTGGGGGAGTCTAGGATCAGACAGCACAGATAGAGTGGATGTGGAGAGGATATTTCCTATGGTGGGGGAGTCTACGACCAGAGGACACAGATAGAGTGGATGTGGAGAGGATGTTTTCTATAGTGGGGGAGTCTAGCACCAGAGGACACAAATAGAGTGGATGTGGAGAGGATGTTTCCTATAGTGGGGGAGTCTAGGACCAGAGGGCACAGATAGAGTGGATGTGGAGAGGATGTTTCCTATAGTGGGGGAGTCTACGACCAGAGGGCACAGATAGAGTGGGTGTGGAGAGGAAGTTTCCTATAGTGGGGCAGTCTAGGACCAGACAGCACAGTTAGAGTTAATGTGGAGAGGATGTTTCCTATAGTGGGGCAGTCTAGGACCAGACAGCACAGATAGAGTGGATGTGGAGAGGATATTTCCTATAGTGGGGAAGTCTAGGACCAGAGGACACAGATAGAGTGGATGTGGAGAGGATGTTTCCTATAGTGGGGGATTCTAGGACCAGAGGACACAGATAGAGTGGATGTGGAGAGGACGTTTCCTATAGTGGGGAAGTCTAGGACCAGAGGACACAGATAGAGAGGATGTGGAGAGGATGTTTCCTATAGTGGGGGAGTCTAGGACCAGAGGACACAGATAGAGTGGATGTGGAGAGGACATTTCCTATAGTGGGGGATTCTAGGACCAGAGGGCACAGATAGAGTGGATGTGGAGAGGACGTTTCCTATAGTGGGGGAGTCTAGGACCAGAGGACACAGATAGAGTGGATGTGGAGAGGACATTTCCTATAGTGGGGGATTCTAGGACCAGAGGACACAGATAGAGTGGATGTGGAGAGGACATTTCCTATAGTGGGGGAGTCTAGGACCAGAGGACACAGATAGAGTGGATGTGGGGAGGACGTTTCCTATAGTGAGGAAGTCTAGGACCAGAGGACACAGATAGAGTGGATGTGGAGTGGACGTTTCCTATAGTGGGGAAGTCTAGGGCCAGAGGACACAGATAGAGTGGATGTGGAGTGGACGTTTCCTATAGTGGGGAAGTCTAGGACCAGAGGACACAGATAGAGTGGATGTGGAGTGGACGTTTCCTATAGTGGGGAAGTCTAGGGCCAGAGGACACAGATAGAGTGGATGTGGTGGACATTTCCTATAGTGGGGAAGTCTAGGGCCAGAGGGCATAACCTCAGAATAGAGGGGCAGCCATTTAAAACAGACAGGGGAAGCAATTTCTTTAGCCAGATGGTGGTGAATCTGTGGAATTCATTGCCACAGTCAGCTGGAGGCCAAGAGGATATACTTAAAACTTGAAGTTTGAGGGGTGCTCGATTAGTAAAAGCATCAAAGGTTATGGGGAGAAGGCAAGAGAATGGGGTTGAGAGGGATAATAATTCAGCCATGATGGGATGTTGGAGCAGACTCGATGAGCCAAATGGCCTAATTCTGCTCCTGTGTCTTATGGTTTTATGGGTTTGTATCATGATCTGATTCAGTTTAACTTTGCAGGTTCGACTTTTACACTCCCACCAGGGTACGTTTAATCCTTACACATTATGCTTACCCATCTATAACATAATTAAAGTGCCTCTCCAAAAACAGATTGACTTGCAGTACATTCTATTACACATCCTAGTTATTCAAAACTACACCATGCACAGTTTGAAATAAAGACGTAAAAAAAAAAATAGGTGAGGATCACTATCACTATCACCTATCACCCCACCAGCCTCCGGATCCAACATATTATCCTCCGCAACTTCCGCCACCTTCAACAGGACCCCACCACTAAGGACATCTTTCCCTCTCTACCCCTCTCTTCTTTTCGCAGGGATTGTTCCCTCCACGACTGCCTGGTCCACACGTCCCTCCCCACAGATCTCCCACCTGGCACCTATCCCTGCAAGCGTAAGTGCTACACCTGACCCCACACCTCATCTCTTACCACCATTCAGGGCCCCAAACAGTCCTTCCAGGTGAGGCAACACTTCACTTGAGAGTCTGTTGGGGTCATCTATTGCATCTGGTGCTCCCGGTGCGGCCTCCACTACATCGGCGAGACCAGACGCAGATTGGGGGATGGCTTTGTCGAGCACCTACGCTCCGTCCACCACAACAGACAGGATCTCCCGGTTGCCACTCACTTCAACTCTCCCTCTCACTCCCATTCGGATATGCCCATACATAGAAACATAGAAAATAGGTGCAGGAGTAGGCCATTCGGTCCTTCGAGCCTGCACCGCTATTCAGTATGATCATGGCTGATCATCCAACTCAGAACCCTGTACCTGCTTTCTCTCCATACCCCCTGATCCCTTTACCCCCTGATCCTCTACTGCCATGATGAGGCCAAACTTCAGTTGGAGGAACAACATCTCATAGACCGTCTGGGTAGTCTCCAGTCCCTTGGTATGAACATTGAATTCTCCAACTTCCAGTAATTCCCTCCCTCTCCCTTCGCCATCCCACCTCTACTCTGTCTCCTCTTCTAGCTGCCTATCACCTCTCATGATTCTGCCTTCTTCTCGTACCCATAGTGCTTTCCCCTTAAATTCTTTCTTCACCTCTCCTGCCTATCCCTTCCCTGCTTCCCCTCCCCCACCCCTTGATCTTTCCTCTCATTGGTTTTCCACCCTCTCCCCACCTTCTTTATAGGGCCCCTGCCCCCTCCTTCTTTAGTCCTGACGAAGGGTTTCGACCCGAAAAGTTGACTGCTTCTTTCAACGGACGCTGCCCGACCTGCTGAGTTCATCCAGCCCTGTTGTACGTCTTGATTTGACCACAGCATCTGCAGTGCACTTTGTGTTTGCAGTTTGAAATATGTATTTCCATGGCTTACCCTGCTAACAACAACAGCAAGATCTCTCATTTCACCAGATGCTCCAATGAAGGCACCCAAAGGCTTTATTAATCTCTCCTACAACATAAGATAAAGGTTCAGGAAAAAACGCATGAGATGTTTTGGATCACTTCAAGAAGATAACATGTATAAAAGTCAAGCATCAATTCAGATAGAAGAGCATTCAAATGCCTACTTGCACTTGTATTTATGGAAATATTTTTAAATAATGAGCACATTTGGAGTATTGTGTTGAGTTCTGGTCACCTCATTATAGGAAGGATGTGGAAGCTGTAGAGAGAGTGCAGAGGAGATTTACCAGGATGCTGCCTGAATTTATGGAGCAGGTCTTATAAAGATAGATAGAGCGAGCTAGGGCTTTTCTCTTTGGAGTGAAGGAAGATGAAAGGTAACGATAGAAGTATACAAGGTGATAAGAGGCATACAGTAGATAGAATGGATAGCCAGACACAGTTTCCCAGGGTAAAAATGGCTAATATGAAGAGCATAATTTTAAAGTGATGTAGAAAAGCATAGAGAGGATGTCAGAGGTAACTTTTTTTAAAAAGAGTGATGGGTACATGGAAAGCTCTGTCAGAGTCAGATACGTGATGGGCATTTAAGAACCAGGCACATGAATGAAAGAGAAATGGAGGGCTATGTGGGCAGGTGAAAGGGTCAGCTCAACATTGCGGACCGAAGGGCCTGTACTGTGCTGTACTATTCCATGTTCTATACTCTAAGTATTTAAGAGTTGATATTCATTAGTGCCATGGCACATGATGATTAATTATTATTTGATCAATTCAAAAAGTGCGTAAATTTCAAAGATCTTTCCTCAGACATTCCCTCAGATGAAAGGTTCCTCTGAATATCAAGTTCATTACTGTTACCCAATCCATTCTATGACTCACCGATGGGTCCTGGTTGTAATTCAGACTGTTTACTGCTATTTCATTGGATGAATCTTTAATGGCATCTTGAATCATGCCACGTAAGTCAATGATCTGACCCTGAAAACAATTTTTTTTAAAGGGAGATATTAAAAATCAAGAGGACATGCCCAATTACCGTTGTTCGGAATTTTTCACCAGACATTCATGTGTCTATAAATGACCAATGCCAAACTTACCCGACGGGGATGAAGTCCATCTCCAACTTTAATGGTAGACACATTCAAACCAAACTCTGAAGTTTCAGGAGTAGATGGTCCATTCTCCTGTATTAGTGACCATAACAATTCTATTATTATTGTTATCAGATTTATTTGCTTATTTATTGAGATACTGTGCGGAACAGATCCTTTTGACCCTTTGAGCTGTTCTGCCCAGCAATCCCCAACTTAACTCCAGCCTAATCACTGGATAATTTACAATGACCAATTAGCCTACTAACCAGTACGTCTTTTGATTATGGGATGAAACTGGAGCACTTGAAGAAAACCTATGTATTCCACAGGGAGGACGTAAAGATTCCTTACAGATGACATCAGATTGGTCTCCAAACTCCAACGCCCTGAGCTGTAATCGCATGCTGCTAACCGCTACAGTACCGTGGCACCATATGGTCAACTCAACAACGCTGCTGCTAAAAATTGTGTGAGTTGGGGAGCACTTTTGTCAAAGATAACTACATTTGCGATAAATGTCAAGGCATCAGCATCATGTCAGAGAGTTACAAGGGTAGCACAGAATGTGAGACATTAGGGCAGGGATTAATGGTAGGGATCCGTGGACCCCAGATTGAGATCCACTGCATTAGGGAAAGAGAGAGTTATCCACATCATTTGCTTCAGGAGTCAATCAGAATCAGAATCAGGCTTATTATCACTGGCATGTGAAGTGAAATTTGTTAACTTAGCAGCAGCAGTTCAATGTAATACCTAATAAGGAAGAAAAAATACACATAATAATAATAAATAAACAAGTAAAACAATTACAGTATACATATACTGTATTGTATACATATCAAACCCACAAAGTTTAACAGAGACCTGGAATCCTTCATTAGAAGACATGATAGTAAATAAGCAATGCTTGAAGAACAGCAGATATTACAAAAGTGAAGGATTCCAGCCTGGCATAAAAACAGTAAGGGAACAATGGCTCACAAAAGGAAGTTAGCATCAGATTCTCTGATGAGTAGTGTAAATTTACCACCCGGAGGATTCGGAGCAGTTCAATTTGATTAACAAACAAAAACAGAGTATTGGTATTGGTTTATTACTGAAACATGTACAGTACTAAGATACAGTGAAAAGCTTGTCTCGCACACTGTTCATACAAATCAAAGCAATACACAATAACAATGCAGAATAAAGTGCAAAGCTACTGAAAGAGTGCAGTGCAGGAAAACGATAAAGTGCAAGATCATAAGGTAGATTATGAGGTTGAGTAGGAGGGTAAACTTGCAGGGAATATAACAGTTAACTTTAGCAGCTTCTGTTGGAACATAAAAGGTCAAACTAGAAACATAGAAAACCTACAGCACAATTCAGGCACTTCGGCCCACAATGCCATGCTGAGCATGTACTTACATTAGAGATTACCTAGGGTTACCCATAGCCCTCTATATTTCTAAGCTCCATGTACCTATCCAGGAGTCTCTTAAAAGACCCTATCATATCCACATCCACCACCATTGCCAGCAACCCATTCCATGCACTCACCACTCTCTGCGTAAACAACTTACCCCTGACATCTCCTTTTTACCTACTTCTAAGCACCTTAAAACTGTGCCTCCTTGTGTTAGCCATTTCAGCCCTGGGAAAAAGCCTCTGACTATTCACACCATCAATGCCTCTCATTATCTTATACACCTCTATCAGGCCACCTCTCATCCTCTGTCACTCCAACGAAAAAAAGCTGAGTTCACTCAACCTATTCTCATAAGGCATACTCCGCAATCCAGGCAACATCCTTGTAAACCTCCTCTGCACCTTTATGGTTTCCACGTCCTTCCTATAGTGAGGCAACCAGAACTAAGCACAATACTCCAAATAGGGTCTGACCAGCGTCCTATATAGCTGAAACATTACCTCTCGGCTTCTAAACTCAATCCCATGGTTGATGAAGGCCAATGCACCGTATGCCTTCTTAACCACAGAGTCAACCTGCATAGCAGCTTTGAGTGTCCAATGGACTCGGACCCCAAGATCCCTCTGATCCTCCACACTGCCAAGAGTCTTACCATTAATACCATATTCTGCCATCATATTTGACCTACCAAAATGGGTTGAACGCCATCTGCCACTTCTCAGCCCAGTTTTGCATCCTATCAATGTCCCACTGTAATCTCAGACAGCCTTCCACACTATCCACAACACCCCCAACCTTTGTGTAATCAGCAAATTTACTAACCCATTCTTCCATTTCCTCATATAACCATATAACAATTACAGCACGGAAACAGGCAATCTCGGCCCTTCTAGTCCGTGCCGAACGCTTACTCTCACCTAATCCCACCTACCTGCACTCAGCCCATAACCTTCCATTCCTTTACTGTCCATATACCTATACAATTTTGCCTTAAATGACAAAATTGAACCTGCCTCTACCACTTCTACTGGAAGTTCGTTCCACACAGCTACCACTCTCTGAGTAAAAAAGTTCCCCCTCGTGTCATTCAGGTCATTTATAAAAATCACGAAGAGAAGGCGTCCCAGAACAGATCCCTGTGTCACTCCACTGGTCACCGACCTCCATGCAGAATATGACCCGTCTACAACCACTCTTTGCCTTCCGTGGGCAAGCCAATTCTGGATCCACAAAGCAATGTCCCCTTGGATACCATGCCTCCTTACTTTCTCAATAAGCCTTGCATGGGGTACCTTATCAAATGCCTTGCTGAAATTCATTTCCACTACAAATGTAATTCTCCTGCAGCGAGAAACAGGAGGATTCAGAATGGAAACAGGAAACTAGCATAACAATTAAACAAACATAGAATGATGCTTCTGTGTGTAGGGAAGAGGGTATCAGTAACTTCCCATAGTGAATGGTGTTGAATTCTGATGTTTTTAATCCAAGGGCCTTTTAGAAGTCAGGAAAGAGGCACAAAATTTGTTGATTTGCGAACATTTTAACTAAGTTGATAGAACAGAGTAAAGTTAAATAGACGGTTATAGTGGTCCACTAGTGAAGAGAAAACTAAGATTAAAGAAACTAAGAAGATCAAGGTGGCATTGCTTTGTTTAACTATTTTATACCCATAGATATAATGAAAATGCCAAACAAAGCTATAGATAAGAACTAACCAATTAGAAAGCGTTTATTCAAAACTGCAGTACCAAGTTAGCCAATGAGAAAACACTTATCCAAGTAGTTCAGCACAAAGAAACCTCCAGAGCTTTCCAGAATTATGCTTTGTATAGCAACTAGAGGCAAATTAGAACATTGACTTCTCTAACTTCCGTTAATGCCCCTCCTCCCCTTCTTACCCTATCCCTGACAATATTTAGTTGTTTGCCTGTTCTCCATCTCCCTCTGGTGCTTCCCCCCCCCCCCCCTTTCTCCCGAGGCCTCCCGTCCCATGATCCTTTCCCTTCTCCAGCTCTGTATCACTTTGCCAATCACCTTTCCAGCTCTTAGCTTCATCCCACCCCCTCCGGTCTTCTCCTATCATTTTGCATTTCCCTCTCCCCCCACTACTTTCAAATCTCTTACTATCTTTCCTTTCGGTTAGTCCTGACGAAAGGTCTCAGCCCGAAATGTCGACAGTGCTTCTCCCTATAGATGCTGCCTGGTCTGTTGTGTTCCACCAGCATTTTGTGTGTGTTGTTGTTAGAGGCAAATTAAACTGTTTTGTGCATATAAGAGCCACATAAAATACAAGCATTTAAATAATTGTTAAACTGCAAAGAAAATAATTAAACAGTAAAATCCAACATCAGCAACCAAAAATCAAATAAACTAAAGAAGTTATTATTAGAAACAAATTAGTGTGAGAGAAATTAATTGCACTGAAAGACAATAAATATTCAGAAGTTTATAACTTTCATCCCGGAGTATGTTGTCTCATTTGGCAATATACATGTGTACAGTTGAATGAAAACTGATCTTGAACTTGAATGCAAAGCTACATACACTAAATCAGACAACAACAAAAAAAATCCATGTAGAATCAATAGAAATTTCTGCATTTGATTACTAGTACACACTGAAAATCAGGGTCCTTGTATAAATCCCTTAGGAACACTCTCTTACATTCCACCAATTGTGGAAAACATGGCTTTAACTTTTCCAACTCCCATTGCTCACATAACTCACATGCATTAGCATATACCTTCATCTTCCTTTACATAATGAATCAATATTGTGACATCTTAAACGTATCGGTACATCAGCCTGCCTCATAAAACCATAAGACAACGAAGCAGAATCAGCTTGAGTCCATCATGGCTGATTTATTATCCTTTCAGCCCCATTCTCCTGCCTTCTCCCCATAACCTTTGATGCACTGACTATCAAGCTCCGCTTTAAATATACCCAATGACCTGGCTCCACAGCCATCTATGGCAATGAATTCCACAGATTCACTGCCCTCTAGCTAAAGAAATTCCTCATCTCTTTTCTGAATTAGGTACCTTTATTTTGAGGCTGTGCCCCCTAGTCCTAGACTCCCCCGCTAAAGGAAACATCCTCTCCACATCCACTCTATCTGTGTCCTCTGGTCCTAGACTCCCCCACTATAGGAAACATCCTCTCCACATCCACTCTATCTGTGTCCTCTGGTCCTCGACTCCCTGACTATAGGAAACATCCTCTCCACATCCACTCTATCTGTGCTGTCTGATCCTAGACTCCTCCACTATAGGAAACATCCTCTCCACATCCACTCTATCTGTGCTGTCTGATCCTAGACTCCTCCACTATAGGAAACATCCTCTCCACATCCACTCTATCTGTGCTGTCTGATCCTAGACTCCTCCACTATAGGAAACATCCTCTCCACATCCACTCTATCTGTGTCCTCTGGTCCTAGACTCCCCCACTATAGGAAACATCCTCTCCACATCCACTCTATCTGTGTCCTCTGGTCCTAGACTCCCCCACTATAGGAAACATCCTCTCCACATCCACTCTATCTGTGTCCTCTGGTCCTAGACTCCCCCGCTAAAGGAAACATCCTCTCCAGATCCACTCTATCTGTGTCCTCTGGTCCTAGACTCCCCCGCTAAAGGAAACATCCTCTCCAGATCCACTCTGTAGAGGCCTTTCAATATTCAATAAGTTTCAATGGGATTTCCTGTCATTCTTCTAAACTCCAGAGAGCATAAGCCCAGAGCTATCCTATTAATTCCTACCCAATTACTTTGCAGTTAAGTAACTGCCAGTTTAATAAATTCAACTTTAATGCCCCAGAAACAATTTGTTACTGGTAACCCTGTGAGATGAAGAGTAACTTTGAGAGAGCAGTTATGGAAAGGCAGTAATTTGTCAGCGCAGAGTACCGTAATGTTTATCCAGCACTTGAGATAAGGGCTAAATGAGAAAATGCTGAACAGGAATTGAAAGTTAGCAGAGAAATTTTATAAGGATGTTGCCAGGACTTGAGGACCTGAGTTATAGAGAAAGGTTGAATAGGTTAGGACTTTATTCCCTAGAGAGTAGGAGAATCAGGGGAGATTTGATACTGTATACAACATTATGAAGGGTATAGATAGGGTAAATGTAAGCAGGCTTTCTCCACTGAGTTTTGGTGAGACTACAACTAGAGGTCATAGGTTAAGGGTGGAAAGTGAATTGTTTAAGGGGAACATAAGGGGAAACTACTTCACTCAGAGGGTGATGAGAGTGTGGACAAGCTGCCAGTGCAAGAGGTGGATATGGTTTTGAGTTAAAAGAAGTTTGGATAGGTACGTGGATGGGAGGATTATGGAGGGCTATGGTCCAGGTGCAGATCAATTGGACGAAGCTCAGCATGGACTAGATGGGCCAAAGGACCTATTTCTGCGCTGTAATGTTCTATCAAAGCATAATGAGGGAAGTTTCAAAGCTGCAGAAATGTGTTTTTCGAGAAGAATGATGAAAATATCATGGAAGGACTGAATAACAAATGAGGAAATGTTGTGAAAAACCAGAATAAGAAGAGAGCTGATATCATCAATCAGGAAATAGCAGCTAGAATTTCTGGGACATCTGCTGAGGAAAGAGAAGTTCAAACATCTTGCAGAGATGGAAAAAATTAATGGAAGAAAAAGTTGCAGTTGACAGCACATGGCATTTATGAGTTACATCAAGGGATGGACAGGCAACAGCTTTGAAGAGCTTATTAGAACTTCCCAGATTAAAGACAGATGTAAGATCATGATCACCCATGTCATAGCACACGGCACATAATGATGCTGATGACTCTATAATTGCTTAAGTAAGACCATGGATCACAATAACATTTAAAATAACATTTATAAATCATTGTTTATGCTACAGAAACAAACCATTAAATTTTAACGAGTTTATTATGAAGGAGTAGCACAATTTAACCTCATTCACACATTCTTGTACATACTGCCACCCAGAGGCTTTATAATGAACTAATGTTCTGACACAGAAACCAGGTCCAGCTTTCAACTTTTGCCCAAATTAGTGCAAGTTGAGTGTGGTGACCACAATGAATGCCCCCTTACCATTTAAGTTCCCTGGTCCCCACTGCCTTATTTTCACCATGGACGTCCAGTTCCTATATACCTCCATCCCCCACCTGGACAATCTTGAAGCTCTTCGCTTATTTTGGATTCCAGACCTAACCAATCCCCCTCTACCACCACTCTCCTCCGTCTAGCGGAATTAGTTCTTACTCTCAATAATTTCTCCTTTGGCTCCTCCCGCTTCCTACAAACCAATGGTGTAAGCCCTGGGCACCCGTATGGGTCCCAGCTATGCCTGCCTTTTTGTTGGCTTTGTGCAACAGTCCATTTACAAGTCTATACGGGTATCCGACCCCTTCTTTTCCTTCGCTATATCGACGACTGCATTGGCGCTGCCTCCTGCACGTTTGCTGAGCTCGTTGACTTCATTAACTTTGCCTCCAACTTTCACCCTGCCCTCAAATTTACCTGGTCCAACTCCCCTTTCTTGATCTTTCTGTCTCCATCTCTGGAGACTGCTTATTTACTGATATCTACTGTAAGCCTACAGACTCTCACAGCTACCTGGACTATTCCTCTTCCCACCCTGTCTCTTGCAAAAATGCTATCCCCTTCTCACAATTCCTCCGTCTCCGCCGCACTGCTCTCAGGATGAGGCTTTTCATTCCAGGATGAAGGAGATGTCTTCCTTTTTTAAACAAAGGGGCTTCCCTTCTTCCACCATCAACTCTGCTCTCAAATGCATCTCTCCCATTTCCCGCACGTCTGTCCTCACCCCATCCGCCCGCCACCCCACTCGGGATAGAGTTCCCCTTGTCCTCACCTACCACCCCACCAGCCTCTAGGTCCAACATATATTTCTCCATAACTTCCGCCACCTCCAACGGATCCCACTACCAAGCACATCTTCCCCTCCCCCCCCTTTCTGCTTTCCGCAGGGATCGCTCCCTATGCGACTCCCTTGTCCACTCGTCCCCCACATCCCTTCCCACCGATCTCCCTCCTGGCACTTATCCTTGTAAGTGGAACAAGTGCTACACCTGCCCTTACACTTCCTCCTTCACCACCATTCAGGGCCCCAGACAGTCCTTCCAGGTGAGGCGACACTTCACCTGTGAGTCGGCTGGTGTGGTATACTGCATCTGGTGCTCCCGGTGTGGCCTTTTATATATTGGTGAGACCCGACGCAGACTGGGAGACCATTTCGCTGAACACCTACGCTCAGTCCGCCAGAGAAGGCAGGATCTCCCAGTGGCCACACATTTTAATTCCACATCCCATTCCCATTCTGAAATGTCTATCCATGGCCTCCTCTACTGTCAAAATGAATCCAAATTCAGGTTGGTGGAACAACACCTTATATACCGGCTGGGTAGCCTCCAACCTGATGGCATGACCATTGACTTCTCTAACTTCCATTAATGCCCCTCCTCCCCTTCTTACCCCATCCCTGACATATTTAGTTGTTTGCCTGTTCTCCATCTCCCTCTGGTGCTTCCCTCCCCCTTTCTTTCTCCAGAGGCCTCCCATCCCATGATCCTTTCCCTTCTCCAGCTCTGTATCACTTTCACCATTCACCTTTCCAGATCTTAGCATCATCCCACCCCCTCTAGTCTTCACCCATCATTTTGCATTTCCCCCTCCCCCCACTACTTTCAAATCTCTTACTGTCTTTCCTTTCAGTTAGTCCTGACGAAGGGTCTCGGCCCGAAACGTCGACAGTGCTTCTCCTTATAGATGCTGCCTGGCCTGCTGTGTTCCACCAGCATTTTGTGTGTGTTGTTTGAATTTCCAGCATCTGCAGATTTCCTCGTGATGAACTTATGAAGTATTTTGCATCAGTCTTTACAATGGAAGACACTCGTAAGGTGCCAGAAATTCAAGAGTGTCAAGGGGCAAAAGTGATGTCGTTCCTATTACTAAGATCAAATTTCAAAGTTCAAAGTAAATCTATCATTAAGTACATATGTCTTCATATACAACCCTGAGATTCATTTTCCTGCAGGTATAAATAATAAATCCACGGAACACAATGGAATCAATGAAAGATCACATCCATCATGAAGGACAAATAACCAAAGTGCCAAAGACAACAAACTATACAAAAGAAAATAAATAAATGAATATCAAGAGCATGAAATGAAGAGTCCTTGAAAGTGAGTCTATAGGTTGTGGGAACTGTTCAGTAATGGAGCAAGTGAAGTTGCACCATCTGGTTCAGGAGTCTCATGGTTGAACGGTTAAGAAGATATGAAGGTAGATAAGTCATGGTCCAGATGGACTACTCCTCAGGGTTCTACAAGAAGGTAGCTGAACTGGAATGGTTCTGGAGGACTGGATAATTGCAAATGTCACTCCACTCTTCAAGAAAGGAGGGAGGCACAAGAAAAGAAATTAAAGGTCAGTTAACCTGACTTCAGTGGTTGGTAATATGTTGGAGTCCATTATTAAGGAAAAGGTTTCGGAGTACTTGTAATAGGTGCATGACAAAGTAGGCCAAAGTCAGTATTGTTTCCTTAAGAGGAAATCTTGCCTGAAACATCCGTTGGAATTTTTTGAGAAAATAATGGGCATGATAGCCAGCGGATGCTGATTACTTGGACTTTCAGAAGACCTTTGACAAGGTGCTGCACGTGAGACTGCTTAACAAGATGATACCCATAGAAGTTTGGTTGACTTCCAGGAGGCCAGGTCAGAATCACAGAGTACTATTCTGGTTCCCTGCTGGTAATTAGTGGTGCTCTGCAAGGGTCGGCATTGGGTCCACTTCTTCTCCTGGGGCAGGTAACATTGAGGAAGCAGGGAGTCTGCAGAAGGACTTGGACAGATTGGCAGAATGGGCAAACAAATAGCAGTTGGAATACAGTGTTGGGAAGTGTATGGTCATGGTCCTTGTGCAGGATTCCCTAAAAGTTAACCTACAGGTTGAGGTGGTGATAAGGAAGGCAAATGCAATGTTAGCATTAATTTAGAGAGAATTAGAATATAGGAGCAAAGATGTGACGCTGAGGCTTTATAAGCATTGGTCAGACCATACTTGGAGTGCTGTGAGTGGTTTTGGGCCCCTTATCTAAGAAATGATATGCTGACAATGGAGAGGGTCCAGAGGAGGCTCACGAAAACAGTTCTGGAAATGAAAGGGTTAACAAATGAGCAGCAGTTGATATCTCTGGATCTGTACTTACTGGAGTTTAGAAGAATGTGGGGATTGAAGTCTATCGAATATTGAAAGGCCTAGATAGTGTGGATATGGGGGAGTCTAGGATCAGAGGGCACAACTTCAGAATAGAGGGATGTCTAATTAGAACAGAGATGAGGAGGAATTTCTTTAGACAGAAGTGATTCTGTGGAATTCATTGCCACAGATGGCTGTGGAGGCCAAGTTGTTGAGTAAATTTAAAGCAGAGGTTTACAGGTTCTTGGTTAGTCAGGGTGTCAAAGGTTACAGAAAGAAGGAAGAAGAATGGGGTTGAGAGGGATAATAAATCAGCAATGATAGAGTGGCAGAGTAGACTCGATAGGCCGAGTGGCCTAATTCTGCGCCTTTGTTTTATGGTCTTTTGGTATTAGTCATTTCCATCTTGGGAAAATGTCTCTGATTACTCACTCAATCAAAACCTCTCATCATCTTGTACACCTCTATCAAGTCATATCTCATCTTCCTTTACTCGAAAAAGAAAAGACCTAGCTCACTTAACCTATCTTCATGATATGCTCTCTAATCAAGGCAGCATGCTGGTAAATCCCATCTGCACTCCCTCAAAAGCTTCCACATATGATGTGAACAACTTCAAAGCCAAAGACTAATGCTAAACTCAGTGCATTTTGAAGAAGGGGCATTTGGAATGTTGTTTTCTGACTCAGATGGTAATTGAAACTGTAAGGGAATTTTTTCTTTTGTGGGGGTTTTTTGTTGCTGCGTATGTTAATCAAAATGGCCTCTTTTTCAAAATGGCTCTAGTTAGTCCTGACGAAGGGTCTCGGCTCAAAACGTCGACAGTGCTTCTCCTTATAGATGCTGCCTGGCCTGCTGTGTTCCACCAGCATTTTGTGTGTGTTGTTTGAATTTTCAGCATCTGCAGATTTCCTCCTGTTTGCTCTTTGTTTTGTTACAAGTAGGAATGTTTCTTTGTTATGAAAAGTGCTTTTCTCGCAGTTTTGTTTGGGTTAAAATTACTGATAACAAGAATTGTATTCATTTGTTAACCAATGGGGATTAATGTTATTCTCTCTTCTGAGTCTGTAAGCTATTGTTGGCAGGCTTTTGGGGAGTCAGCACGAGGGGGTGAGAGAGAAAGAGGATGCGATGCTGTAAGCTGGGCGACAGAACGGACCCCGAGCAGGGGTCCGAGGACAGGAGGTTCGGCGAGGAGAGGAGACGAAGACAGATGTGCAGGGGGTGCTTGGTTGGTCACTTCAGGTGGTCCTGAGCAGTGAGTCGAGAAGGTCTGAGGGGATCGAATGGTGGCCAGATGACTTCGTTAATTGAGCTCCAACAGTTGTGCACAAAGTGGTTTGGACTTTGATAAGTTTTAGCGCCTTTATTTTCTTTTCCTTCATATACACTGTATCATTATTAATCACTTAGTTTTAGTGATCTCTATAAAGTGTAATCATTTAATTGCATATGGTGTACTGTCTGTTATTTGGCGTGGTGGGGACATCACACAGCATCCACACAAGCTGATTATCCAGTTTGGCGGGGCCAAAGGCTACTCCCCCTAGACGGAAGTGAGCTGAGTGAGCCTGAGGTTAGCCAGGGGCTACCCTCTTTAAATTATGCATGCTGCGGGGACGGAGAGACTGGAGAGAGTGATCGGGAACCAGTTGGAAGACTTGCAAGTTGGGGAAGACGAAGAAAGCAAACTGAGAGCCCAGAGAGGGGAATTTGCAGAGGTAAAGCAATTGCGGACAGATCTTGGAAGGGGGAACCTGAAGAGGACCATCGACAGTCTAGATGAAGTTGAAAACCTGAACGTTGACCTGGAAGAAGTCATGAGGAAGAAAAAGCTGAAGATAAGTGCAGTGAATACTGAACTGGAGGCTGACCAATCTTTAACTGCTGCTTTTCAGGTCAGAGTGGAAGAAGCTGGTGGAGTAACTGCATCTCAGATTGAGATGGTTGGGAAGCGTGAGTCAGAACTGTTGAGACTGTGGTGGGAGTTGGAGGAGCCAGAGAAGAAGCTGATGTCTTCATTGCAGGAGGCTGAAGAGGCTGCAGGAGCAGTGCAGGCCATGTGCTTCCGTTTGGAGATCAAACAGCAGCTACCAATCACAGAAATGAGGAAGAATACGGATTCGATGGATGATGTGCTGGAGGTGTGGTACATGCTGCCTTTTGCTAACTTCCCCTCGATTGAGGAAGAGACCTTTGGCCCTTTTCCCACTGAATCAGGTGTAGAGAGGAGGGTTAGCTGTGGGCAGCAGAGGGCTCAGAGTTGCAGTGGGGGCATGTTTGAGAGGTTGAGAGAGGAGTTGGCAAGCGGACCCGAGGTATCCCCAGTTGTGTCTGAGCCTGGAGGGTTTAAGTGAGGGGGTACAGAGGTCTCAGAGGGTTAGGGAACTCCCAGTTAAGTTGACCTATGTAGTGCCTGAGGAACAGAGCGTGAGGTTTACTGTGTGGGGAGCAATGTCACTGTGCCTGGGTTAGGGTGTGTGTTGGCAGGAAGGGTGGCAAGTTATTTAGTCGTCATGAGCACATGACTAAATTTGGTGGGGGGGAGAGTGTAAAGGGTTTCTTCTTTTGTGGAGGCTTTTGTATAAGGGGGTTCTTTTGTTACTGCGTATGTTAATCAAAATGGCTTCTTCGTTTTGTTAAAAGTAGGAATGATTCTTTGTTATAAGTGCTTTTCTTGCAGTTTTGTTTGGGTTAAAATTACTGATAACGAGAACTCTATTCATTTGTTAACCAATCGGGATTAATGTTATTCTCTCTTCTGAGTCTGCAAACTATTGTTGGCGGGCTTTTGGGGAGTCGGCGCAAGGGGGTGAGAGAGAGAGAGAGAGAGAGAGAGAGAACACGATGCTGTAAATTGGGCGACAGAACTGACCCCAAGCGAGAGTCCGAGGCCAGGAAGTTCGGCGAAGAGAGGAGACGAAGACAGACGTGCAGGGGGTGCTTGGTTGATCACTTCAGATGGTCCTGAGCTGCAAGTCGAGGAGGTCTGAGGGGATCGAATGGTGGCCAGAAGACTTTGTTAATTGAGCTCCAACAGTTGTGCACGAAGTGGTTTGGACTTTGATAAGTTTTGGCGCCTTTATTTTCTTTTCCTTCATATATACTGTAACATTATTAATCATTTAGTTTTAGTAATCTCTATAAAATGTAATCATTTCATTGCATATGATGTACTGTCTGTTATTTGGCGTGGTGGGGACATCACACAGCATCCACACAAGCTGATTATCCAGTTTGGCGGGGCCGAAGGCTGTTCCCACTAGACGGAAGTGAGCTGAGCGAGCCTGAAGCTAGCCAGGGGGCTACAAAACTGATGCAGAAGATCACCGTGCTCCCAAGTGACTGAAATATCTGGATTTTACAGATTATGATATCTTGAAGTTCAAAGTAAATATATTAATAATGTTTATATATGTCATCATAAATAACCCCGAGATTAATTTTCTTGTGGGTATTGACAGGAAATACAAAGGAACACCATAGAATTTTAAAAATCACACCCAAAAGACCAATGTGCAAAAAGCAACAAACCGCAAATACAAAATGAGGAAAAAAGAAATATAATGATAATAAATAAATAAATAATATCAAGCATATGAGATGAAGAGTCCATAGGTTGTGGGAACAGTTCAATGATCAGACGAGTGAAGTTGAGTGAAGCCTTCAGCCACAGCTCTAATACAGTATATTGCACTATCAGTTACTTCCTCAATAATGTACATTGCAATATGTATTTCTAATTAAAAGACATAAATATCTGATCTAAAAACATTACCTTAACTTTTATTGGTCACTGTTCTGTTAATTACAACAATGCCAAATTCTGACCTGTTTCTGAGGTTTCAGCTCTGTCTTTTTCATTCCGATTTTGGAATGTGGCCGCTGTGGTGTGGAGATTTTAGGGAGCACCTTAGAATTACAGTTTACTGTCCTTGAAATTGAGAAAAAATGAGTCAGAATATATCATTTAGTAAATCTTACATAACAAACAAATATGAATTGACAGGTTTAAAAAAAAGCTATATTTAAATATCATTGTCTGCCTAATTATCTCAATGTGCTGGAAGACAAAAAAGTTTTGGGAAGACCAACGGGAGTCTTTCACCGAGGTGGTGATCTGCCAGCAGCACTTGATGTTTGTCTGTGTGTGTGTCCCTAGGTCAGAGTCCTCTGTCACACACACATAGGCTCTTGCATCTTTCTCAACATCATATTTGCAAACCCACAGTTCACAAAGAGGTGAGAAATCATCTTGGCCCCTACAGTTGTCACACAGTAGAAGTTTCCATTATCTTTATTTATTTGGAGATAACAGCACAGAACAGGCCCTTCTGGCCCCTTGAGCTGTGGCACCAGCATCTCACCAACTTAACCCTAGTATAATCACTGGACAATTTACAATGACCAATTAACCTACTGTTACGTACCCCATAACTAGGTCACTTACCAGCAAAGACAGAGAGGTCCGTTGAAGTCTGATGGTACTATTTTTAAAAGTCTTTATTTATGAAGGGGCACAAAAATAAGATTAATACAAACATTCAGATAATATACGTCGTCACTACTCAATCTAAAAGCGCGGGTCTAATAATAACCATCAATAAGAAACAACTCGATCGTTTGTCTAGGGGATAATGTATTGTCCAATGGAAATATAAAAGTCACTCAGTTCCTGCAGGCTTCAGCCTTTGGGGACCGCTGGGTTTTCACTTGTTGGAGAGAGAGAGAAATTTGTGAGAAAAAAAACTTGCCCGGGTCTTTTGTGAAGCAAATCCGTTGAATCGGGGAAGTTGGTTCCCCGTTGTTAGTTCAAGAACATCGGTTCTGTGGTACCTGCCACCGGCTCCCAAGCAAAAGGAGAACCGAACGCACGTGGCTTCCTTCCAATGGCTTCCCGCTACTACGGGATCGTTAGCGTTTCTTCTAGTGCGTCTGAAGGGGTTGTTCCCCCAGACCCTCTTTTATACTTCCTCACGGGGTCGCAGATGTCAATCAGGTTGGGATGATGCAATCTCTCTCTCAACCAGCCCACTTTGCCCGAGGGCTTGCACGTAGCATAGTCCCCAATCCACAAACGTGGTCTCCAGGAGACAATGGTCAATGTCGCGTTATTTTGCATCGCTGGGGAGCGAGGCATCCGGCACATCTCTCTTTCCCATTTCCTGGGTCTACTGACCCCCCCCCCAACTAGTGCTCTTGCGATTCTCACAAAAGAGGGCGCTGCGGGCATAACACCTCCCCTCTTAAAGGCGTTTTTTACCAGCGGTTAAAAACGGAGTCGTACAGAGTCTTATAGGATTTTAGAATCTAACACAATACATAAGCTTTTCTTTTCACTACAGAGCAATACAGGTATACATTTAATTCGACACCCAAACGGTTAACGATTACAGTGGCATTTCCTTTAATATTGTAACATCTTGTACCTTACTAAAGTCTCGTAGCATCAGACTTCAACTTAATAACCACCTATTTTTTTTTCAGTAACAAAACTAAGGAGTTGTGATCTTCGCTTATGTGCATCTACAAAAGTTTATGCGAATACTAATCGTTTCGGTCGTTTTACTTAACCGGCAGGTTTCCAAAGGGGCTGTCTTTATTAATCACAGGCTTTGGCGCAATCCCGTACAACCTGCTTTGCTGTTTAAAATGGCATCCCCATTAACCGTCGCCTCTCTTCCAGTGAGTCCCCCTGCCCCCCGTGGGGAACTTAAGTAATTTGGCGTGGTAAACTCCCGCCCGCCTCTTTCATAGGGGTTATTTTATCAACACCGTGTCCCAAACTTAGACCATTTCCACACAATTCTTTAATTTTACCCAGGTGGCTAGCCCTTTCATCAGGACCCTTCAGGCTATTGGTTTTTAATTCGAACTCTTCGTTCAAAAATCATTTTGAATTCGGCCTCTTCACACCCCATTTTGGCATAACAATAGAGTGGGGGGCCCTGCTATCTCCCGGCTCACTCTGTAAGCGATCTGCCAGGTTTAAAGTTTCTTCATTCGACTTGGGAACTACAGACTTTCCGTTTCCTTCAATAATAATCCTCATCTCCTCATTCTTAAATTCTGCATTAACTTTGAACACACCTTCGAGCACAAACACCTGGGAACTCTCACTTCCCACGGTTACCAAGGTTAACCCTTTATCCACTGAACCAAGTCTATCTGACCCACAAGAACGGCCGCCCTGTTCCACTGAATCAAATACCTCAGACTTCTTCTGAGCTCCGTTACTAGGTTCAGTACCACGTGCATCCCCATCTTGGACACACTCAAACGGGACATTGGTCTCTTCCAGGCTTTCAATACCCGTACCCTTTTTAAATTCTAAGTTCCCCCGTTTCTCCCAG
This sequence comes from Hypanus sabinus, assembly GCF_030144855.1. Classification (NCBI taxonomy): domain Eukaryota; kingdom Metazoa; phylum Chordata; class Chondrichthyes; order Myliobatiformes; family Dasyatidae; genus Hypanus; species Hypanus sabinus. The sequence continues at coordinate 107,176,413 of NC_082719.1, forward strand.
GTACTCTCTGGGCAACTCCCTTCCGGAGTAAACTCAACCCTGTGGGCTGAAACAACCTCATCTGCCAACCCAGCAGACTTCTTCGAGGTAAGGGCACCCTTTTCATCTAGGGCTGCCCTCATTTCATTACCGGGAACACCTTTCGAAGTTTCAACTTCTTCAAACAGTTCTGCCAAACCAGACAGATCATCCATGTCCAACTCTGGACCTCTTAACCGCTCTATAGATTCCTCATCTTTATTTTCTGCCTCTAGGACCTTTCTCCTCGCTAAAGGCAGATCTACCTCTGCTCCCTTACCCTCTTTCACTTTACTATTCTTCGTTTTACCACCCTCTAAACCCTCGTGGTACAGGGTCGGTAGAAACGTCTCAGCCAAGTCAAAACTGGCCAGATTTAAACTGATCTCGTTCTCAGCTGCCTTTCTCGACAGGCTGCGAGTGACCGCGCATGCGAGATAGATCTGGGACTCTAGAGGCGGGGCCACTGCACTCGCTGGTCGGCGGGTTGGCATCATGGCTGCCCAAACCTTACCACCTGCTAAATCGTTACCGAGAAGGACGTCCGCGTCAGTTCTCTTGAACTCTGATGGCACCCCTATTTCAACGGGTCCAGACACCAGCTCACAATCCATAATGACCTCGTGTAAAGGCACCATTTCTATCTTTTTACTGATTCCCTTCACCGCTACCATGCCTGTTTTTCGACCAAATTCTAGTACCTTACTGCTGATCAACGACAGCTCAGCCCCCGTGTCTCTCCAGATTCGTACGGGAATTGGTGGTTCCCCCTTCCTCAAAGACATGGTTCCGTGTGTCAGACAAGTCTCAGACCCTTCTCGTACTCTGTCTACCCGGGGCTCTCTTGTCGACTTACTAATTACCACGGCACACCCGATAGGGACTGCGGCTTTCCCTTTTCCTATCTCTTTTCTCGGAGCAAAGCATCGAGATGCAATATGCCCTCCCTTTCCACAATTAAAACAGGTCAAGCCCGGAAACCTCTGGCCGTCTTGCCTTTCCCCCTCAACCTTACCGCTAGCTCCCGGTGGGACCTTTGTCTCACTCGTCGGACTTTCTCGATCGTTCCCACGGTCTCTCTGGGAACTTTTATTCGAGGAAAACTTTGTTTTGTGGGTTAGGGCATATTCATCCGCGAACCTAGCAAATTCTGAAATGGACTTATTCGGCTTCTCATTCAAATACATCCGGATGTCCTCCGAGAACTTTTATTCCAGGAAAACTTTGTTTTGTGGGTTAGGGCATATTCATCCGCGAACCTAGCAAATTCTGAAATGGACTTATTCGGCTTCTCATTCAAATACATCCGGATGTCCTCCGAAACACAACCTTTAAATTCCTCAATCAAAAGTAACTCCCTGAGATGCCCATAGTCCTCATCCACTTTTTCCGCGGTGCACCAACGGTCCAAGAGCACACCCTTCTCATAGGCAAACTAGGTATATGTCTGATTCCACCCTTTTCGTAAATTTCTGAACTTTTGTCTATATGCTTCAGCTACTAGCTCATAACCCCGGAGAATGGCCGCCTTTACTTGGTCATATGTCTCTTTCCCTTCCCCCTCCATGGACAACACCGCATATGCCCGCTGGGCCTTCCCTCTTAACACACTTTGTAACAACGCCACCCACTGCTCTCTGGGCCACTTCTGATTCACTGCCATCTTTTCAAAAAGCAAGAAATAACTATCAACATCCATCTCCTCGAACGGAGGTACTAACCTCAACGCCCGACTGACATCAAACCGCTCCTCTCGGTCCGACCCCTGACTTCATTGCTCTTGCCTTAACTTCTCCATCTCCAAGTCATGTTTCCTCTGTCTCTCTGCCTCCTTCTCCTTCTCGGCCCTTTCCTTCTCCTTCTCAGCTGCTTCCAGCTCTTTTAGCTGAAGTTCATGTTCTCTTTCTTTCTCGGCCCTCTCTCTCTCTCTCTCTCTCGGCCCTTTCCTTCTCTATTTCCAGCTGTTTTAACTTAATTTCTCCAACTCTAACTGAGCCGCCCCACTAGCTGGTACCTTTTCGGGGATATTTTCCAATACCTCAGCTGCAAACACCTCCTTCTCGATGTAATACTGAGTTATGGCCCTTCGCACCTCCCGCTTTTTCATTGACGACCTCACCTCTGCGAGGTTTAATCCCTTCGCCAAATGTACCAAGTCTGATTGGTGACCGCCTCTAGCAGGTCGGGTTTTCTATAAATTCATCCACATTCATCTTTGCTGGTTTCCCGTCTGGCTACCCGCGTACCAGATCCAAGTTTGGACTTACAATCCCGATTCACTGGCTCTCCAATTTGGTATCAAATCACGAGACGAGATCCCCAAGTTGTTACGTACCCTGTTTCTAGGTCATTTACCAGCAAAGTTGTACATAAAGTTGTACAAGGCATTGGTAAGGCCAAATTTGGAATATTGTGTGCAGTTCTGGTCACCGAATTATAGGAAAGATATCAATAAATTAGAGAGAGTGCAGAGACGATTTACTAGGATGTTACCTGGGTTTCAGCAATTAAGTTACAGAGAAAGGTTGAACAAGTTAGGTCTCTATTCATTGCATAGAAGGTTGAGGGGGGATTTGATCGAGGTATTTAAAATTTTGAGAGGGATATATAGAGTTGACGTGAACAGGCTGTTTCCATTGAGAATAGGGGAGATTCAAACTAGAGGACATGATTTGAGAGTTAGGGGGCAGAAGTTTAAGGGAAACACGAGGGGGTATTTCTTTACTCAAAGAGTGATAGCTGTGTGGAATGAGCTTCCTGTAGAAGTAGTAGAGGCCAGTTCAGTTGTGTCATTTAAGGTAAAATTGGATAGGTATATGGACAGGAAAGGAGTGGAGGGTTATGGGCTGAGTGCGGGTAGGTGGGACTAGGTGAGATTAAGGGTTCGGCACGGACTAGGAGGGCCAAGATGGCCTGTTTCCGTGCTGTGATTGTTATATGGTTATATATGGTTAAAGACAGAGAGGTCCGTTGAAGTCTGATGGTACTATTTTTAAAAGTCTTTATTTATGAAGGGGCACAAAAATAAGATTAATACAAACATTCAGATAATATACGTTGTCACTACTCAATCTAAAAGCGCGGGTCTAATAATAACCATCAATAAGAAACAGCTCGATGGTTTGTCTAGGGGATAATATATTGTCCGATGGAAATATAAAAGTCACTCAGTTCCTGCAGGCTTCAGCCTTTGGGGACCGCTGGGTTTTCACTTGTTGGAGAGAGAGAGAGATTTTTGAGAAAAGAAACTTGCCCGGGTCTTTTGTGAAGCAAATCCGTTGAATCGGGGAAGTTGGTTCCCCGTTGTTAGTTCAAGAACATCGGTTCTGTGGTACCTGCCACCGGCTCCCAAGCAAAAGGAGAACCGAATGCACGTGGCTTCCTTCCAATGGCTTCCCGCTACTACGGGATCGTTAGCGTTTCTTCTGGTGCGTCTGAAGGGGTTGTTCCCCCAGACCCTCTTTTATACTTCCTCACGTGGTCGCAGATATCAATCAGGTTGGGATGATGCAATCTCTCTCTCAACCAGCCCACTTTGCCCGAGGACTTGCACGTAGCATAGTCCCCAATCCACAAACGTGGTCTCCAGGAGACAATGGTCAATGTCGCGTTATTTTGCATCGCTGGGGAGCGAGGCATCCGGCACATCTCTCTTTCCCATTTCCTGGATCTACTGACCCCCCCCCCCCCACCACTAGTGCTCTTGCGATTCTCATTAAGGAGGGCGCTGCGGGCATAACACTACTAACCGATACATCTTTAGACTATGAGAAGGAACCAAAGCACATGTAGGAAACATACACATTCACATACAAATTCCTTACAGATGACAAAGGGAATTGAACTCCAAACTCTGGAACACCCTGAGCTGTAATAGCATAGTGCTAACCACTTCACTGCCATGGTGCCACTGGTAAATTCTTAGAATGAAATGCTAGCTTGCATGCAGTATATGCATGTGAATTGTGCTGCTGTCGCCACAGTTCTGAGTCCCTCAATCTTCGGGTAACCAGTGGAGAAGAAATCGAAGGGGTGCAACTTCTTCCTCCCTGTGGATTTATGTCCCATCTGGTCTCTCCTTTGCTTCCTTTCTCCTCTACTTCTGCTTCTCTTCTGCCTCCACCTCTTCGTATAATTTTACTAAACTGGCTTCAGTTGTTTCTACCTGCACACTTGCTACTTCGATTGCCTCGAGTTCCTCTGCTGCCTTCTTTACTCTGATGTCTGCCCACTCATTTCCTTTCTGCTCCTTATTCTCCCCTTTCTGGTGAGCTTTGCTTTAATTACTGCCACCTCTGCTGGCAGACTCACTGTTCTGATATTAGGTGTCCGTGTTGAATACCTGCCCCTGCTGAGGTTACAAATCCTTGTTGTGCCCATGCCGTCAGATAGTCTTGCACCACCCTGAAAGCATATTGCCTGTCTGTGTATGTATATATTTATTCATCTGCCTTTACTGTAGTGCAGTGCTTCTATCAGGGCCGCCAGTTCTGCCACTTGAGTTGAGCAACTCCCTGGCAGTGCAAGACCCAATCAATGACAGCTCGAACTTGTTTAGTGTGCTTTGTGCTCCTCTGTGCCACCAGTTTTCCTTCCCTCTGCTGTTCACTCAGTGCTGCCCTCAAGTGGAAGAACAAACTTGGCTCTAGGGGACTCAGCTATATATTTTCTTTGTGACAATGTTTTTCTGCAATCGTAACAATATGCGTTATTTGTACTTTGTGCTATTGGTAGTTGTTTTGCACCTTGATCCCCAAGCTGTTTCGCTTGGCAGTATTCATGAATGGTTGAATGATGATTAAATTTAAACTTGAAAGTCTTATTTTGGAAATCTCTTTATTACTCCTGTCAGCTGCAGCTCCTTTAGCTCAATTAAAATCAATGTAAGCATTTCCAGAAACTTCCCTGCCTTACACAAAACCCACACACATTATGAACATCCAACCAGCTTTGACATACGTGGTGCAAGTCACTAAAGACACCCTCCCCACCCCCAACCCTGTAACTACCGTTAAAATAAGATACAAACAGAAACTGAACTGAAATAAAGCCGCTCTTTTTAACTTCTCCGATATGACACCACAACAACATAAGGAAATAGGAGCAGGAGTCATTTTGGAATATTTTCCTCCAATCATCTGAAAGCGGAGGAGGATGAGAGGTGACTTGGTACAGGTGTATAGCGTGATAAGAGGCATAGATTGAGTGGACAGCCAGAGACTTTTCCCAGGACAGAAATGGTTAAGATGAGAGGACATCCAGTTGAAAAGATTAGAGAAAAGTACAGGGGGATGTCAGAGGTGCGTTTTTTTATATACACATGGAGTGGAGGGTGCCTGGAACGTGCTGACAGGAGCAGTGGTAGAGGCAGATACATTATTGGCTTTTAAGAGACTCATAGATATACACATGGCTGAAAGGAAAATGGAGGTCTATGCAGGAGGGAAGGGTTAGAAGATCAGCCTGCTATCATGGGCCAAAGGGCCTGTACTCTGTTGTACTGTTCTATGTTCTACACTGCTATAGCAACCTGGAGTGTATCCTGTCCATCTTTAATAATTACTACTCATTTCTAGTAGGTGTTAGTGTGTCACTTTCCTCAGCACTGTTGTTAGGTGAAGTGTTCATGAATTCCACCTCGCTGAGTTGGAATAGCGATGTTTGCATAAATAAGTACAGTGCATTCTGGTTAATTGGGCCATCAGTTAATTGGGATAACCGCTTATTCGGGACAACTCTTAAAGAACATAAACTAATCAAGAAAATAGCCAGACTCCCTTCATTTATTTGGGACACCATGCTGCTTAATTGGGACAGGAGACCGTTACCGAATGGTTTCTAACTTGCGTCAGTCAAATATAGTTGTGTGGTCAACAGTACCATTCGAATTTGAATGCTAAAGTAAAGGGAGTTTCAATTTTTATTGACTCCTCTATTGCATTTATCCAACATGATATCTTTTCGGATCCGAATGGTAGATTTTTGTTAATTATTGGGTTACTTTTTAACAAAAAGGTTGCTATGGTTAATGTTTATGCTCCAAATGTGGATTGTCCCGATTTTTTTAAGTTCTTATTTACTTCTCTACCTAATCTAAATGAATATAAGTTAATAATGGGTGGTGACTTTAATTGTTGTTTAAATCCTTTGTTGGACAAATCTATATCTACTCAGACTTTACCTAATAAGTCGGCCACTTGTATTAACTCTTTTTTGACTGATAATGGAATTTTCGATATTTGGAGATTTCGGCATTCTAAGGACAAAGAGTTTTCATTTTTCTCACGTTTATCATTCCTACTGGAGAATTGATTTTTTTTTATTGACTCTTGTTTTATACCATCGGTAATTGGTTGTAATTATGATATTATAGCCATCTCTGATCATGCTCCATTAAAACTTTCTATTAAATTTATTGATACAGCTTCTAGTGCTAGACAATAGCGATTTGATTCTACCTTACTGCAAGATCCGGATTTTATTAAATTTATGAAGGAACTGATTGATTTCTTCTTTTCAACTAATTCCACGGATGATATTTCTTGTGGAACACTTTGGGACACTTTTAAAGCATATATACGTGGACAGATTATCTCCTACTCTGTTGGTCTGAGAAAACGCATTTAAGAAGGAAACTCTTTTATTGGTTGATAAAATTAAAGAGATTGACAAAAAATATTCGATTACTCCTAGTAAGGAGCTTTACAAACAAAGGGTTGACCTTCAAACGGAACATAGTTTATTACTTACATCTTCGATTGAAAATCAATTAATGAAAACCAGAAGTGATTTTTATATACTTAGTGATAAATCGGGTAAACTGTTAGCTAGTCAATTGAAGAATGCTTTGGTTAAACGTCAAATTACTAAGATCCGTCAGCAGAATAGGGATCTGACAGTTAACCATGGTGAGATAAACAAATCATTTCAAGTTTTTTATACCTCCCTGTATCATTCCAAATTCCCTCATGATCATAATACCATGTGTGATTTTCTAGGGAAATTGAATTTTCCAAAATTATCATCAGATGATCTTTCAATATTAGAAACTCCTATTACAGATGCAGAAATTAAAGGGGTTATTTCCTCTATGAATTCTGGGAAAGCACCAGGTCCAGATGGGTATACAGTAGAATTTTTTAAATGTTTTTCCGCTACTCTTTCTCCTTGGTTATGCAGGGTTTTTGAAGAAGCAATTAGACTGGGCAATCTGCCACAATCTTTTTATAGAGCTTCCATTTCTTTAATATTGAAGAAAGATAAAGACCCTACTGACTGTGCATCCTATAGACCAATATCTTTATTGAATGTAGATTCCAAGATCTTTTCCAAGTTACTGGCATCCAGGCTGGAGAAGGTATTACCCCAAATTAGTTCGGAAGATCAAACTGGTTTTATTAAAAATCGCTATTCTTTTTTAGGAGATTATTGAATATTGTTTATACTCCTTCACATAGCACCTCAGAATGTGTCATTTCATTAGATGCGGAGAAAGCATTTGATAAGAGTTGAATGGCCATACTTATTTAATGTGCTTGAGAAGTTTAATTTTAGCCCGACATTCATTTCCTGGATTAAACTGATATATCATACTCCAGTTGCCTCGGTGCTTACTAACAATCAAAGATCTCCCTTTTTTTGTTTATTTCGGGGTACTAGACAAGGCTGTCCTCTTAGTCCATTATTATTTGATATTGCTTTAGAACCTTTGGCAATTGCTATCAGAGAATCACAGAACATTTTTGGCATTAATCGTGGGACAGATATACATAAGCTATCATTATATGCAGATGATTTATTATTATTTATTTCTGATCCTGAGAAATCCATTCCTGCAGTTATATCACTGTTGGCTCAAGTTAGTGATTTTTCTGGGTATAAATCAAATCTTATTAAGAGTGAATTGTTTCCTTTAAATAGACAAGTTCCAATTTATGGAAATTTACCTTTTAAATTAGTTAATGACTCTTTTATTTACTTAGGGATTAAAATCACAAAAAACTATAAGGACTTATTTAAGGTTAATTTTTTACCCTTAATCGATCAGATTAAATGTTTGTTTACTAAGTGGTCACCAGTATCTTTATCTCTGATAGGTCGGATTAATGCTATTAAGATGGTTATTTTACCCAAGTTTTTATATATTTCAAGCGGTACCAATTTTTATTCTGAAATCCTTTTTTGCTAATGTTGATTCAAAAATTTCCTCATATATATGGCAGAATAAAAATCCTAGATTAGGAAAAAAATATTTACAGAAGGCAAGAAAGGAAGGTGGATTGGCATTGCCTAATTTTAGATTTTATTATTGGGCAGTTAATATCCGATATTTGATATGTTGGTTAAAGGATTGGGATTTATCTTTTAGCCCTCATTGGGTGAACCTGGAAATTAAATCTGTACAAGGATTTGCATTGGGTTCTATTTTAGGGACTTCTCTTCCCTTTGCTCTTTCTAAATTGCAGAAACGAATTGACAACCCGATAGTTAAACATACTTTACGTATATGGTTTCAATTTCGGAAATTTTTTGGGTGGACTCAGTTTGTTTCAAATATTCCTATTGTATCCAATTGCTTTTTTATCCTATTATAGACCACGCTTATTCAGCTTGGAAGACTAAAGGATTACTACGATTTTCCAATTTATTTTTGGATAATTGTTTTGTCTTTTGAACAATTATCGAATAAATATAATTTGCCTAGATTTCATTTTTTTAGATATTTACAGATTAGGAATTTCTTAAATACTGTACTTCCTACTTTTCCAAATTTTGTGTCTTCAGATATTTTGGAGAATTTGTTAGAACTAAATCCTTCTCAGAAAGGGCTAATATCAAAACTTTACAATATAATTATGAAGATACGTTCAGAGCCCTTCTATAAGATTAAAAATGATTGGGAAAGAGAACTTAACCTTACTATTCCTATTGAGAATTGGGATAAAATTCTTCAATTAGTTAATACATCATCTATATGTGCTAAACATTCACTAGTACAGTTTAAGGTTGTGCATAGGGCTCATATGTCCAAGGATAAATTGGCTCATTTTTATTCCTATTTGTGACAGATGTCATTCTGAGATAGCGTCTTTAACTCATATGTTTTGGTCGTGTCTGCTTTTGAAAAAATATTGGAAAGACATTTTTGATATTATTTCTACGGTATTGAACATTGATTTACAACCTCATCCTATTACTGCAATTTTTGGTTTACCAATGACTCACTCCATTTATCCTCTTCTGCTTGTCGAATGATTGCATTTCTTACATTAATGGCTAGAAGATCTATTTTGTTGAATTGGAAAGAAATTAATCCTCCTACCGTATTTCATTGGTTTTCTCAAACTAGGTTATGTCTAAATTTAGAAAAAATTAGAAGTGTTGTATTTGATATTTCTATTAAATTTGAAAAGATACGGAGACCATTTATTCAATATTTTCATATGATGTAATATGACCCTGTTCCAAGCCTATTTGATTTTCCAGTTTCGATTTTATATATGTTGAGAGGATCGGAGTTGACGACACTGATGATTCTGTATTTTTGTGAGATATTATGAACAGCCCTTTTTTTTCCATTTTTTCTTTTTCTCTTTTTTCCTTATTAGTTATTAGATTAGTTTTTTTGCATAATTTTTTTCTTTTTCTTTTTTCTGTTTTTTTAATATATATATATTATGATATACCTAGGTTTGCCTTGTTTATTTGTAAATTGTATCATCCATGATTTGGGAATACTCATTTATACTGTAACCATCGCTTATGTATTCTTTCATGTTCAGTTGAAATGTGTATGTTTGTAATCCCATTATCTATATCAATTTTATTTTGTTGATATTAATAATAATAAAAAGATTGAAAAAGAAATATAGTTGTGTGGCTGTCACCATGCTCTGAGCAAACAAGTTTAAAGTGGTGTCAGTTACATGTGTTTGTGCTCAAAAAGCAGCGATTTTTGTCACTTGTCAAGAAATAAGCAGCAAGAGAATTCAGAACAGTTTTGCTCACCGCAGTTTCAATCTTTCAGTCTTGGAAATGCCAGAAACAGCTGAGAGTTAAAATAAAACTTCAACAAGTTAGAAACAACGTGAAGGTATTGAATGTTACAAAGTAAAGAAAGGTTTAGAGGACGCAACCATCGATATCATTGCATGAAGACAGTCCATTATCTGCATTAGGTGTCTGCACTGATTTTGCTCATTACAGTCACTCAAAAGAACAAGGCAGCGTTCACTGGATGAATTCCTCCATCAATAAATATTAGGAACTAATACAGCTTTATAGTACTATAGTAGTATTGATAGTATTATAAGTTGTTCTATATTTCATTTCAATACATAATTTGTTACTCAGTTTGTCTTCTTCATACTTTCTTTCTAAATAGAAACACAGAAACAGTGAAAACATACAGCACAATACAGCCCCTTCGGTCCACAAAGTTGTGCCGAACATGTCCCTACCTTAGAACTACCTAGGCTTTACCCATAGCCCTCTATTTTCCTAAGTTCCATGTAGCCATCCCGGAGTCTCTTAGAAGACCCTATCGTTTCTGCCTCCACCACCGCCGCCGGCAGCCCATTCCACACACTCACCACTCTCTGTGAAAGAAGTTACCCCTTACAACTCCTCTGTACCTTCTTCCAAGCATCTTAAAACTATGCCCCTCATGCTAGTCATTTCAGCCCTGGGAAAAGCCTCTATCTACACGATCAATGCCTCTTATTATCTTGTACACCTCTATCAAGTCACCTCTCATCATCCATCGCTCCAAGGAGAAATGGCCGAGTTCACTCAACCTACTCTCATAAGGCATGCTCTCCAATCCAGGCAACGTCCTTGTAAGTCTCCTCTGCACCCTTTCTATGGCTTCCAAGTCCTTCCTATAGCAAGGCAACAACAATTGAGCACAGTAGTCCAATTGGGTTCTGACCAGGGTCCTATATAGCTGCAACATTACCTCTCAGCTCTTAAACTCAATCCCACAATTGATGAAGGCCAATGCACTGTATGCCTTCTTAACCACCATAGCAGCTTTGAGTGTCCCATGGACTCGAACCTCAAGATCCCTCTGATCCTCCACACTGCCAAGAGTCCTACCACTAATGCTATATTCTGCCATCATATTTGACCTACCAAAATGAACCACCTCATACTTATCTGGGTTGAACTCCATCTGCCACTTCTCAGCCCAGTTTTGCATCCTATCGATGTCCAGCTATAATCTCTGCAGCCCTCCACACTATCCACAACATCCCCAACCTCTGTTTCATCAGTACATTTACTAACCCATCCAACCACTTCCTCATCCAGATCATTTATAAAAATCACAAACAGAAGGGGTCCCAGAACTGCTCCTTGAGGCACACCACTGGTGACTGACCTCCATGCAGAATATGACCCGACTACAAACACTCTTTGCCTTCTGTGAGCAAGTCAATTCTGAATCCACAAAGCAATGTTCCCCCGGATCCCATGCCTCCTTACTTTCTCAATAAGCCTTGCATGGGTACCTTATCAAATGCCCTGCGGAAATCCATATACACTGTACCTACTGCTCTACCTTCATCAATATGTTCAGTCACATCCTCAAAGAATTTGATCAGGCTCGTAAGGCACGACCTGCCTTTGACAAAACCATGCTGACGATTCCTAATCATATTATGCCTCTCCAAATGTTCATAAATCCTGACTCTCAAGATCTTCTCCATCAACTTCCAAGCAAAATTTCCATGAAATTTTGGCTAATTGGGGCAATTGCTTAATTGGGCTAAAATTTACTAGTCCTGATGTGTCCCAATTAACTGGAATCCACTGTACACATCAAAATGCCATATCACATAATGGGAACATGCCTGTTTGTGATCATTCCACATGCCCGTTATTCTTGCCTCTCCAGTGGTAGAGGTGGCAGTTTTGGGAGGTCCTGTAGAAATATCCATTCTACTGCACACAAAAGAGCTACGTGGTAACAATTTTTCAAAAAGGCAGACTTTGTCATGACATTCCACACAAAGCTTCTTGATGCTATCTTCTGTTTTTTTAAATTACCTTTTTAGTTTTCCTCCACTTCGCGGCTGTAATTTTGCACTTCCTATAAAAGCAAATAAATGAAGTAAGCCGATACCATAAATTATTCTATTAGTCTATTTTCACCTTAGCTTTGTATGTTTCATGCAAACAGTGACTCTGTTACCTCGCATATAAAAATGACAGAAATGTCTTTCCTCTTCTGGCTAGCTTTATGCCGAAGTTACAGTGGCCCAGGTCAATGCTTCCAAAGCCACTTTATAGAACACAGAAACTGGAAAGTTACCATGTCTGAGCAACACACACACACACATACACACACTATGCTGGAGAAACTCAGTAGGGGTCAGGCAGCATCTATGGAAATAAATAAACTGTCGATGTTTAAGAAAGGTTCCATATTAAATTAAACAAATTCCATCTGTCTGCACATGCTCTGTATTTCTTTATTCCATGCTATCCCTGTCTCTGTGTAAGAGTCTCCTAAATCGCTTCGACCTTTCCCCTAGCAGCACAATCCAAGTTAACAACCACTCTCCATGAAAATAAAATTTGCCTTGCAAAACTCTTTCAAACTATTCCCCTCTCACATTAAACCTACATCTACAATTATTTGACATTTCCACCCCGAGTATTGGTACTTCCATAAGACATAGCAGCAAAGTTGAGCCATTCAGCCCATCCAGTCTGGTCTGCCATTCCATCATGGCTGATTTATTATCTATCTCAACCCCATTCTCCATAACCTTTGACATCCTGACCTATTCAAGCCATTGAATTCAAGTCAGGAAGTTATGTTGCAGCTTTATAAACCTCTAGTTAAGCTACATCCTAAGAACTGCATACTGTTCTGGATACCCCTTTATTGGAAGGTTATCAAGGATGCCGGAGTTTACTAGGATGTTGCCGGGATCAGAAGGAAAGTGATATAATGAGGTTGGACAAACTTGAGGTGTTTTCTCTCAAGTGGTGACGGCTGAGGGCAGATCTAATAGAGGTTTATAAGATTACGAGAGGCATTGATAGAGTAGACAGACAATATCTTTTTCCCTGGGTTGAAATGTCTAATATCATTTAAGGTGAGAGGGGATACCTTCAAATGAGATATGAGGGGCAAGTTGTTTTTTTTCCAAACAGAAAGTGGAAGGCACCTGGAATACCCAGGGGTGCTGGTAGAGGCAGATACGGCAGACTCTTTTAAGACACATTTAGATAGGCACATGAACATGAGGAAAATGTTGAGATGGGAACACTGTGTAGGCAGAAGGAATTAGTTTAGTTTAATTGCTAATTTATTTAGTTTGGCACAGTTAGGCCAATGGGCCTGTTCGAAGGGTTATAGAGTCATACAACAATACAGTACAGACCAGGCCCTTTATCCCATCTAATCCCTGCTGACCATTACCTGCCCAGTACCTGCACCCGAAACATAGCCCTCCACACCCCTTCCATCCATATGCAAACTTTTCTTAAATGTTGAAATTGAACCCACTTCCACTAGCAATTCATCCACACTTCCCACCCTCTGAGTGAAGTCCCCCCTCATGTTTCCCTTGAACATTTTACTTTTCGCCCTTAGCCTATGACCTCTAGTTTTAGTTTCAGCCAATCTCAGTGGAAAAAGCCTGCTTGCATTTAACCTATCTATACCCCTCATAATTTTGCATACCTCTATCAAATCTCCTTTCAATCTTCTACTGTACATTCTAGGGAATAAAATCCTAAGCCTTTCAATCTTTCCTTACAATTAAGGTTCTCAAGTCCCAGCAACATTTTTGTAAATTTTCTCTGCACTTTTTCAACCTTGTTTGCATCTTTCCTGTAGGTAGGTGACCAAAACTGCTCACAATACTCTAAATTAAGCCTCACCAACATCTTATACAACTTCAACATAACTCCTGTACACAGTACATTGATTTATGAAGGCCAAGGTATCTACCTGTTATGTCGCCTTCAATGAATTACAGATCTGTATTCCCAAGTCCCTTTGTTCTACCACACTCCTTAGTGCCCTCCCACTCACTGTGTAAGACCTACTCTGGTTTGTCCTCCCAAAGCGCCACACCTCATACATACCTGCATTAAATTCCATTGACATTTTTCAAGCCCATTTCACCAGCAGGTTCAGACCCCGCAGCAAGCTCTGATAGTCTTCCTCACTGTCCACTACACCCCCAATCTTTGTGTCATCTGCAAGTTTGCTGATCCAGTTAACCACATTATCATCCAGATCATTGATATAGATGACAAACAACAAAGGATCCAGTGCTGATCTCTGTGGCTCACCACTAGTCACAGGCCTCCAGTCAGAGAGGCAAACATCTACTACCACTCACTGGCTTCTCACACAAAGCCGGTCTAATCCAATCTACCACTTCATTTTGAATGCAAAGCAACTGAATCTTCTTGACCAACCTCTCAAGCGGGACCTTGTCAGATGCCTAACTAAAGTCCATGCAAACAATATCCACTATGTTTTGTACCTTGGCCCCGGAGGAATGCTGTTTCATTTGGCTGTATTCATGGGCATTCATGTATGGTTGAATGACAATTGCACTTGAACGATCGAAGTTTCCTGATACATAGAACATAAAAATCTACAGCACTTTAAGGCCCTTTGGCCCACAATGTTGTGCCGGCCATGTAACCTACTCTAGAAACTGCCTAGAATTTCCCTACTGCATATCCCTCTACATTTCTAGGCTCCATGTACCTATCTAAGAGTCTCTTAAAAGATCCTATTGTATCCGCCTCCACCGCCGTCACCGGCAGTGCATTCCACGCACTCACCACTCTCTGTGTAAAAAACTCACCTCTGACATCCCCTCTGTATCTACTTCCAAGCACCTTAAAACTGTGCCCTCTCATGTTGGCCATTTCAGCCCTGGGGAAAAAGCCTCTGGCTATCTAAACGATCAATGCCTCTCATCATTTCATATACCTTTCTTGAAAAAACTCTCTTAAGATTGGTTGGACATGACTTACTTACCACATACTAGGCCATGTTGATTATTTCTAGTTAGTCTCTGTCTGTGCAAATATTTATATATCTGGTCCCTTAGAATACCTTCCAATGACTTTCCCATTACTGATATTAGGCTCACCAGAATATCCTAGCATATTGTTACAGCATTTCCTAAACAGCAGAACAACATTAGCTATACTCCAATCCTCTGGCGCCTTATTTGACGCCAAGGATGATTTAAATATCTCTGCTCAGGCCCCTGCAATTTCTACACTAGCCTCCCACAGGGTGTGAGGGAACACACTGTCAGGCCCTTGGGATTTATCCACCCTAATTTGTCTCCAGACAGCGAACACCTCCTCCTCTGTATTCTGTATAGGGTCCATGACCACACTGCTGCTTTGCCTCACATCTGTAGACTCTGTATCTATCCCCAGAGTAGACACAGATGCAAAAAATCCATTTAAGATCTTCCTCATCTCTTTTGGCTCCATGCATAGACAACCACTCTGACCTTCCAAAGGTCCAGTTTTGTCCCTTGCAATACTTTTACTTTCAATATATCCATTAAGGACCTTAGGATTCTCCTTCATCTTGTCTGCTAGAGCAAGCTCATGCATTCCTTCAGCCCTCCTGATTTCTTTCTTAAGTGTCCACTTGCATTTCTTATTCTTTCAAGCACCTCATTTGTTCCTACCTGCCTACACCTCCTTTCTTAACCAGGGCCACAATAGCTCTTAAAATCAACATTTCCTAAACCTGTTATCCTTGCCATTTATTCTGATAAGAATGTGCAAACTCAGTACTCTCAAAATTTCACTTTTGAAGGGGTCCCACATACCAAACACGCCATTGTCAGAAAACAGCCTGCCCCAGTCCACACTTGCCAGATCCTTTTAGATATCATCAAAATTGGCCTTTCTTCAATTTAGAATCTCAACCTAAGGTCCAGACCTATCCTTTTCCATAATTACCTTGAAACTAATGGCATTATGATCATTAGATGCAAAGTGTTCCCCTATATAAACTTCTCTCACCTGACCGGTCTCATTCTCTAATAGGAAATTTAGCATCATACTCTCTCTATATACCGATTAAGGAAACTTTCCTGAGCACAGTTGACAATCTCTATACCATCTAGCCCTTTTACAGTATGGGAGCTTCAATCAATATGTGGCAAGTTAAAAATCACCTATTATCTCAACTTTATGCTTTCTATGCTATACTGTTCTGTATTGAAGGAAGATGCAAAGAATTATCAGTTACTTTTTCCAATAAGATCACTAGTTTGCTTCAAAATTCATCTTACTGGAAACAGAGATATCTGTAATATGAAACTGTTCATATCTCCTTTTACCCCCTTTCACCTTAAATGCATGCCCTCTGGTATTAGACATACCAACTCTGGGAAAAAGATACTGTCTGTTTACCCTATCTATGCCTCTCATGTTATAAACTTCTATCAGATCTCCCCTCTCCCTCCGCTCTCTGGAGAAAACAACCCAAGTTTATCCAACCTCTCATTATAACACATGCCTTCTAATCCAGGCAGCTTCCTGGTAAACCTCCTCTGCACTGTCTCCAAAGCCTCAACATTCCTTCTATAATGGGCCAACTAGAGTTTCATAAACTCTAAAGGTTTAGGAATCCTATTTGCTGACATCTGCATGAATCGTGGAAAAAAGGCACAAACAAAGGTAAAAACAAGAAATTTGGCAGATGTGGAAATCCAGAGCAACACACACAAAATACTGGAAAAACTCAGGTCAGGCAGCACCCATGGAAATTTAAAAAGTAGCCAATATTTTGGGCTGAAAATGCCAGAATATAAAAGTATGGCAAGGGGAAGGAGGACAAGGTAGATGGTGATAGGTGAAGCCAAGTGGTTGGGAACGGTAACATTTTTCTTTTTTTCTTTTCCCCTCCACCTTCCTCCTCCTTCTGTTTCCTTACTCTGGCCTCTCATGTCTTCTGCTCACCTATCTATCACATCCTCCTGGCCCCCCTCCTCTTTCTCTTTCTCCCATGGTCCATTGTCCTCTATTAGATTTTTCTTTTTAGAGCCCTTTACCTTTTCTACCTATCACCTCCCAGCTTCTTAGTTCATCCCCTTTCCCTCAGCCACTCACCTCGTCTCACCTATCACTTACCAGTTTGTACTCTGTACCCCACTACTGCCACAATGAGTCCACTCTCAGGTTCAGGAGCAACACCTCATATTCTGTCTGGATAGCTTCCAATCTGATAGTATGAACATTGATTTCTCCAAATTCCAGTCATTTCTCACATCTCCCTCTTCTCTCTTTCTATTCCCCATTTCGGCTCCCTCTCTCCCTTCTCTTCTCCTCACCTGCCCATCACCTCCCTCTGGTAACCCTCCTGCTTCCCTTTCTCCCATGGTCCACTTTCCTCCCCTGTCAGATTCCTTCCTCTTCAGCCCGTTACCTCTTCCACCTATCACCTCCCAGCTTTTGCTGGAGTGTGGGATGGTGAAGGTTGATGCTTTTGCTACTGCTTGTGCGTGGGAGGGGATAGAAGGGGCTTTGGGGTTCTAACCTTTTCTGTCATTCATACTTAGGGTTTTTTCCTTCTGTTTCATGGATGTCAGCGAAGAAAAAGAATTTCAGGTTGTACACTGTATACATTCTCTGATATTAAATTGAACCACTAAACATATACATCACTAGATACAACCCTGAAATTCATTTTCTTGCATGCATACTCAATAAATCCAATAACCATAACCCCATCAATGAAAGACAGCATACTCAGGAAGGACAATTAGTGTGCAAACAACAACAAACTGTACGAATAAAAAAGAAAGGAAAAAAAATAATAATCATAATAATAATTAATAAATAAGCAATAAATGTTGAGAACATGAGATGAAGAATCCTTGAAATGAGTCCATACTTTGTGGGAACAGTTTGGTGATGGAGCAAGTGAAGTTGATTCAAGAGCCTGATGGTTGGAAGGTCATTACTGTTCCTGAACCTGGTAATGTGAGTCCTGAGGCTCCTGCACCTTCTTCCTAATAGACAGTAGGTGCAGGAGTAAACCATTTGGCCCTTCTAGCCAGCACCGCCATCCACTGAGATCATGGCTGATCATACACAATCAGTACCCCGTTCCTGCCCTCTCCCCATATCCCTTGACCCCGCTATCTATAAGAGCTCTATCTAACTTTCTCTTGAATGCATCCAGAGACTTGGCCTCCACTGCCTTCTGGGGCAGAGCATTCCACATATCCACCACTCTCTAGTTGAAAAAGTTTTTCCGCATCTCTGTTCTAAATGGCCTACCCCTTATTCTTAAACTGTGGCCTCTAGTTCTGGACTCACCCATCAGCGGGAACATGCTTCCTGCCTCCAGTGTGTCCAATCCCTTAATAATCTTATATGTTTCAATCAGATCCCCTCTCATCCTTCTAAATTCCAGTGTATACAAGCCCAGTCACTCCAATCTTTCAACATATGACAGTCCCGCCATTCTGGGAATTAACCATGTGAACCTGTGCTTTACTCCCTCAATAGCAAGAATGTTCTTCCTCAAAGTTGGAGACCAAAACTGCACACAATACTCCAGGTGGGGTCTCACCAGGGCCCTGTACAGCTGCAGAAAGACCTCTTTACGCCTATACTCAATTCCTCTTGTTATAAAGGCCAGCATGCCATTAGCTTTCTTCACTGCATGCTTGCTTTCATTGACTGATGTACAAGAACACCTAGATCTCGTTGTACTTCCTCTTTTCCTAACTTGACTCCATTTAGATAGTAATCTGCCTTCCTGTTCTTGCCACCAAAGTGGATAACCTCACATTTATCCACATTAAACTGCATCTGCCATACATTTGCCCACTCACCCAACCTGTCCAAGTCACCCTGCATTCTTATAACATCCTCCTGACATTTCACACTGCCACCCAGCTTTGTGTCATCAGCAAATTTGCTAATGTTACTTTTAATCCCTTCATCTAAATCATTAATGTGTATTGTAAACAGCTGTGGTCCAGCACCAAACCTTGCGGTACCCCACTGGTCACAGCCTGCCATTCCAAAAGGGACCCATTAATCACTACTCTTTGTTTCCTGTCAGCCAGCCAATTTTCAATCCATGTCAGTACTCTGCCCCCAATACCATGTGCCCTAATTTTGCCCACTAATCTCCTACGTGACAGCAACGAAACGAGAGCATGACCTGGGTGGTGGGGGTCCTTGAAGATTGCCGCTGCTTTCCTGCAACAACGATCTGAATAGGTATGGTCAATGGTTTAGTGGGCTCTACCGGTGATGGACTGCTGAGTTTGTAAAACAGCAAACTTCCTGAATTTTCCCTTCTCACAGCAAAATACAGAATATTGACTATTGCAATAAGCTGTTAATATTTTGGCAAAATCCATGCTTTACTTACCATCATCAGGTAACTTTTTTGTTAACTTTGGATACCGCTGAAACTTGACATAATAGTAACTTTCATACTCCATTAAAATCGTTTGCAGATCAATATTATCACAAACTTCAAATTGTCGCAGACCAAGACTGGTTTCTTGTTCCAGAGAATTTGCTGTATCTATGTAACTATTAATTTAGAGAGAGGAAATTTTTCATTTTGTCTTAACTGTACAATTCAAACATAGATAAAACATAGCAAAAACACTACTCAACTCCCAAACTGGATCCCAGATAAGCCAGAGGACCCACCAACAGACAACCCCTTAGGAGAACATCATACTTGACTCAAGTGATCACACTGCTCCCAATGAAATGTTGAAATTGAAACCGTATCCACCGTTTCCGCTAGCAATTCATTTCACACCCACATTGCCCTATGATAGAAGGTGGTCCCCTCTCAGGTTACCCTTAAATCATCACAGTTAGGCCATTCGGCCAATCGAGTCTGCTCCGCCATTTCATAATGATTGATCCAATTTCCCTCTGAAACCCATTCTCTTGCCTTCTACCTGTGATCTTTCATGCCTTGACTAATCAAGTACCTACCAATCTTTGCCTTAAATACACCTAATCTCCAGAGCCATCTATGCAATATTCCACAGATTTACTACCCGCCATCTAAAGAAATTCCTCCTCATCTGTTCTAAATGGATGCCCCTCTATTCTGAAGCTCTGCCTTCTGGACCTAGACTCCCCCACTGCAAGAAACATCCTCTCCACATCCACTCTATTGAGGCCTTTCAACATTTGATAGATTTCAATAAGATCCCCCCTCATTCTTCTAAACTTCAATGAGTACAGGCCCAGGGCCATCAAAAGCTCTTCATATGTTAACCCTTTCTTTGCTGGAATCATTCTGGTGAACCTCCTCTGGACCCTCTCCAATGCCAGCACATAATTTCTTAGATACGAGGCCCAAACCTGCTCACAATATTCCAAATGCAGTCTGACCAATGCCTTATAAAGCCTTGGCATCACATCCTTGTTTTTATATTCTAGTTTGCTTGAAATGAATGCTAACATTGTATTTACTGTCCTTACCACCAACTCAACCTGCAAGTTAACCTATATGGAATCCTGCATGAGGACTCCCTAGTCCCTTTGCACCACTGATTTTTTAAATTTTCTCCTGTTTGGAAAATAGTCTATGCCTTTATTCCTTCCATCATACAGTCTCTTTCACAGAATCTGCCACTTCTTTGCCCATTCTCCCAATCTGTCCAAGTCCCACTGCAGACACTCTGCTTCCTCAACACTAACTGCCCCTCCACTGACCTTGGCCACAAAGCTGTCAATTCCATAATCCAAATCATTGACGTAAAATGGGACAAGAAGGGGCCCCAACAGTGACCCCTGTGGAAAACCACTAGTCACGGAGCCAATCAGAAAAAGCCCCCTTTATCCCCACTCTTTTTAGTCTCTTGCCAATCAGCCAAAATTCTATCCATGCCAGTATCTTTCCTGTAATACCATCGGTACTTTATCTTGTTAAGCAGCCTCATATGCGGCATCTTATCAAAGGCCTTTTGGAAATCCAAATAAATAATGAAAAAGGATCTATAAAAATGGTTGCCTCCCATTTCTGTATATTCTAATAGGATGGAAACCGGATGGTACCCTCAGACATGGTGTCTATTGGAAACCCACTCACATGGACTTGTACCTCAACAATAACAGTCACCATCACACCTCCCCATGTAGAGTGTTCTTTCTGCTTTGATTAATCATGCGGAAACTATTTTGAACAAGGAGAGACGCCCTGAGAAAAAAAGACAATTATGCACAACATTCCTACAGACTGGCTACAAGGTGAAGGAAATCAATTGGGCCCATTAAAGGGCTGACAGAGAAACCAAGAAGCCTAACAATGAGGAGAAACCGATCGCTACCCCTGCCTTCCCAACATTTCCAAGGCTTCTGGAAGGATAGCCAAGATCCTTAAGAAATACCGGATTAATACCATTCTCAAACCCACATTGTAAACCAGTGAGTTGTTTTTTACGTCTCCCCTCTCGCTTTGAAATGGAGACACCTCATTTTCCCTTATTAGAAAGGGAGAGAGAGCCTGTGGTATGTCAAATTCCTGGTGAATGAGTAGTCTTTGGGGTACTGCAAGTCTGTGTCTTTATTGGTGCTTGGTGGAGGGTGCCAATGCTTTTTTTTGCTGGTCAGGAAGGGAAAAGTTATTGTTTCGCTGATGTAGGAGGGGAGCTTTGGGGTTCTAACATTTAACTATCATTCATTCTTTGGAGTACACCTCTGTTTTCATGGATAGTTGCGAAGAAAAAGAATTTCGGGATGCATATTGTGTACATTTCTCTGACATTAAATGTACCTTTGAAACTTTTAAAAAAAGACACTTAAAGTCACAGCTTCTGCGGGTCAAAGCTGACCTGGCACTCCGGTCGGCTGGCGCTTACAGGATTCCCTGTGAGTGCAGAGCAGCTTATATTGGCCAGACGGGATGCACGATGGAAGCTCACATCAAAGAGCACAGGAGATGCATCTGTTTGGGTTACCCAGAGAAATCGGCAGTACAAGAACACTGCATTTGCAATGGCCATAGGATTGATTTTGACGGCACAAAACTACTGTGCTATGCCAATGGCTTTTGGGACTGCCTGGTAAAACTAGGTGAATTAAAACCAGAGGAAAAGAATTTTAAAATAAGGTGAAGGTCTTATTCCATGTAAGAACTGGAATTCAATTCTAAACAGGACGGGAGAGTGGAAACCTAACTGGATGCGGACTAACCAAGCAGGAGGGATGGACTATGGGGGTATAAATACCACAAGACCCAACATGCCCAGGCATCATCCCTGAATAAGATGAAAGAATTTGTCATTGAAACATCAGTTATAATCGATACCAACACCTGCCCCTAAATCTGAGAAGAGTTTATTCAACATTCACTGATTCGAGCAATTCTTGAAAGATCATTACCTCTTTCAGAATCCTGGGGTGTACACCATCAGGTCCAGGTGACTTAAACCTATTAACCTATTAACCTATGATCACCCTTATTTAACTTATTTTTACCTACACCAGAAGATTCTTGTTACTTTCGTGGACTTATCTTTAAGCGTGTACTGTAAATTTTGAAGAAATGAGTACATAAATGGCTTTAAGATCTAAAGGGCGAGACCCTGGGAAAGATTCTAACGGCAATGGAAAGAAAAAAAAGACTGATCCTAAACATACTGAATTGACTTATGATACGTTATTGGAGCTCTTAAATGAAAAATTTGAAGAAGAACAATGACCAACTTTCAAAGAAGATTTAAAGGCTTTCCAGGATTCTCTGGATAAGATTGGTCATGAAGTTAAATAGCATCAAACTTTAATTGCAACTCTGCAAGAGGATGATTGGAAGTGAGACTTGAAAATCGAGAATCTGGAGCAGAAATTATCTTTGGCGATTAAACAGTTGGAAATACGTAAAGCCAAGAGTGTTGATTTTGAAAATCTATCTAGAAGACAGAACTTCCACATACTTGGTCTCCGGGAAGGTATTAAACAAGGAGACCCCTCAAAGTATTTCGCTCAACTTTTAAAGGATGTGTTCCCTTCTGAATTCCCAGACAGTCCTCCGTTACTTGATCGCGCCCATAGAATTATGCGCCGATCACCAAGTTCTTCATCTAAACCACCTGTTGTAATTGTTCAATTTCATTATGTGCATGTTAAAGAGCACCTTATTTGTTTGGATCATCATTTAGGGATAGTTAAATTGCGAGAATTCCAATTCTGGCTTGTGGAGGATTTTAGCCCAGAAGTGATGAAGGCGTGGCTCACTTTTAAACCTTTTATGTTTGAATGTTACGAGAAAAACCTAAAACCAGCGCTTTTATACCCTGCGAAACTTAGAATCTCGCTTCCGAATGCACCATGACGTGTTTTTCTCTCCACATCTGATGCTCGAAGCTTTCTGGATGAGAATTATCCTACTGCTTCGGTTTCTCGTCTCTAATAAATGTTTGGTTTTGATTGTTACAAGATAATTTTTGTTTACAAAACCAGATTTTGTTTCTGGTTATTGGTGTAGGTTAATTTTACATTTTATATTCCTATTAAAGCTTTTCTTTATCAACGTACTAATCTTTTTAACTTACTTACTTTAACCATTGTATTTTATCTTTAAGTCATTATTATTAATTCTCTGAAGGTGAATTTTTTTAACATTTTGATATATATCTTTTTTCATTTTTTGTGTAACTAAGATGGCGGTTTCTTTTTTAAAATACTTCTTGCTTTTATTTTGATTTTGCCATATTTTTGGTCTTCTTCTTCCTATAATGCCCAATTTATAAGTTACCAGTGTTCATATTCTTTTTGTTTTCTTTTTACTAGCAATTATATTAAGAAGTTTGTTTTAGCATAGTGTTAATTACTTTTTAGGATTTTGGGTGGATTTTTTTTCTCCTTTATATATTTGGAGTCGCCTTCTAGAGACGTGGGGGTAGATTTAGAGTCACGCTTCTTTATCCTGGCTTCCTTTAGGCTCAGGAGGGTCTCTTTTTCATGGGTGGTGGGTGGGGGGGGGGGGGTTTCTTTCTAATTCTATTGGTCTTTTTATTAGTTTATCTAGCTTTTTCATTTGGGCTGATTTCAAACTACTAAAATGTCCGATGTGTCATCATTTCTGGTTCCTCCACTTATTTTTGTTCCTCTTCCAAGTGCATGAGTTCATACTTTGGTTAACTCTTTATATACCAAAGGGTTGATTTTAGAAATATAGCTCAGACCATTAATTTTGTCTCTTGGAATACTAATGGCTTAAACCATTCGATTAAACGGAAAAAGATTTTTAAAGTTTTCCAAAGACTGAAAGCGCATATTATTTTTGCACAAGAAACTCATGTGAGGAAAGAGGATAATCAACTTTTTTTAGGTTTTGGAGGGGTCAACAGTAACATTCAAATTCAAATGCCAAAGTAAAAGGAGTTTCAATTTTTATTGACTCCTCTATTACAATATTATTTCGGATCCGAATGGTAGATTTTTGTTAATTACTGGGTTACTTTTTAACAAAAAGGTTGCTATGGTTAATGTTTACGCTCCAAACGTGGATTATCCTGATTTCTTTAAGTCTTTATTTACTTCTCTACCTAATCTAAATGAATATATGTTAATAATGGGTGGTGACTTCAATTGTTGCTTAAATCCTTTGCTGGATAGATCTATATCCATTCAGGCTTTACCAAATAAGTTGGCCACTTATATCAATTCTTTTTTGACTGATACTGGAATTTTTGATATTTGGAGATTTCTACATCCTAAGGACAAAGAGTTTTCATTTTTCTCACATGTCTATCATCCTTACTCGAGAACTGACTACTTTTTCATTGACTCTCATTTTATTCCATCTGTAATTGGTTGTAATTATAATGTTATAGCCATCTCTGATCATGCTCCAATGAAACTTTCTATTAATGGACACAGCTCCTAGTACTAAGAAATTGCAATTTGATTCTACCTTACTACAAGATCCGGATTTCATTAAATTTATAAAGGAACAGATTGATTCCTTCTTTTCAACTAATTCCATGGATGAAATCTCCTGCGGAACACTTTGGGACACTTTTAAAGCATATATACGTGGACAGATTATCTCCTATTCTGTTTGTTTGAGAAAATGTATTAAGAAGAAAACTCTTTTATTGGTTGATAAGATTAAAGAAATTGACAAGTATGCGATTGCTCCGAGTAAGGAGCTTTACAAAGGGTTGAGCTTCAAATGGAACACAGTTTGTTATTTACATCTTCGATTGAAAATCAATTAATGAAAACCAGAAGTGATTTTTATATACATAGTGATAAATCAGGTAAACTGTTAGCTAACCAATTGAAGAATGCTTTGGTTAAACGTCAAATTATTAAGATTCGCCAACAGAATGGTGAACTGACAATTAATCATGATGAGATAAATAAATCTTTTCAAGATTTTTATACCTCCCTGTATCATTCTGAATCTCCTCATGATCATAATACCATGCACGATTTTTTAGGGAAATTGAATTTTCCAAAATAATCATCTGAAGAACTTTTAATATTAGAAACTCCTATTACGGATGCAGAAATTAAAGGTGTTATTTCCTCTACGAATTCTGGGAAAGCACCAGGTCCAGATGGGTATGCTGTGGAATTTCTAAAGTGTTTTTTCTCTACTCTTTCTCCTTGGTTATGCAGGGTTTTTGAAGAAGCAATTAGACTAGGTAAACTACCACAATCTTTTTATAGAGCTTCCATTTCTTTAATATTGAAAAAAAGATAAAGACCCTACTGACTATGCATCCTATAGACCAATATCTCTATTGAATATAGATTCCAAGATCTTTTCTAAGTTATTGGTGACCAGGCTGGAGAAGGTATTACCTCAAATTATCTCGGAGGATCAAACTGGTTTTATTAAAAAACGTTATTCTTTTTTCAATATTAGGAGATTATTGAATATCATTTATACTCCTTCACGCAGTACCTCAGAATGTGTCATTTCATTAGATGCGTAGAAAGCATTTGATAGAGTTGAATGACCATATTTATTTACTGTGCTTGAGAAGTTTAATTTCAGTCCAACATTTATATCCTGGATTAAATTGATATATCATTCTCCAGTAGCCTCGGTTTTTACTAATAATCAAAGATCTCCCTTTTTTCGTTTATTTCAGGGTATCAGGCAAGGCTGTCCTCTTAGTCCATTACTATTTGATATTGCTCTGGAACCTTTGGCAATTGCTATTAGAGAATCACCTAACATTTTTGGCATTACTCGAGGGATAGATATACATAAGTTATCATTATACGCAGATGATCTGTTATTATACATTTCTGATCCTGAGAAATCCATTCCTGCGGTTATATCATTATTGGCTCAGTTTAGTAATTTTTCCGGGTATAAATTGAATCTTAATAAGAGTGAATTGTTCCCCTTAAATAGACAGGATCCAATTTATGGAAATTTATCTTTTAAATTAGTTAATGACTTTTTTATATACTTAGGGATTAAAATTACAAAAAATCATAAGGAGTTTTTCAAGGTTAATTTTTTACCCTTGACTGATCAGATTAAATGTTTGTTTACTAAATGGTCACCATTGTCTTTATCTCTGATAGGTCGGATTAATGCTACTAAGATGATTATTTTACCCAAGTTCTTATATGTATTTCAAGCGGTACCAATTTTTATTCCAAAATCCTGTTTTGACAAGGTTGATTCAAAAATTTCCTCATATATATGGCAGAATAAAAATCCTGAGATTAGGTAAAAAGTATTTACAGAAGTCAAAGAAGGAAGGTGGATTGGCATTGCCTAATTTTAGATTTTATTATTGGGCAATTAATATTCTATATATGAATTGTTGGTTAAGGGATCTAAATTTATCTCCTAGCCTTCATTGGGTAAATCTGGAAACTAAATCTGTACAAGGATTTTCTTTGGGTTCTATTTTAGGGACCTCTCTTCCCTTTGCTCTTTCTAAATTGCATAAATGAATTGACAATCCGATAGTTAAGTACACTTTACGTACATGGTTTCAATTTCAGAAATTTCTTGGGTTGAATCAGTTTGTTTTAGCAATTCCTATTGTATCCAATTTCTTTTTTTATTTCTCTATTATGGACCAAGCTTATTCAGCTTGGAAGACTAAAGGTATACTACGATTTTCTGATTTATTTTTGGATAATTCTTTTATGTCTTTTGAACAATTATCTAATAAATATAATTTGCCTAGATCTCTTTTTTTTTTCAGATATTTACAGATTAGGAATTTTTTAAACACGGTACTTCCTTCCTTTCCAAATCTTGTTTCTTCGGGTATTTTGGAGAAATTCTTAGAACTAAATCCTTTTCAGAAAGGTGTAATATCAAATGTTTACAATATAATTATGAAAATACATTCAGAGGCCTTTTATAAGATTAAGAGTGATTGGGAAAGAGAACTTAACCTTACTATCCCTATTGAGAATTGGGATAAAATTCTGCAATTAGTTAATTTATCCTCTATATGTGCTAATCATTCATTGATACAGTTTAAAGTTGTGCACAGGGCTCATATGTCCAAGGACAAATTGGCTCGTTTTTATTCCCATATAAATCCTATATGTGACAGATGTCATTCTGAGATAGCTTCTTTAACTCATATGTTTTGGTCATGTCCGCTTTTGAAAAAATATTGGAAAGACATTTTCAATATTATTTCCACGGTATTGCACATTGATTTACAACCTCATCCTATTACTGTATTCTTTGGTTTACCAATGATAGAATCAATTCATTTATCTTCTTCTGCTTGACGGATGATTGCATTCCTTACATTAATGGCGAGAAGATCTATTTCATTGAATTGGAAATAAATTAATCTCCCTACCATATTTCATTGGCTTTCTCAAACTATGTTATGTCTAAATTTGGAAAAAATTAGAAGTGTCATATATGACCCTTCTATTAAATTTGAAAAGACTTGGAGGCCATTTATTCAATATTTTCACATGATATAATTCGACCCTTTTCCAATCCTATTTGTTTTTCCGGTTTTGATTATATGTATGCTGAGAGGATCGGAGTTGGGGACACTGATGATTCTTTGACTTTTTATAGATACTATAAACAGCCCATTTTTTTTTCTTTCCTTTTTTTTCTCTTTATTAGTTAGTGGTTAGTTTGTTAGATTAATTTTTCTTAGGGCAATCATTTTTTTTCTCTTTTTCTCTTTTCCTTTTTTTCTTAACATGATATACCTAGTTTTTTTGTTGTTTTGTTTATATGATAGTTGTATCATTCATGATTTGGGAAGACTTAACTATATTGTACTTATTGCTTGTGTATCCTTTTATGTTCATTTTAATTCTGTAATCCCAATAACTCTGTATTAATCTTATCATGTTGATATTAATAAAAAGATTGAAAAAGATAGATTTTCAGAAGGCCTTTGACAAGGTGCCACACATGAGGCTGCTTACCAAGCTGAGAGTCCATGGCATTACAGGAAAGTCACTGGTATGGTTAGAGCATTGGCTGGTTGGTGGGAGGCAGTGACTGGGAATAAAAGGATCATCATCTGGTTAGCTACCAGTGACTAGTGGTGTTCCACAGGGGTCCGTGTTGGGACCACTTCTTTTTATGCTGTATATCAATGATTTAGATGATGGAATAGATGGCTTTGTTGCAATTTTGCAGATGATTTGAAGACTGGTGGAGGGGCAGGTAGTGTTGAGGAAACAGGTAGGCTGCAGAAGGACTTTTGACAGAATAGCAGAATGGGCAAGAAAGTAGCAAATGAAATATAAAATGCATGGTCATGCACTGTGGCAGTAGAAATAAATGTGCAAACTATTTTCTAATCAGGGAGAAAACCCAGGAATCTGAGATGCAGAGGGACTTGGGAGTCCTTGTGCAGAACACCCTGGAGGTTACCTTGCAGGTTGAGTCAGTGGTGAGGAAGGCAAATGCCACGTTAGCATTCATTTCAAGAGGTCTAGAATACAAGAGCAAAGATGTGATGCTGAAGCTTTCTAAGGCACTGGTGAGGCCTCACCTTGAGTATTGTGAACAGTTTTGGGCTCCTCATCTGAGAAAAGATGTGCTGGCATTGGAGAGGGTCCAGAAGAGGTTCACAAGGATGATTCCAGGAATTAAAGGATTAGCATACAAGGAACATTTGATGGCTGTATGTCTGTACTCACTGGAATTCAGAAGGATGAGGGGGGATCTCACTGAAAACTTTCGAATGTTGAAAGGCCGAGACAGAGTAGATGTGGAAAGGATGTTTCCCATGGTGGGAGATTCTAGGACAAGGGGGCACAGCCTCAGGACACAGGAACATCCATTTAAAACAGAGATGCAGAGAAATTTCTTTAGCCAGAGGGTGGTGAATTTGTGTAAGTTATTTCCACAGGCAGCTACTGATGCCAGGCCGCTGGGTGTACTTGAGGCTGAACTTGATCGGTTCTTGATTGGACATGGCATCAAAGGTTATGGGAAGAAGGCTGAGCAGTAGGGCTGAGGAACAGAAAAAAGGATCAGCCGTGATGGAATGGCAGAGCAGACTCGATGAGCCAAATGGCCTAATTCTGCTCCTATGTTTTCTGGTCTTATTGCCACCGAGTGAGAGGTTGATGCTATTACACCACTCAGCTAAATTTTCAATCTCCCTCCTGTATACTGATTCATCACCACCTTTGAAACAACCCACAACAGTGGTGCCATCAGCTAACTTGTATATGGTGTATAAATATCCATAGTATTTGTATTACAAAAAAAGAATTTAAACTGCTGCATAGTTTTCAGAACACGTAAAAAATTTCCTGTTCAAAGGAATGGTTGGTCCATTTGCTGCAAAATAATTAGAGGAAATGTTGGTAATAAAATCCTTAAAGGAGTTTTATCAGATCCAATGGCAATTTATAAAGTCAGAGGTTGATGGGTTGATATTTGAGAGGACACTAGGTCATAAAACTAGTATGATTGTCAACTCTCATGCATGGCTCTTTTGGACAGTGGCCAACGAGTAGGTGACTAGGGGACATAGACATCAACTTAAGTTACTAAAATAATAAACAAAGAAGCACAGGCAGTGTATTAAGTCTCAAAATTTAATAAGATCACAAGCCATATGTGAACACACATCTCCTTTATATATCTTTAGTCAATAAAAAAACTTTGGCAAAATTTTATCGAGTAATGATGTAGAAGTAACTATTGTTCATCATCATTGCCCAACAAACAGACATCATCTGGCTTTCCACATACAAATGAAAGGGACAGTGATGTCTGGCCTTCAACAACTGCACCCAGCTCTCCACAGGGGGACCGGAGTGACAGCGGGGACCGGCTCTCCACACGGGGACCGGAGTGACAGCGGGGACCGGCTCTCCACACGGGGACCGGAGTGACAGCGGGGACCGGCTCTCCACACGGGGACCGGAGTGACAGCGGGGACCGGCTCTCCACACGGGGACCGGAGTGACAGCGGGGACCGGCTCTCCACACGGGGACCGGAGTGACAGCGGGGACCGGCTCTCCACACGGGGACCGGAGTGACAGCGGGGACCGGCTCTCCACACGGGGACCGGAATGACAACAGGGACCGGCTCTCCACGTGGGGACCGGCTCTCCGCATGAGAACAAAAGTGACAACAACGTCTGGATCTCAACATGGGAATGAAACTGACAACAATGTCTGAATTTCCTTTTCTATGTGTGAGTATGAGACTTTGGCATTTGCTTCAGAGTCAGAATCAGGTTTATTATCTAGCATGTGTCATGAAATTTGTTAACTTAGCAGCAGCCGGTCAATGCAATACATAATATAGATGATAAAAATCAAAATAAAATAATAATAAATTATGGTATATGTATACTGAACAGATTAAAAATTATGCAAAAACTGAAATAATATATTTAAAATATGAGGTAATCTTCAAGGGTTTAAAGTCCATGGCAGAAGGGAAGAAGCTGTTCCTGAATCGCTGAGTGTGTACCTTCAGGCTTCTGTACCTCCTACCTGATGGTAACAGTGAGAAAAGGGCATGCCCTGGGTGCTGGGGGTCCTTAATAATGGACACTGCTTTTCTGAGACACCGCTCCCTGAAGACGTCCTGGGTACTTTGCAGGCTAGTAACCAAGATGGAGCCGACTACATTGACAACTCTCTGCAGCTACTTTCAGTCCTGTGCAGTAGCCCTTCCATACCAGACAGTGATGCAACCTGTCAGAATGCTCTCCACAGTGCATCTATAGAAGTTTGAGTCTATTTGTTGACATACCAAATCATTTGGAGTTTGAAGAAAAGTATAGTTGCTGTCTTGCCTTCTTTATAGCTGCATTGGTATGTTGGGACCTCAGAGATCTTGACACCCAGAAACTTGAAGCTGCTCACTCTCTCCAGTTCTGATCCCTCTATGAGGATTGGTATGGGTTCCTTCATCTTACCCTTCTTGGTCCACAATCAGCTCTTTCATCTTACTGATGTTGAGTGCAAGGATGTTGCTCTCAACCAGCTGCACTTTAACGCTTACTCTGGAATAGACCTAGTATAGCTTTCCAGTTCTCATATTATGAGCTTAATAAAAAATTGTGAGCCATGCCTGAGGAAGATCTTGCTCTTCCTTTGAATTTAATAAAAGGGAGCAGTTGTGAGAAATTCAGGCAATGGCTTGTATACAAGATGATAATAGGCATAGATTGTGTGGACAGCCAGGAACTATTTCCCAAAGCAGAAATGGCTAAGATGAGAGGGTATAATTTTAAGGTGATCAGGGGAAGTATAGAGGGATATCAGAGGTAGTTTTTTTTTTATTACACAGCATAGGGGCATTTAAGAGACTCCTGCACAGACACATGGATGATAGAAAAACAGAGGACTTTGTACAAGGGAAGGATATGATTGACCTTGGGAGTGGGTTATAAGGTTGGCACACCAATGCAAGCCAAATGACCTGTACTGTGTTGTACTTAGCTATGTAATACAAAAAGACCTACTGATGGATATTCTATAACAAATTACTCTTGAATCTTCACATTAAAGATATCTAATGAGAAATGGAGTAAATTATTTTGATCAGAAAGACTCCACTCAGTGGAGAGAATAGAATGATAAAGTGGACACAAGCGATTACTACACTCACCCTTCTTCAGTTAGGTAGTGTAGAATTAGAATCAAGAGATTCTTTCGGCGTGCTTCTGTTCGAATCTCCTCCTGCAAAAGAGAGACACAGATATTAACAGCATCTGGGTAATAAAATATCAATGCTAGATATTCACAACACACCAAGAACATCAGTATTTATCATAAAATTACTTGAATTCCAAAGTTTGTATTTTGCAGTTCAATACAGATACCATAAGACCTAAGAGCAGGATTACAGTACTCAGCCCATTGAGTATGCTCTGCCATTCCAACATGGCTTATTTATTTTCCCCTCTCAATCCCATTCTCTTGCCTCCTCCCCATAACCTTAGAGGTTTATATTTAAGCCTCTACTTTAACTACACTGAATGATTTGGCCACAGTGGCAATGAACTCCACAGACTCACCACCCTCCAGCTAAAGATATTGTTCCTCATCTCTGTTCTAAATAGATGTCACTCTACTTTGAGGCTGTGTCCTCTGGTTCTAGACTCACCCACTTGAGATGTCTCAACAGTTTTCTTATCAGAACTTCAGCTTAATTTTCAGAAGTTAACCAGGAATTTACATTATGGGCACCTTGCTGATATCCTTTTCTCTCTGACAGCTAGAAAATCTACTGTGATTCATTGACAATCAGCTCATACAGCCAAAATGTTTATTCCCACAAAGGTCTGGAAAACAATTTGCACAGTAACCATCTCATCTCTAGAGAGAAATGAAATTGGACCACCGAACCAACAAAAATAAGGAAACCCATCAGAGACACAAAGGAACATTCTTCATATAAAGATTTGACAAGACATTGCAAATTAAAAATAGAGCAATAATGCATTCTTATTTACTTATTGAGATCAAGCCTCACCACCCAGCAACCCCCGATTAAACCCAGCCTAACCACAGAACAACTTTCAATGACCAATTCACGTACTAACTGGTACATCATTGGACTGTGGGAGGAAAGCAGAGCACACAGAGGAAGTTGAACAGGAAGGACGTACAGACTCCTTACTGATGACGAAGGAGTTGAACTCCAAACTCCAACACCCAAGCCGTAATCGTGTAACATGAACAGCTACGCTACTGTGGCACCCAATTAATCATAAAGTTAGAAAAGATCATTCAAACCCATGGCATTGTGGTGAATTCACCAACATAGCATGGCTACAGCTTACCAATACGAACCCTAACCTGGGTTCTTTGGAATACGAGAGTAAATCAGAGAACCCGGAAGAAACTTGCAGGGTCACAAACTCCTTTTGGCCAGCAGGAGAACTGAACCCGAGTCACTGGTGCTGCAATAGCATTACACTAAACACAACACTTTGTGCCAGAATTTCAAAAAAGACTCAGAACAAAGAGAATACATTTAGGTGTGTTAATCCATCACCGGCACCAGCCTACCCACCGTCAAGGACATATATACAAAAAGTGCCGGAAAAGAACCAGTAACATCATGAAGTATCCCATCCACCCTGCTCATGGACTATTTGTCCCACTCCCATCAGGGAGGAGTTAATGTAGGTCCACGTCAGGACCACCACAGTCAAAAACAGTTCCTTCCCCATGCAGTGAGGCTGATCCACACCATCACCCACTAACCCACCCCTCCACACCTCCAACCACCACTACTTCATTTCCCGTCAGTCACCTTACATACACACACTCCTGTCCCTAGTGTCACTTTATGGACAGACAATCAATATATATAAGCTGTCTTATGTATTTATATAACCATATAACAATTTATTGCATTTTTATTATAATTGTGTTCTTTGTGCTGCAACAGATCTGAAGTAACAATTATTTTGTTCTCTTTTACACCTGTGTACTGGAAATTACATTACACAATCTTGAACCTTGTTAAGAAGTTCCAAAGAGTTGAAGTTTGTGATAAGAGGAAAGTTAACCTTCAGTGTAACAATCCACATAGGAGGTTCAGTTGGATCGTTAACAAACTGTCGTCATTACTTACCAATCCCCCAAATGGCAGCTACATACTTTAACTTTTGCCAGTTCATTAATAAACAAAGCCATAAATGAAGGGAGGTATACAAAATTATTAGGGGGTCAATAGGATAAATAAAAGTAGGTTAAGGTTAAGTGGGATTAGAACCAGAGGTCATGGGTTAAGGATGAATGGTGAAATGTTTAAGGAGAACATTATGAGGAATTTCTTCACTCGGAAGGTGGTGAAGTGTGGAACGAGCTGCCCGTAGAAATGGTGGCTGCGGATTTGATTCTACCATTTAAGAGAAATTTGGATAGGTGTATGGATGGAAAGGGTATGGGTGGGAGTGGCTATGGTCTGAGTGCAGGTCAATGGGACTAGGCAGATTAATGGTTTGCCATTGATTAGACAGGCCAAAGGACCTGCGTAAAGGGGGTTTCTTCTTTTTTCTTTGTTACTGTTGGGAAAGGGTTTCTTTGTTTTGTTAAAAGCAGGAATGTTTCTTTGTTGTGAGAGAGTGCTGGGAGAATTGTATTCCTTTGTAAACCAAATGGGGATTAATGTTCTTTCTTCTGAGTCTGTAAGCTTTTGTTGACGGGCTTTTGGGCAGATCGGCGCGAGGGGTTGTGAGAGAGGATGCAATGCTCTAAACTGGGCGAGGATCAGACCCCAAGCGGGGGTCCGAGGCCAGGAGGTACTCCGAGGAGGGGGAATGAAGCTAGAAGTGCTTGGTTTTTTTTAAACTTTTTTTATTGCATTTTTAAATGGTTACAAAGTATGAAAAAACAATGTATATAACCCATACCCCCTCCCCTTAACCCCTCCCCCCTAACTGCCCTATAGAAAAAAAAGAAAGAAAGAATGCCTGGTTGTTGGAAGATCTCCACATGCTCCATGGAATTCGTAATAACTTTAATATGTATATTTATTTCTTTCCCCTAATAACCAATTGTTTCATCTTCAGAGCATCTATATATTTAATCCTGTCTTTTGTAAATAAGGGCTCCAAATTTTCAAAAATGTTTCATATTTATCTCTTAAATTATAAGTAATTTTTTCTAATGGAATACAACCATAGATTTCTTTCTTCCAAGAATCTATACTTAAATGTGTATCCGATTTCCAAGTAACTGCAATAGCTTTTTTGGCTACTGCCAGTGCAATTTTTATAAATTAAATGAGTTTCTTGTAAGAAAGCTATATCTATTTTCATTTTTTTAATGTATGTTAAAATTCTTTTTCTTTTTATTGGTCCATTAAGCCCATTAACATTAAAACTTAAAAAATTCAATAAATTAGTCATTATTTTTATTTATGTTACTCCAATCTATAATAATACCTAATCTTTCAACTTTCATTGTATCCTGGGAAATCTTTTTAGAAGTCTCCATGTTGCTATGTGTGTCCCCACCAATCATCCAGGCAAAAGAATAGAAGAAAAATAGAAAATAAAGAAAAAAACAAAATACCCCCCTACTAATGTTGTGAAAGAAAGGAAACACATGGCATGGCAATCGCCATGATTACACACGTGAATCCCGTAGTAACCGATTCAAAGCTCCCCAGCCCCCCCGCAACATAAAAAATATATATATAAAAAAAGACATACTATTCTCAATTAATATTTCTAAAATATTACTTTTCTCCCTTATATCGTCCTTAAATGTCCATCAGTTCCATTTGCTTTCTCTGTCTTCGTCTTTAACCATTACATTTAGAAATCTCTGCTTTTAATTAACGAAGAGATGAAAGTTTTTGTGCAAACACCTCCGCATCTTGATAATCAGAAAAAAATCTTCTTCTTTCCTCCAAAAAAATTATCAGTGTTGCTGGGTGACGCATTAAAAACTTATAACCTTTTTCCCACAAAACCTTTTTAACTGGATTAAATTCTTTCTTTCTCTTCAAAAGGTTATAACTTATATCAGGATAAAAAAGAGCTGGCTTCTCGGCTATCATCAACGGACCTTTTCTTCTTTTAGCACCCTGGGCAGCCGCCCTCAAAATCTTTTCTTTATCCTGGTATCTTAAACATCTTATCAAAATTGATCGCGGATTTTGATCATCTTGAGATCTTGGTCTTAAGGCTCTGTGCACCCTTTCAATCTCAATTAAAGTTTCTTCTCCCATTTCCAATTTTTCAGGAATCCATTTTTGAAAAAAATTTATTGGGTCTTCTCCTTCGGTACCTTCTTTAAGTCCAACAATTTTAATATTGTTGCGTCTACTAAAATTTTCAAGTTTATCAATTTTTCCCACGAGTTGTTTTCTTTCTGATGTCCAGGCATCATTATCATCTTCCATCCTCTTCATTCTTCCCTCCATTTCTTCCATTTTGACGTCCAAATCTATAATTTTCTTTTCCATTTTTTCCTGTTTCTTTGTCATTTTATCAAACATAGCCTCCATATTTGTTATTTTTTCTGTAATTACTTTTTGGTTACTTTTAATTACTTTTTCTAATTTTAGTAATCTATGCATTATTTGCCTCAAAGTCTTTTTTGTATTTTCAGAGGAACTTTCATCTTCTCCATCTTCGTCTGATTTTTCCAGAGAGTCTGGCTCTCTCTCAGACTCACTTTCACTGTCGGTTTCAGTCGTTGCTGGGTTTTGTAGTTCTGGTTGCTCTCTTTTGCGCATGCTCGTTCCTTTATGCTTGCGCAGTTCTCGTTGATCTTTCCCTTTAGAAATGGCCGATGCTGCCGCAGTCTCCTTTTCTGTTTCACCGGTGGTGTGTTTTCCGCGGTTCTTCGGTAGAAGTAGGCCTTGATTCTGTTCCAACTTGAGCGGTCTTCGCGGTAGCAGTTTTCTTCGTCCTCTGTTTATGAGGCATAGCTTAAAACAATCCGGAGTAGTTTATAAGTAACCTTAAAAAAGTATTAATTAACTTTTCTTCACTTAAACATTAATTTATTAACTTTTTTACGGGAGGGCTGGGTTCCAGCGTCTCGATCCTACGTCATCACGTGACGTCCCCCTAGAAGTGCTTGGTTGACCACTCGGAGGGTCCTGAGCTGCGAGTCGAGGAGTTCGGAGGGGATCGAATGGTGGCCAGAAGACTTCAGTAATTGAGCTCCAACGGTTGTGCACGAAGTGGTTTGGACTTTGATAAGTTTGGTGCCTTTTCTTTATTTTTTCTCTTCATATATACTGTATTGTTATTAATCACTTAGTTATAGTAACCTTTATAAATTGTACTCATTTAATCGTGTACTGTCTGTTTTTGGGCGAGGCGGGGACATCACACAGCATCCACACCAGCTGATTACCCAGTTTGGCGGGGCCGAAGGCTGCTCCCCCTATACGAGAACGAGCTGAGCGAGCCTGAGGCGACCCAGGGGGTTACATCTGTTTTTGAGCAGCCGTGCTCTAAGACTCTATACTGTATGTCAGCCAGACCAAAAAACATAGGAGCAGAATTAGGCCATTCAGGCCATCAACTCTGCTCCCCATTCCATCATGGCTAATCCTGGATCCCACTCAACCCCATACACTTGTCTTTTCACCATATCCTTTGATGCCCTGACTGATCAAGAAACGATCAACATCTGCCTTAAATATACACATGGGCTTGGCCTCCACCGCAGTCAGTGGCAGAGTACTCCTCAGATTTACTACTCTCCAGCTAAAAAAAAAATTCCTCCTTACCCCCGTCTTAAAACATTGCCCCTCAATTTGGAGGCAGTGCCCTCTAGTTCTAGATACCCCTACCATAGAAAACATCCTTTCCACATCCAGCTTATCGAGTGCTTTCAACATTTGGTAGGTTTCAATGAGATCCCCATGCATTCTTCTAAATTCCAGTGAGTACAGGTCCAAAGCTGCCAAACACTCCTCATAGGTTAACCCCTTAATTCCCAGAATCAGCCTCATGAACCCCCTCTGGACTCTCTCCAATGACAACACATCTTTTCTGAGATAAAGGGGACCAAAACTGTTGACAATACTCCAAGTGCAGCCTGACTAGTCTCTTATAAAGGCTCAGCATTATCTCCTTGCTTTTATATTCTATTCCTCTTGAAATAAATGTCAACATTGCATTTGCTTTCTTTACCACAAACTCAAACAGTAAATTAACCTTCTGGGAGTTTTTCCATAAGGACACAATTCCCTCTGCACCTCTGAAGTTTGAACCTTCTCCCCACTTAGATAACAGTCCGCACTATTGTTCCTTTTAACCAAAATGCATTATCATACATTTCCCAACGCTGTATTCCATCTGCCACTTTTGTGTCCATTCTTCCAAGTTGTCCAAGTCCTGCTGCAATTGCATTGCTTCCTCAGCACTACCTACCCCTCCACCTATTTTCGTATCATTCACAAA
Organism: Hypanus sabinus; assembly: GCF_030144855.1. Taxonomy (NCBI): domain Eukaryota; kingdom Metazoa; phylum Chordata; class Chondrichthyes; order Myliobatiformes; family Dasyatidae; genus Hypanus; species Hypanus sabinus. Next base: position 107,214,775 of record NC_082719.1, read on the forward strand.
CTTTGTCTCAAAGCCATCAATTCCATTCTCTAAATCATTGACAAACAATGCGAAAAGTAGCGGTCCCAATGCTGACCCGTTAACACCACTATTCAAGTCAAGTATATTGTCATTTCAACCATAGACTGCTGGTACAGTACACAGTAAAAATGAAACAACATTCCTCCAGGACCATGGTGCCACATGAAACAACAAAGACTACACTAGACTACATAAAACAACATAAAATCTGCACTCGACTACAGACCCGCACAGGACTACATAAAGTGCACAAAACAGTGCAGGGCAGTACAATAATTAATAGAACATAGAATTTTACAGTACAGAAACAGGCCTTTTAATAAACAAGACAATAGGCACAGTAGAGGACAAATTACAATATAATAATAAATGATGTAAATGTCAGTCTAGATTCTGAGTATTGCCAACCAGAAAAGGCCCCTTTTATTCCCACTCGCTGCCTCCTGCCGATCAGCCATTTTGCTATCCATGCCAGTAACTTTCCTGTAAAGCCATGGGATTTTATCTTGTTAAGCTGCCTTGTATGTGGCACCTTATCAAATGCCTTCTGAAAATCCAAATAAATGACACCTATTGCTTCTCCTTTGTCCACCCTGTTTGTTACTGCCTCGAAGAATTCCAATAGATTTGTCAGGCAAGATTTCCCTTCACAGAAACCATGCTGACTTTGACTTACTTTAGCATTAGTCTCCAAGTACCTCGAAACTTCATCCTTAATAATAGAGTCCAAAACTTTACCAACCATTGAGGTCAGGCTAACTGGCCTATAATTTCCTTTTATTTTGCCTTCCTCCCTTCTTGGAGTGACATTTGCAATCTTCCAATCCTCCAGGACCATGCCAGAATCAAGTGATTTTTGAAAGATCATGACCAATGAATCTGTTATCTCTTCAGCAACCTCTCCCAGGACTCTGGGACGTAGTCCACCTGGTCCAGGTGACTTATCTACCTTAAGACCTTTCAGTTTGCCGAGCACTTTTTCCTTTGTTACAGCAATGCCACTGACTCCCTGAAACACACGGACATCTGGCACACTGCTAGTGTCTTCCACAGTGAAGACAGATGCAAAGTACCCATTTAGTTCCTCTGCCATTTCTTTGTCCCCCATCACTACCTCACCAGCATCATTTTCCAGTTGTCCAGTATCAACTCTCACCTCCCTTTTACTCTTTACATAATCTAAACAGCTTTTAGTATCCTGCTTTATATTATGGGCTAGTCTGTCCTTATATTTCATCTTTTCCTTTCTTAAAGCTTTTTTAGTTGTCTGTATCTTCTCACTTTTGCAACCTTTTATTCTCTTCCCTTGGTTTTTATGAAGTCCTTAATTCTCCTTGTCAGCCACAGTTGCCTCCCCCGCCATTTGAGCACTTCTTTCTCTGTGGGACATATCCATCCTGCGCCTTGTGAACTATTTTCAGAAACTTCAGACATTTCTGCTCCGTTGTTATCCCGCCGGTATCCCCCCCCCACCCCACCGATCCACCGATCCACCTGGGCAAACTCCTATTTCATGCCTCTGTGATTCCATTGCGATATGGATACATGCGAGTTTGGTTTCCCATGAATGATTTCTCTCTTGTAGTAACATACTCTTACCCCAGGCCAACACCAGCCTGCTTTTGTACACTCCTCAGTTCTGAATTTTTATGTGCAAATTTGTTGTCTGCCTTTTGAAAAATCCACATGGACAACATCTATTACATTCCTATCAGCAATTATTAAAAGTCATCTTTTTCATTAAAAAGAAAACAATCAGACTTCTCCATCACAAACAAGAGAAAATATACAGATGCTGGAAATCCAAGTTTTACACACACACACACACTCAGTAAGTCTATGTTCTATGCTCTACTCTCCTTCATTACTTCTGCTTCTTCCAGCCTTTATGTTCTGTTGAGATGTTTTATAAAATGTCCCATTATTGACATTGAAAAGACTGGCCTGCAGTTGCCCAGAGAGGACTTGCACCCTTTTTCAACAAGACGGTTCGTTTTTATCTTCCTCCAGCCTATAGCGTCACCCCGGTATCTGGGAAAGATTTACAGGTAATAACATGCCTTTATAAATCTTCCTCACAGGCAGACCAGGTGATCTTTACACTTAAACACAGCTACCATTGTTTTCCAACTTAACCCCAACAATTGTCTCTACTGCCATGTTTCAAGTTTCCCAACACTGCCCCACCATCTCTGTACATACACCGTAACCTTGAGCTGGGAACAGGCATTGTATTTCAGAATTCCACCTGGTCCATATTATTTTTATTTCCTTTTCAGTCTCAGTTTAGAGCCAATGATATTACAGAGAAGATACTAGCATGGATAGAAGATTGGCTGGCTGGCAGGAGGCAAAGAATGGGAATAAAAGGTGCCTGTCACTAGTGGTGTACCACAGGGGTTATTATTCGATTCTGAGGCTGTGCCCTCTGGTCATATTGTCATTGTTACTGTCTGTTATGCCACTGACGTTTCGGATAGCATGAAGGTCCTCCATCTCTGGTGGTGTTCAGGGCTTCCTCTCAGTTTTCACTACAGTCAATCATGCAAGTCCCAGATGGAGACTCAGGACTACAGTCTCACTCAGATGTAGAAGGATTTTTCATTGCTGTGTTCTAACAATTTTGTTTTACCAGTCAGGGTTGTTAGCCCCGAGCTGAACCCCCGAATCTGGAGGACTCCCCCCACCATAGGAAACATCCTCTCCACATCCACTCTATCCAGGCTTTTCAGTAGAAGATCTGCAGATGCTGGAAATCCAAAGCAACACACATAAAATGCTGGAGCAATTCATCTATGCAAAAGAGGAAGCAGCAACGTTTCAGGCCAAGGCCTTTCATCAGGGCTGGAAAGGAAGAGGAGAATTTGGGCATTAAAAACTCTGGCTTGGTGGATTGACCTCCTCATCCGGTCAGTAGCAGATCCTCCCCACCTGGTGGGGGCGCTCCCGAGCCAGGCTTGGAGCCGTCTCCATGGAAACGGCCGATTCCCCAGGCCTCCACCAGCAGCGAAAAGATGGTCAAAAATGATAATAACCAAACCTCTTACTCGGTACATGTATTTCTATTTAATTAAATTATATCTTAACTTATAAAGTTTAGAAATTCAATGTTAAGGAAAGCTCAATTGCGTTATTCACTGTTCCTTTAAAATGTTGTTGGTATATAATGTTCTCATTAAATAGTAAAACCAAACCACTTCATTAACAATTCTAAAACAAGTAGCAAAAAGTTATCGCCAGCGGATAGTATCTGGTTAGTACAGATTCTATAGGATACGGAATGCTGGAGCGTATCGGATAATCAGTAACCGCTAAACTTTTAAATTCTCAATTGACTGTCGTCGCCATAACTTACCGCCTCTCTCGCTTGATTCGAGGTTTTTAATGTTTGATAGGAAAGCTCAAAAGACATGTCTTGTTCCTTTATACAGTATTTTCGTGTTAAAAATCCGGAGAGGAGGCAATCGAGCTGGAGATCAATTTTACCCTCAGCGGATGATTGACAGAGCGACGAACCAATCACTATCTCAGAAAATAGCATTTGTCCGTCCGGTTAGTTGATGAGCGGCGGGGACTGAAAGTTAGCCGCATCGACTTTATATTGAATTGAATTGACTTTATTTCTTATATCCTTCACATACTTGAGGACGACTATACTCATTTGTAATAAGTAGTATGTACAGTAAGATATGCAACAGAACAGACAATAGCTTAGAAATACAATTGTATGAGTGTGATTTAATCAGTCTGATGTGGAAGATGCTGTCCCGGAGCCTGTTGGTCCTGGCATTAATTCTGCGGTACCGTTTCCTGGATGCTAGTAGCTGGAACAGTTTGTGGTTGGGGTGACTCGGGTCTCCAGTGATCCTTAGGGCCTTTTTTACACACCTGTCTCTGTAAATGTCCTGAATACTGTAGTGGGAAGTTCACATCCGCAGATGTGCTGGGCTGTCAGCACCACTCTCTGCAGAGTCCTGCGATTGAGGGAAGTACAGTTCAGGGAGCATTCTGACAGGTTATACTACCTGGTGTGGAGACTCCAATGCACAGGATTTTAAGAGGTTGTAGCATAGTGGGTTGTAAACTCAGCCGGTTCCATCAAGGACATCTTCAAAAGGTGGTGCCTCAAGGATACATCATCCATCATTAAGGACCCTCACCATTTCAGAGATGCCCTCTTCTTAAAGTTCAAAGCAAATATATTATCAAAGTACATAAATGTCACCACGTACAACCCTGAGATGCATTTTCTTGTGGGCATTCATAGTAAGTACAAAGAAACAAAAAAGCAAAATCATAATAATAAATGAGTAATAAAAACTGACAACATGAGATGAAGAGTCCTTGAAAGTCAGTCCATGGGTTGTGCAAACAGTTCAGTGCTGAGGTGAATGAAGGTATCCCCTCTGGTTCTCAGGGATGGCTTTTTAGAACAGCTTGTTGTTGAGCCCACTGGAGGATCAGCTGTACTGGATTGGGTGTTGTGCAATGATCTGGAGGTGATAAGAGAGCTTAAGGCTAAGGCACCCTTAGGGAACAGTCATCACAATGTGATCGAGTTCACTTTGAAATTTGAGAAGGAAAAAATAATATCCAATGTGGTGGTATTTCAGTGGAATAAAGGAAATTACAATGGCATGACATGGGAACTGGCCAAGTTTGACTGGAAAGGGACACTGGCAGAAAGGACAGCAGAGCAGCAATGGCTGGAGTTTCTACGAAAAATGTGGGAAGTGCAAGACAGATATATTCCAAATAAGAAGAAATTTTCAAATGGAAGGACACTACATTGGCTGACAAGTGAAGTCAGAGCCAAAGTAAAAGTAAAAGAGAGGGCATACAAGGAAGCCAGAGCTAGTGGGAAGATAGAGGATTGGGAAGCTTTTAAAAACTTGCAGAAGAAAACGAAGAAGGTCATTAAGAAGGAAAAGATGAATTATGACAGGAAACTGGCGACTAATATCAAAGAAGATTCTAAAAGCTTTTTTAAGTATATAGAAGATAATAGAGAGTCTAGCGTAGATATAGGACCAACACAAAGTGACACTGAAGATACTGTAGCGAGAGATGCAGAGATAGTAGACGAACTGACTGCATATTTTGCATCAGTCTTCACAGTGGAAGAGGTCTGCAGTATACTGGACATTCAAGAGTGTCAGGGAAGCGAAATTTGTGCAGTGAAAATTACAACTGAGAAGGTGCTCAGGAAGCTTAATGGTTGGAGGGTGGATAAACCTCCTGGACTTGATGGAATGCATCCTCGGGTTCTAAAGGAAGTAGCTGAAGAGATTGTGGAGGCATTGACGATGATCTTTCAAGAATCGATAGATTCTGACTTTGTACTGGATAACTAGACATTTGCAAATGTTACTCCACTCTTTAAGAAGGATGAAAGGCAGCAGAAGGGAAACGATAGACCTGTTAGCCTGACATCAGTGGTTGGGAAGCTGTTGGAATTAATTGTTAGGGAATAGATTACAGAGTACCTGGAGGCACTTGACAAGACAGGCCAAAGCCAGCAAGGTTTCCTGAAAGGAACATCCTGCCTGACAAACCTACTGCAATTTTTTGAGGAAATTACAAGCAGGGTAGACAAAGGAGATTTAGTAGATGTGGTGTACTTGGATTTTCAGAAGGCCTTTGGGACCACGGCTTTTTACGATGTATGTCAATGATTTAGACTATGCTATTAATGGATTTGTGGCTAAATTTGCCAGTGATACAAAGATAGATGGAGGAGCGGGTAGTGTTCAGGAAACGGAGCCTGCAGAGATTTAGATAGTTTAAGGGAATGGGCAAAGAAGTGGCAAATGAAATACAATGTTGGAAAGTGTATGGTCATGCACTTTGGTGGAAGAAATAAACGGGCAGACTATTATTTAGATGGAGAGAAAATTCAAAATGCAGAGATGCAAAGGGACTTGGGGGTTCTTGTGCAGGATACCCTAAAGGTTAACCTCCAGGTTGAGTCGGTGGTGAAGAAGCCGAATCCAACGTTGGCATTCATTTCTAGAGGTATAAAATATAAGAGCAGGGATGTGCCCTGCAGAAGGCAGAGGGTTGTGGTGGAGGGAGTACATTTAGACTGGAGGGTTGTGACTAGTGGTGTCCCACAAGGATCTATTCTGGGATCTCTACTTTTTGTGATTTTTATTAACAACCTGGATTGTGGAGGTAGAAGGGTGAGTTGGCAAGTTTGCAGACGACACAAAGGTTGCTGGTGTTGTAGATAGTGTAGAGGATTGCAGAACATTGCAGAGAGACATTGATAGGATGCAGAAGTGGGCTGAGAAGTGACAGATGGAGTTCAACCCGGAGAAGTGTGAGGTGGTACACTTTGGAAGGACAAACTCCAAGGCAGAGTACAAAGTAAATGGCAGAATACTTGGTAGTGTGGAGGAGCAGAGGGATCTGGGGATACATGTCCACAGATCCCTGAAGTAGCTTCACAGGTAGATAGGGTTGTTAAGAAAGGTTTTGGGGTGTTAGCTTTCATAAATAGAGGGATAGAGTTTAAGAGACGCGATGTAATGATGCAGCTCTATAAAACTCTAGTTAGGCCATACTTGGAGTACTGTGTCCAGTTCTGGTCGCCTCGCTATAGGAAGGATGTGGAAGTATTGGAAAGGGTACAGAGGAGATTTACCAGGATGCTCAAACAACGCACACAAAATGCTGGTGGAACACAGCAGGCCAGGTAGCATCTATAGGGAGAAGCACTGTCGACATTTCGGGCCGAGACCCTTCGTCAGGACTATCTGAAAGAAAAGATAGTAAGAGATTTGAAAGTAGTGGGGGGAGGGGGAAATGCAAAATGATAGGAGAAGACCGAAGGAGGTGGGATGAAGCTAAGAGCTGGAAAGGTGATTGGCGAAAGTGATACATAGCTGGAGAAGGGAAAGGATCATGGGACAGGAGGCTTCGGGAGAAAGAGGTGGGGTGGGGGGGAAGCACCAGAGGGAGATGGGGAACAGGCAAACAACTAAATATGTCAGGGATGGGATAAGAAGGGGAGGAGGGGCATTAACGGAAGTTAGAGAAGTCAATGTTCATGCCATCAGGTTGGAGGCTACCCAGCTGGTATATAAGGTGTAGTTCCTCCAACCTGAGTTTGGATTCATTTTGACAGTAGAGGAGGCCATGGATAGACATGTCAGAATGGGAATGGGACGTTGAATTAAAATGTGTGGCCACTGGGAGATCCTGCTTCCTCTGGCGGACCGAGCGTAGGTGTTCAGCGAAATGGTCTCCCAGTCTGCGTCAGGTCTCACCAATATATAAAAGGCCACACCGGGAGCACCAGATGCAGTATACCACACCAGCCGACTCACAGGTGAAGTGTAGCCTCACCTGGAAGGACTGTCTGAAGCCCTGAATGGTGGTGAGGGAGGAAGTGTAAGGGCAGGTGTAGCACTTGTTCCACTTACAAGGATAAGTGTCAGGAGGGAGATCGGTGGGAAGGGATGTGGGGGACGAGTGGACAAGGGAGTCGCATAGGGAGCGATCCCTGCGGAAAGCAGAAAGGGGGAGAAGGGGAAGATGTGCTTGGTAGTGGGATCCCGTTGGAGGTGGCAGAATTATACGTTGGACCTGGAGGCTGGTGGGGTGGCGGGCGGTTGGGGTGAGGGCAGACGTGCAGGAGATGGGAGAGATGCTTTTGAGAGCAGAGTTGATGGTGGAAGAAGGGAAACCCCTTTGTTTAAAAAAGGAAGACATCTCCTTCATCCTGGAATGAAAAGCTTCATCCTGAGAGCAGATGCGGCGGAGATGGAGGAATTGTGAGAAGGCGATAGCATTTTTGCAAGAGACTGGGTGGGAAGAGGAATAGTTCAGGTTTGCCTACCAGAGCAACAGGTTCACAGCAGAAGCCATCTCATAGACTCCTCACTCAACCCTGGAACATCTGGACAGCAAAGGTGCATACATCAGGATACTCTTTATCAACTACAGCTCAGCATTTAGCACTAGTCTATAAGTTTCAAGACCTTGGCTTCAATATCTTTTTGTACATTTGGTTCCTCGATTTCCTCACTTACAGACCCCAGTCAGTTTTGGATTGGCAACAATGCCTCCTCCGGGATCTCTATCAGCACAGTTGTACCACAAGGCTGTGTGCTTAGCCCCCTGCCCGACTCACTTTACATTTATGACTGAGTGGCCAAGCACAGCTCCAATGCCATAGTCAAGTTTATTGATGACAGTACTGTCGTTGGCCGAATCAAAGGTGGTGACGAATCAGCATATAGGGGGAAATTGAAAATCTAGCTGAGTGGAATCATAACAACAACCTCTCACTCAGTGTCAGCAAAACCAAGCAGCTGATAAAAGTCTTCAGGAGACGGAAACAAGAAGTCCATCAGCCGGACCTTATTGAAGGATCAAAGATGGAGAAAGTTAGCAACTTTAAATTCTGAGGTGTTATTATTTCAGAGGACCTGTCCTGGACCCAGCATGTAAGTGCAAATTATAAAGAAAGCAGCACCTTGACTTGCTTAAGACTTTGGGAGATTCAGCATGATATCAAAAACTTTGACAAACTTCTCTAGATGTGTGATGGAGAGTATATTGACTGGGTGCATCACAGCCTGGTACAGAAGCACCAATGCCCTTGAACAGAAAATCCTGCAAAAAAGTAGTGAATACAGCCCAGTTAATTACAAGTAAAGCTCTCTCAATTCTTGATATTTATTGCTTATTTATTTACTATTATTGTTTTAATTGCATTTGCCATTTGTTGTCTTCTGCACTCTGGTTGAATGCCCTGGTTGAGTGGCCTTTCATTGATTCTGTTATTCTATTGATATGTTAAACATGCCCAGAAGAAAGGGAATCACAGGGTGGTACATGGTCATCCTCCCCTTGATGAACACAAGGCTACCCACCTCGATGAGAGTGCAGGCGGCCTGGTGTTCATCAAGGGGAGGACTACCTTTATATCTTCTCTAATTTCTCTTTTTGCGCTACTTGTTTTAATTTAACTATTTAATATACAAATATATACTTACTGTAATTCAGTTTATTTTCAATATTTACCATATATTACATTGTACTGTAAGTAGCAGAGTTAACAAATTTCACAACATACGTGGTAATATTAGACTGGATTTGAATTTTATTTTTGTTTTTCTCTCTCCCTCACTCTCTTACTTTCTGTTGCTCTCTCTCCCCCCCTTCCTCCCTCTCTCTCCCTTTCCGTCTCCTCCTCTCTCTTTCTGTCCCTCCCTCAATCCCTCCCAATCTCGATCCATCTCCACACTCTTCATCTTTCTCTCTCCTCCCCCACACTCACTCTCCAACTCTCTGTATCAACATAGAAACAGAGAAAACCTACGGCACAATACAGGCCTTTCGGCCCACAATGCTGTGCTAGATGTGCTGTGCTGAGCCGTCTCTATTTCCTGAAGAGACTGAGGTCCTTTAACATCTGCCGGACCATGCTGAGGATGTTCTACGAGGCTGTGGTGGCCATTGCTATCACGTTTGCTGTTGTGTGCTGGGGCAGCAGGCTGAGGGTAGGAGACACCAACAGAATCAACAAACTCATTCGTAAGGCCAGTAATGTTGTGGGGGTGGAACTGGACTCCCTGACGGTGGTGTCTGAAAAGAGGATGCTGTCCAAGTTGCATGCCATCTTGGACAATGACTCCCATCCACTCCATAATGTACTGGTTAGGCACAGGAGTACATTCAGCCAGGGACTCATTCCACCGAGATGTAACACTGAGTGTCATAGGAAGTCATTCCTGCCTGTGGCCATCAAACTTTTACAATTCCTCCCTTGGAGTGTCAGATACCCTGAGCTAATAGGCTGGTCCAGGACTTATTTCCACTTGGCATGATTAACTTATTATTATTTAATTATTTATGGCTTTATATTGCTATATTTCTTCACTATTCTTGGTTGGCGCAGCTGTAACTGATGCACCATCAATAACTCTCGGAAACGTGAGGCGGGATAGGCTTTTATTAGCTGGAAGAGAGCAGTCAGCAGCAAGAGATCATCACACAACATCCTGGAGACTGAAGGAGGAGCAGTGCCTCCAATCGCCTTTATACAGGGGTCTGTGGGAGGAGCCACAGGAGCAGTCAGCGGGGGGGTGGGGGACGTGTCCAGGCAGGTATATGTAGTTCACCACATTCACCCCCACTTTGTTTTAAAAGAGAGTCCCCATGGGGCGAAGTTTCTTACAAGTATATTTACAGGTTAAGTTTATCAGGTGGTCGAATCTGTCGCTGCGATCTACGTAGTACCAGCGGTGATTGCACCGGAGACGGTGGTTGTGCTGGTTCCAGCCTGACTTGAGGTGTCAGCCCATTAGGCGTCAGTGATCCCTCATGCGTGTGCGAGGCGCCCGGTATGGGAGTGTCTTGAGGAGTCTGTGTAGTGCTTGGTGTGCGCGGTGTCAGGTGGGTATACACTTCGGTGGGTACAGGGTTCATAGTTACCGTGGAGTGTTCAGGGTAGGGGTCTGCTGCTCCTGCAGGTGCCAGGTCGCGGACGGAAACTGTGTCCTCCCGCCCATCAGGTAAGACCACATAGGCATACTGGGGGTTCGCATGTAGTAGGTGAACCCTCTCGACCAGCGGGGAGTATTTATTGCTCCTCGCATGTTTCCGGAGCAGCACTGGCCCTGGGGATGTCAGCTAAGCTGGTAGGGTGGTCCCAGTGGCAGACTTCCTGGGAAAAGAAAAGAGGCGCTTATGAGGAGTGGCATTGGTGGACGTACATAACAGGGAGCAGGTAAAGTGGAGTGCCTCAGGGAGGACCAGCAAACCTTTTGACTTAAGGGCTAAAAGTGTGGCCTTCCACACTGTGGCATTCTCCCTCTCCACCTGTCCATTTCCCCGGGGATTATAGCTCGTGGTCCTACTAGTAGCAATGCCCCTAGCTAGCAGGTACTGGTGCAGCTCGTCACTCATAAACGAGGACCCTCTATCTCTGTGGATATAGCAGGGATATCTGAACAGAGTGAAGTGCTGGCGCAGGGCTTTTATGACGGACGTGGCAGTGGTGTCGGGGCAGGGGATGGCAAAGGGGAACCGCGAGTACTCGTCGAATATGTTGAGAAAATAGACATTGCGGTCGGTGGAGGGAAGGGGGCCCTTAAAGTCAACACTCAGTCACTCAAAGGGGCGGGTGGCCTTGACAAGTTGTGCCTTTTCAGGACAGTAGAAGTGCGGTTTGCACTCAGCGCAGACTTGGCAGTCCCTGGTCATCGTCCTGATGTCCTCAAGGGAGTAAGGCAGGTTCCGGGCTTTCACAAAATGGTAAAATCGGGTGACCCCCGGGTGGCAAAGATCTGCATGGAGGGCGTATAGCTGGTCAAACTGCGCGTTGGCACACGCTCCCCGGGATAGGGCATCAGGGGGCTCATTGAGCCTTCCAGGCTGGTACAGGATGTCATAGTTGTAGGTGGAGAGTTCTGTTCTCCACCGCAAAATTTTATCATTTTTGATTTTGCCCCGCTGTTGGTTGCTAAACATGAACGCAACTGAGCGCTGGTCGGTCAGCAAGGTGAACCATTTGCCGGCGAGATAGTGCCTCCAGTGCCTAATAGTTTCACTATGGCCTGGGCTTCTTTCTCCACAGCGGAGTGCCGAATTTCAGGGCCTTGAAGGGTACGAGAGAAGAATGCTACTGGCCTGCCTGCCTGATTGAGGGTAGCAGCCAGCGCAAAGTCGGAGGCATCACTCTCTCCTTGGAAGGGAACGGTCTCGTCCACCGCATGCATCATTGCTTTGGCAATGTCCCCTTTAATGCGGCTGAAGGGCACGTGGGCCTTGGCAGAGAGGGGAAATGTGGTGGACTTGACCAGGGGGCGGGCTTTGTCTGCGTAATGAGGGACCCATTGGGCGTAATAGGAAAAGAAGCTCAGGCACCGTCTGAGGGCTCTGAGGGTGGTGGAAAGAGGGAGTTCTAACAGGGGGCACATACGGTCGGGATCAGGGCCAATGACCCCGTTCTCCACGACATACCCAAGGATAGTGAGTCGGGTGGTTCCGAACACACACTTGTCCCTGTTATAGGTAAGGTTCAGAGCTTTGGCCACTTGGAAAAATTGTTGGAGGTTGCTGTTGTGATCCGGCCAGTCTTGACCGCAGATGGTGATGTTATCCAGATATAGAAATATGGCCTTCAGCTGGCACTGGTCCACCATCCGATCCATTTCCCTCTGGAAGACAGAGACACTATTCGTGACACTGAAGGGGGCACGCAAGAAGTGATAGAGCCTGCCACTCGCCTCGAAGGCGGTGTAGGGGCGGTCCTCTGTGTGGATGGGGAGCTGGTGGTAAGCGGATTTCAGATCTATTGTCGAGTACACCTTGTACTGAGCGATCTGGTTGACCATATCCGCAATGCGGGGTAGGGGGTACGCGTCAAGCTGCGTGAACCTATTGATGGTCTGGCTATAGTCCACGACCACCCTATTTTTCTGCCCGGTCTGAAGAACAACCACCTGGGCCCTCCAAGGACTTGTGCTTGGCTCAATTTTCCCCTCCCTGAGCAGCCGCTGCACCTCCAACTGAATGAAGGCCCTGTCCCCCGCACTGTACCTCCTGCTTTTAGTTGCCACAGGTTTACAGTCGGGGGTCAGGTTGGTGAACAGCGGTTGGGGAGGGATCTTGAAGGTGGAGAGGCTGCAAGTGGTGTCAGTAGTGCAGCTGTCAGCATGGTGCTGGGTGGGATGTGCAGGTCGGTGTGTGTGTGTGTGTGTGTGTGTGTGTGTGTGTGTGTGTGTGTGTGTGGTCAGTAGCGGGGTATATGACGAAGTCCCACAAAACTGAGTATTTCTGACAGTGATTGGTGGGAGGGGCCCGTCATACTCCATTGTCACACTTTTCAGGTGGCTCTGGAAGTCCAGCCCCAATGGCACAGGCGCACACAGTTGAGGCATGACCAGTAGCGCAAAGTCCCGATATTCTGTGCCCTGCACCACCAATGTCACTACACAACCCACCCGGATGTCTATGGAATGCGACCCAGAAGCCATGGTGACCCTCTGGCTTACCGGCTATGTCATGAGTCCACAGCGTTGCACCATGTCCGGGTCAATAAAACTCTCAGTGCTGCCCGTGTCAAACAGGCAGCTAGTTCTGTGCCCCTCCACCAGGATGTCCATCATTGACCTTGCAAGCTGGTGTGGGGTGCTTTGGTCGAGGGTTACGGAGGCCAGAGTTGAATCACCGTCTTGGTGCCCAGTAAGCACCCGTGGGTTGGAGGCGGGGCAAGGTGGCGCCGACAAAGATGGCCGCCCCATGCCTCGCACGAGGCAGGCAGGCAAGATGGCCACCCCATGCCTCGCAGGAGGCAGGCAGGCAAGATGGCGGTGATCAAAATGGCCGCCCCCATGCCTCACACGAGGCAGGCAGGCAAGATGACGCCAACAAAGATGGCCACCCCATGCCTCGCAGGAGGCAGGCAGGCAAGATGGCGGCAAACAAGATGGCCGCCCCCATGCCTGGCACGAGTCGGGCAGGCAAGATGGCGACCCTCGTGCCTCGCACGTGGCACTGCTTGACCCCGTTCATGCTTTAGACTTACAGGCCTTGGCAAAGCGGCCCTTCTTTCCGCAGCTGGAGCAGGTAGCTTCTCGGGCCGGGCAGCTTTTTCAGGGGTGCTATTCGAGTCCACAGAAGTAACACTGCGCAGACTTGCAACTGGCAGCAGCTGTGGTCGCTTCGCCGGAGGGTTGCGGGGAGTTCACGGACTCGCGAGTGGCAGCAGCTGAGGTCGATTGGCTGGGTGGTGGGGTCTGTGGGCATCCACAGTGCCAGCGGGAGATTGCACGGCTGGACAGTGTCAGCATTGTGCAGAGCAGCCTCCAGCGTGTCAGCTAGTTCAATTGCCGAGCATAAGGTAAGATTGGAGTTTTCCAGCAGCCGCTGGCGCACGTACACTGACCTGATCCCCGTAACGAAGGCGTCTTGTACCAGGAGCTCCATGTGCTGTTCCGCTCTCAGTCCCCTGCAGTCGCAGGCCCGCATGAGTGTCTGTAGCGCCAGGACAAACTCAGCGCTCGACTCTCCGGCCTGCTGCCGCCGTGTCACTAAGTGATGTCTTGCATAGACAGTGTTCACCTGCCGCAGGTACTGTCCTTTGAGGGCGTCCAGTGCCCCTTGGTAGGTCGGCAGGTCCTTGATAAGAGAGTAAACCTTCGGACTGACCTTGGAGAGGAGGATTTTGTGCATGATAGCAGGCTCAGTCATGGGAATCTCTTCCAAGTATGATTGGAAGCATGCAAGCCAGAGTTCAAAGGCAATAGCTGCTTCTGGGGCTTGAGGATCAATGTCCAATTTTTCTGGACGTAAAATACTTTCCATGTTTTAAAATTCCAGCTAATAAAATTGATGCACCATCAATAACTCTCGGAGATGTGAAGCGAGATAGGCTTTTATTAGCTGGAAGAGAGAAGTCAGCAGCAAGAGACCATCACACAACATCCTGGAGACTGAGGGAGGAGCAGTGCCTCCAATCGCCTTTATACAGGGGTCTGTGGGAGGAGCCACAGGAGCAGTCAGCAGAGGGGCGTGTCCAGACAGGTATATGTAGTTCACCACAGTAACAAAACCCAATTTCCCTCAGGATCAATAAAGTATGTCTGTCTGTAAGCATGTACTTACTTTAGAAATTACCTAGGGTTACCCATAGCCTTCTATTTTTCTAAGCTCCATGTACCTGTCCAGGAGTCTCTTAAAAGACCCTGTCGTATCCGCCTCCATCACCCTCACTGGCAGCCCATCCCATTCCACCATCTAAGTAAAAAATTTACCCCTGACATCTCTTCTGTCTCTGACTATCCACATGATCAATGCCTCTCATCATCTCATACACCTCTTACAGGTCACCCCTCATCCTCCGTCGCTCCAAGTAGAAAAGGCCAAGTTCACTCAACCTGTTCTCATAAGGCATCCTCCCCAATCCAGGAAACATCCTTGTAAATCTCCTCTGCATCCTTTCTATGGTTTCCACATCCTTCCTGTAGTGAGGCGACCAGAACTGAGCACAGTATTCCAAGTGGGGTCTGACCAGGGTCCTATATAGCTGTAACATTGCCTCTCGGCTCTTAAACTCAATCTTACATTTGATGAAGGCCAATGCACCATATGCTTCTTAACCACACAGTAAAACCTGCACAGCAGCTTTGAGTGTCCTATGGACTTGGACCCCATGATCCCTCTGGTCCTCCACACTGCCAAGAGTCTTACCATTAATACTATATTCTGCTGTCATTTTTGACCTATCAAGATGAACCTCCTCACATTTATCTGGGTTGAACTCATTCTGCGACTTCTCAGCACAGTTTTGCATTCTATCAATGTCCCAGTGTAACCTCTATTCCTATACTCACAGTCACGTGGCACAGGCAGTAATCCTGAGATTACTGACTTTGAGGTCCTGCTTCTCAACTTCTTTCCTAACTCCCTGTAGTACGTTTTCAGGACCTCCTCCCTTTTCCTACCTATGTCATTGGTACCAATATGTACCACAACCTCTGGCTGTTCTCCTTCCCACTTCAGGATATCGTGGACACGATCTGAAACATCCTGGACCCTGGCACCTGGGATGCAAACTACCATCCACATTTCTTTCCTGCATCCACAGATTCACCTGTCTGACCCCCTACTATAGAGTCCCCTATCACTGTTGCCATCCTCTTCCTTTCCCTACCCTTCTGAGCCACAGGGACAGACTGTGCCAGAGGCACGACCACTGTTGCTTCCCCCAGGTAGGCTGTTGTCCCCCCCCAACAGTACTCAAGCAGGAATACTTATTGTTAAGGGGGACAGCCACTGGGGTACTCTCTAGTACCTGACTCGTCCCCTTCCCTCTCCTGACTGCTACCCACTTCTCAGTCTCCTGTGGTCCCGGTGTGACTACCTGCCTATAACTCCTCTCTGTCACCTCCTCACTCTCCCTGATCAGACGAAGGTCACCGAGCTGCCTAATGTGGTCCCTAAGGAGCTACAGCTCGACACACCTGGTGCAGATGTGGCCATCCGGGAGGCTGGAAGCCCCAGGACCTCTCACATCTGACACCGAGCACAGCAAACCAGCCTCACACACGTACTTTCTGTCTTGATTTTAAACAGATAACCTACCTGGCCTCTACCCTTTATCGCCAAAGCCCCGTTGAGCCAAAGCCTTCCTACTCTGTCTCCCACTATATCACCTGCTCCTCTGACACCCGCTCTATGTCTGTCTTCCTTTTAAACTCTTCCCGTTGTTCTCGCTAGCCAACCTCCAAGTGCTTGCGCAGTCGTGCCCTGTTCAAACTGCTGAAGAAATAACCGTCACCTTCTCAACTCTGCTCATTTTTAAACTCTTCCCATTGTTCTCACTGGCTTATACTCTTCCTGCAGTTCTCACTGGTTATTTCCCAATACCAGATCAAATACCAAATACCTCTTGTAGGCTTATCTACATATTGTGTCAGGAAACCTTCCTGACACAATAACAAACTCCACCCCATCTAAACCACTTGCTCTAAGAAGATGCCAATCAATATTTGGGCAAATAAAATCTCCCACTACAATGACCCTGTCATTATTACACCTTTCCAGAATCTGGTCTCCTTATCTGCTCCTCGATGTCCCTGTTACTATTAGGTGGTCTATAAAAAACACCCAGTAGAGTTATTGACCCCTTCCTGTTTCTAACTTCCATCCACAGAGACTCAGTAGACAATCCCTCCATGACTTCATCCTTATTAAGAAGGCAAACAGAATGTTGGCCTTCATTGCTAGAGGGATTGAATTTGAGAGCAGGGAGGTCAAGCTGCAACCATACAGGGTATTGGTGAGGCTGCACCTGGAGTACTGCATGCAGTTCTCGTCTCCATACTTGAGGAAGGATATACTGGCTTTGGAGGCAATGCAGAGGAGGTTCACCAGGTTGATTCCAGAGATGAAGGGGTTAACTTATGAGGAGAGATTGAGTCACCTGGGACTATACTCTCTGGAATTCAGAAGAATGAGAGGGGATATAGTAGAAACATACAAAATTTTGAAAGGGTTAGATGAGATAGAAGTAGGAAAGTTGTTTCTATTGGTAGGTGAGACCAGAACTAGGGGACATTGCCTCAAGATTCAGGGGAGAAGATTTAGGATGGAGAGGAGGAGAAACTGTTTGTCCCAGAGAGTGGTGAATCTGTGGAATTCTCTGCCCAGGGAAGCAGCTGAGGCTTCTTCACTAAATATATTTAAGATAGGTTTTTACATAGTAAGGGAATTAAGGGTTATGGGGAAAAGGCAGGTAGATGGAGCTGAGTTTACGGACAGATCAGCCATAATCTTATTGAATGGTGGGGCAGACTCGATGGACCAGATGACCTACTCCTGCTCCTATTTCTTATGTTCTTTTCTACAGCTGTGACACTATCTCTGATCAACAGTGCCATGTCCCCACCTTTTTTGCCTCCCTCCCTGTCCTTTCTGAAACATCTAAAGCCTGACACTCTAAGTTACCATTCCTGCTCTTGAGCCATCCAAGTCTCTGTGATGGCCACAACATCACAGCTCCAGTACTGATCTATGCTGTAAGTTCATCTGCTTTGTTCATGACGCTTCTTGCATTAAAATAGACACATCTCGGACCATCAGTCTGAGCGCATCCCATCTCTATCAGCTGCCTATCCTCCCTCTCACACTGCCTACAAGCTTTCTCTATTTGTGAGCCAAACGCCCCTTCCTCCGTCTCTTCAGTTCAGTTCCCACCTCCCAGCAATTGTAGTTTAAACTCCCTCCAGTAGCCTTATCAAACCTCCCCGCCAGGATATTGGTCCCCCTGGGATTCAAGTGCAACCCGTCCTTTTTGTACAAGTCACGCCTGGCCCAAAAGAGGTTCCAATGATCCAGAAATCTGAATCTCTGCCCCCTGCTCCAATCCCTCCGCCACACATCTTTACTCCATCTCACTCTCTGTTTCTTTCCCTGTTCCCCCTTCTCTCTCTATTCCTCTCCCCTCCTCTCAAACTCCTGCCTCAATACTTCTCCCCTCCCCCTCTCTATCCTTCTCTGCCTTCTCCTCTCAATCCTTCTCCCTATCCTGCTCCCCGACTCTCTATCCCTCTCCCCGTCACATTCACCTATCACTTTCCTTCTCTTTATCCTTCACCCCCTCTTTGAACCTCTCTCTATCCCTCTCCCTCTCTCTATCCCTCCCTCCTTGACACTCCTTTCTCTCTCCTCCATCTCCCTTTTCTCTATTCCTCTCCTCCATCTCTTTGTCCCTCCCCTCTCTCAATCCCACTCCTCACACTCAATAACTTTTCATTCTCTCTAACCCTCCCCCCTCTCGATCCTCCTCCATCACTCTATATGTCTCCCCTTTCTCCAGCCCTCTCCTTCCCTATCTCTCTCAGCTCTCTCTATCCTTGTCCCTCCCCCTCTATCACTCTTCCCTCTCTCTATCCCTCCCCTCTCACTATCCCTCTTCTCCCATCACTCTCCCCTCTCTCTGTCCCTCATTTCTCTCAATCCCACTCCCCAGCTGGAGGTCTTGGTACCAATGACATAGGCAGGAGAAGGTTAGAGGTCCTGCACAGTGAGTTCAGGGAGTTAGCAAGGAGGCTGAAGAGCAGGACCTCCAAGGTGGTAATCTTCAGATTACTCTCAGTGCCACGAGCCAGGGAAAGTCAGAACAGGAAGATAGTACGAATGAATGAGTGGCTGAGGAGATGGTGCAGGGGACAGGGTCTCAAGTTCTTGGATCATTGGAACCTTTCCTGGGGAAGGAGTGACCTGTATAAGTGGGGCAGGTTGCACCTGAACAGGAATGGAACCAATATCCTGGGAGGGAGGTTTGCTAATGGGGCGGGTTTAAACTAGATTTGCAAGTGGGTGGGAACCGAAGTGAAGAGGCAGAGGATGGGGTGGTTGGTGAATAAGTAGAGACAGCTTGTAGGGAGTTTGTGAGGGAGGATCGGCAGATATTAGAGCAAAGATGCACTCAGCCTGATGGTTTGAGATGCGTCTATTTTAATGCAAGGAGTCTCATAAACAAGGTGGTGAACTTGGAGTGTAGGTCAATACATGGAACTACGATGTTGTGGCCATTACAGAGATTTGGATGACTCAGGGGCAGGAATGACTGCTGAGTGTGCTGGGCTTTAGATGTTTCAAAAAGGACAGGGAGAGAGGCAAAAGAAGTGGGGCATAGCATTGCTAATCGGGGACGGTGTCATGGCTGCAGGAAAGGAGGAAGCCATGGAGAGGTTGTTTACTGAGTCAGTGTGGGTGGAAGTCAGAAACAGGAAGGGGGCAAAAAATCTACTGGGGGTTTTATAGACCCCCCCAATAATAACAGAAACATCGAAGTGCAGACAAGCAGGCAGATTCTGGAATGGTGCAATAAAAATAGGGTTGTTGTGATGGGTGATTTCAACTTCCCAAATTTTGACAGGCATCTCCTCAGAGCGAGGGGTTTAGATGAGATGGAGTTTGTTAGGTGTGTTCAGGAAGGTTTCTTGACACAATATGTAGATAAGCCAACTAGAGGAGAGGCTGTACTTAATCTGGTATTGGGAAATGAACCTGGTCAGGTATCAAATCTCTCAGTGGGAGAGCATTTTGGAGGTAGTGATCACAACTTCATCTCCTTTACCAAAGCATTGGAGAGAGATAAGAGCAGACAGTTTGGGAAAACGTTTAATTGGGGTAGGAGGAAATATGATGCTATTAGGCAGGAACTTGGGGGCGTAAGTTGGGAGCAGATGTTCTCAGGGAAATGCACAGCAGAAATGTGTCAAATGTTCAGGGAACATTTGCATGGTGTTCTACACAGATATGTTCCATTGAGGCAGGGAGAGGTGGTAAAAGGATCATGTTGTACAAATTATGTAGAAAATCTAGTTAAGAAGAAAAGCTTACGGAAGGTTCAAGGAACTAGGTACTGTAGAGCTCTAGAAAATTACAAGGTTGCCAGGAAGGAGCTTAAGAATGAAATTAGGAGAGCCAGAAGGGGCCATGAGAAGGCCTTGGCGAGCAGGATTAAGGAAACCCCCAAGACATTCTACAAGTATGTGAAGAGCAAGAGGATAAGATATGAGAGAATAGGACCAGTCAGGTGTGATAATGCAAATGTGTGCATGGAGTCGGAGCTAGTAGCGGAGGTACTTAATGAATACTTTGTTTCAGTATTCACCAGGGACCAGGACCTTGGCAATTGTGGGGATGATTTACAGCAGATTGAAATGCTTGAGCGTATAGACATCAAGAAAGAGGATATGCTGGAGCTTTTGCAAAGCATTAAGTTAGATAAGTCATCTCCACTCTGCTTCCATCTCCCTGTTCTTTATCCCTCAGCCCACTCTCTATTCCTATCCCCATCTCTGCACCCTGCTCTCCTCTCTTTGACCCTCTACCCCTCCCCTTTACCCCTTTCCCCTCCCCCTCTATCTAACACTCTCCCTCTCTTTATCTTTCTCCTCTCTTTCCTTCAAACCTCTCTGTCTCTCTCACCACTCCTTCTATCTCTGTATCTCACTCTCTATCCTTCTCCCCCTCTCTACTTCTCACTCCTCCTCTCTCTATACTTCTCCCTCCACTCCCTATACCTCTGACCCCGTAATCTGCCCTCTCCCTGATCTCTACCCCCTCCCCTTTTCCCCATTACTCTCCCCCTCTGTCCCTCCGACCTTTCTCTAACCCTCTCTCAATCCCTCTCCCCTCTCTCTATCCCTTTCCCCACACTTCCTATCACTCTCCCCCTCTATCAATCCTTTCCCTCTCTCAAACCCTCACCCTGCTAGCTATCCCTCCCCCCTCTTATGGTGTTGAATGCTGAACTGTGGTACAAGGATGCTGATCTTGGACTGCAGTTCAGCATTCAACACCATAACTCGCTCCAGGCTTGTCAAGAAGCTCAGGGACCTCAGCCTTCACCCTGCTTTGTGCAGCTGGATCCTGGACTTCCTGTCAGATTGCCAGCAGGTGGTAAAAGTGGGCTCCCTCACCTCTGCCCCTATGACCCTCAAGGCTGTGTCCTGAGCTCCCTCCTTTACTCTGTATACCCATGACTGTGTTGCCACCCACAGCTCTAATCCACTAATTAAAATTTGCTGATGACACTACATTGGTTGGCCTTATCTCAAATAATAACGAGGCAGCCTACAGAATTATGGAATTTTTTGAAGATGTAACTAGTAGAGTGGATAGGGGAGAGCCAGTGGATGTGGTATATTTAGATTTTCAAAAGGCTTTTGACAAGGTCCCACACAGACTAGTGTGCAAACTTAAAGCACACGGTATTGGGGGTATGGTATTGATGTGGATAGAGAATTAGTTGGCAGACAGGAAGCAAAGAGTGGGAGTAAACGGGACCTTTTCAGAATGGCAGGCAGTGACTAGCCGGGTACTGCAAGGCTCAGTGCTGGGACCCCAGTTGTTTACAATATATATTAATGATTTAGACGAGGGAATTAAATGCAGCGTCTCCAAGTTTATGGATGACACTGTTATGAATGTACCACAGCTCTGAGGGGCTGAAGGGTGCGGGGTAGCCCCCTCCTTTGTGAGAATCGCAAGATCCCTATTTATTTGGGTCAGGAGACCCAGGAAATGAGAGAGAGACGAGCGGGATGTCATGTTTCTCCCCCCCGCCCCCATAGCGATGTAAAGCTACGGGACATGGCCATTGTCTCCGGAAGACCAAGTTGTATATTGAGTACTGTACTATTCATTGAAGCCCCTCAGGGGATGACCAGAGTGAGCTGGTTGAGGGATTGCATCCTCCCAACCTGATTGACATCTGAGACCCCGTGAAGAAGTATAAAAGAGGGTCTGGGGAACAACCCCTTCAGACGCACCAGAAGAAACGCTAGCGATCCCGTAATAGCGGGAAGCCATTTGAAGGAAGCCACGTGCGTTCGGTTCCCTTGCCTGGGGGCTGGTGGCTGGTACCATGGAAAACGACTTGGAACTAACAACGGGGAAACAACTCCCCCGATTCAACGGATTGGCCTCATAAAAGACCCGGGCAAGTTTAAAACCTTCTCTCTTAAACCCAAAGAGCTGCAGCTTGAAAGGACAGTGACTTTTATCTTTCCATCAGACAATACAATATCCCCTAGGCAAACGATAGAGCTATTGCTTAATTGATGATTATTATTATACCCGCGTTTTTTAGATTGAGTATTGACGACGTATGTTATCTGAATGTCTGTATTAATCTTCTTTCGTGCCCCTTTATAAATAAAGTTTTTTTTAAAAATAGTACCATCAGATTTCAACGGACCTCTCTATCTTTGCTGATAAGTGATCCAGTTACGGGAATTTCGTAACAACACGAAGCTGGGCGGCGGTGTTAGCTGTGAGGAGGATGCTAAGAGGATGCAGGATTACTTGGATAGGTTAGGTGAGTGGGCAAATTCATGACAGATGCTATTTAATGTGGATAAATGTGAGGTTATCCACTTTGGTTGCAAGAACAGGAAAACAGATTATTATCTGAACGGTGGCCGATTAGGAAAAGGGGAGATGCAACGAGACCTGGGTGTCATTCTACAGTCATTGAAGGTGGGCATGCAGGTACAGCAGGCAGTGAAAAAGGCAAATGGTATGTTGGCATTCATAGCAAAAGGATTTGAGTACAGGAGCAGGGAGGTTCTACTGCAGTTGTATAAGGCCTTGGTGAGACTGCACCTAGAATATTGTGTGCAGTTTTGGTCCCCTAATCTGAGGAAAGACATTCTTGCCATAGAGGGAGTACAGAGAAGGTTCACCAGATTGATTCCTGGGATGGCAGGACTTTCATATGAAGAAAGACTGGATCGACTAGGCTTATATTCACTGGAATTTAGAAGATTGAGGGGGGATCTTATTGAAACGTATAAAATTCTAAAGGGATTGGACAGGCTAGATGCAGGAAGATTGTTTCCGATGTTGGGGAAGTCCAGAACGAGGGGTCACAGTTTAAGGATAAAGGGGAAGCCTTTTAGGACCGAGATAAGGAAAAACTTCTTCACACAGAGAGTGGTGAATCTGTGGAATTCCCTGCCACAGGAAACAGTTGAGGCCGGTTCATTGGCTATATTTAAGAGGGTTAGATATGGCCCTTGTGGCTAAAGGGATCAGGGGGTATGGAGAGAAAGCAGGTACAGGGTTCTGAGATGGATGGTCAGTCATGATCATACTGAATGGCCTACTCCTGCACCTATTTTCTATGTTTCTATGAAAGTAGGAGGGGGATGGGAAATACGGAACGATAGGAGACCGGAGGGGGTGGGTGGCAAAAGGGATCCAATTCTCTCTACCCTTTCCTCCTGCAAACCCCTCCCTCTCCCCTGCGCGCGCGCGCACGCACGCGGTTCCGTCGGTCGCGCCCCCGCGTGCGTATGCCCGCCAGCAGTCGCAGAAACGTGACTTCCCGCCGCGCGCACGCACGCGGTTCCGTCGGTCGCGCCCCCGCGTGCGTATGCCCGCCAGCCGTCGCAGAAACGTGACTTCCCGCCGCGCGCAGTGCATAATGGGAGGAGCCGAAAGATGGCGGATTTTGACGAGTTGAGGGTGAGTGGATGAGGTGGGGGAAACGCCGGCGGCGCGGGAGGGCGCGTAAATGTTGACGGGCGGCTCCCATTAGATATGCCGTGTCTCCCGTCAGTTGTCGACCTTTATCCGCAGCTTTTTCACGCCGTGTATTCACTGATTGAAATGTCTCTGTGAGTTAGGTTTTTCGGGCCGCCTTATTTGTGGGGTTTATCTCCGTCGGAATTTTATTAATTCTAACTCCAGACTATATCTTCAAAAAATCTCAATTTCGAATATTTTTATGTGCGGACAACGTAAATTTTAGTGGTAGTTTTTTTCTCTCGGGGAGAGCCGCGCATTTGCGCGCTGAGGGAGAGATCTCGTTGTTGCCAGTGACTTTGACGCTTCACTCTTTTTTTCCTGCAAACATGTTTTCTAGGACGTATTTCAGTGCAAGATTTTGCTTCCTCTTTCACCCTCCCTACTAGGACAGATGTTAATGGTAAAGCAAAAGCTGCAGTTGTAAATTTGAAGTAAAAACAGAAAACGAAAATTTCAGCAAAGAAGGCAGTATAGGAAAATGACCTTCCATCAAACTAGCAAAATTAGAATATTTAAACAGTTCTTGGTTCTGACAAAAAGTCATTAACGTGTAATATGTTTAAAAGATGTCCACCTGCTGTGTCTTTTTCTTACTGTTTGTATCAAAAAGTTGTTATTGCTTAGTTGTCAGTAATTAAGTTACTTTTTGTATATGTATAAACTGTAAGTTGCTTTTCTTACACAGAACAATCTTCCTGCAGTCCTTTTGCTAAATAATCCGATCTGGTAGCCTGTCATTAAAAAAAAAATCTAGCTCTAGAAGTGTTTTACAGTCAAAACCTTTTTAAACAAAACAGGATTCGAATGTACAATTGCCTTAAAGTTGAAGGCTGGAAGGATTTTTGCCCCATTTCTAAATGTGTTTCAAATGTCATACCTCAAAGGTTATTTTGAAGCCAAATAGATCAAGTTAACTGTTTTTTCATTGAAAAATATTTGAAAGAGCATTGTGTAACATAAATATGGCCACAATAAGGGCATTTTTTCCTTGAAAGATAAGAATACCAGGAAATTTTAAAGTACTTAAGAATATTTTATTTATTAAGATACAGTGCACATCAAGTCTTTCAGGCCCTTCAAGTCATGCTGCCCAGTAATCCCCAATTTAACCTAGCCTAATCACGGAACAATTTACAATGGCCAATTAATCTACCAATTGGTCCATCTTGGGACTGTGGGAGGAAACACACGCCATCCAGGAAGGCAACAAGGTAGCATAGCAGCGTGGTACAATGCCTTACGGTACGGGTGACCCAGGTTCAATTGGTAGGTAAATCGTTTCATGATTAGGATAGGATTAAATTGGGGGGATTGCTGGGCAGTGAAGCTGGAAGGCCTGACTCAGTATTGGCCAAAACCTATGCATCTTGATGTGTCCCTACTAACTGGAATTTACAGTATTTGTATCGTCAGCTAATGAGAAGTATTGGTTGGGAATCTGCTCACTGCAATAAGCAGAAACAAATTGTTCTGAATTTGTGTTGGATTGGAGAGGTATTTTATGCTGGAGCCTAATTTACTATGCTAATTAGATCTGGGAGCATGAAGTTACTTGACTTGCCACAAAGTGATTTTTGCATGACGATGATTAAAGGTGCATTTTTACCACAGTAGATTTGATACCTACAAGTATTTGAATCATTAAGCTTTTAAATTGGTTTGCAAGTAAATGTTTTTTAACAGTTGGTGAGGAGTTCAAGGTTCAAAATTCAAGATTGTTTAATGTCATTTCCTGCACACAAATGTAAAGGAGAATGAAATAATTGTTTCTTTAGATCTGATGAAGCACAAAAATAAAACACAGTAAGATAAGGAACACAATAGTAATGGAAAAAAGCATAATAAATATATACAAAAGATAGCTATTATACATTGATTATATGTCCATAAAGTTACATTAAGCACAGGAGTGTCTGTACTTAAGATGACTCTAACAGGAAATGATAAAGTAGTGTGGGTGTTGGAGATGTGTGGAGATGTTGATCAGCTGTACTGTTTGTGGAAAGTAACTGTTTATGAAATCTGGTGGTCCTGGTGTGGATATTATGTAACCTCCTCCCTGATTGGAGGAACAGTCTAGGAGTGGGATGGGTGGGATCTTTCATGATGTTACACTAAGTTTTTGTCATTGCTCAAAGGGAAATCATTTTTATGGTGTAGAAACAGCTTTCCCACTCTTAATGATCCATTTATACTAAAAAATGTCCTTAATTTCTTGCCCCCATACCGTTCTTTAAATTTTTTTTTATCCTTGGCTCTTTACTGGTTCTCATTCCCATGATGCCCTTGAACCTCATTAGGACCCAAGGTTGTTCATCAACACTGAATATGTCTAACTTTACCTCTCTGTTTCTGGACTTTTGTTTTTAGAGTTAGAAATGTAGAAAATCTACAGCACATTATAGGCCCTTCGGCCCACAAAGTTGTGCTGACCATGTAACCTACTGTGGCAACCCACTTTCTGTGCAGGCGAACCGGCTCACAAATAGCCAGCCTGCGGGGGGAGGCTTTGGTAATGCACCTCTGACGTCGTTTCCGCCTGAAGAGGGCGGGTGCTAGGGATTAAATGCCAGCGCTGCGAAGTTTGAATAAACTAGTCTCGAAACGACTTACCGACTGCGTGTCGTCTCTAGCTCTGTATGTAGTACGTTGCTACACTACTCTGGAAGCTGCCTAGAATTACCCTACCGCATAGCCCTCTTTTTCTAAGCTCCATGTACCTATCTAAAAATCTCTTAAAAGACTCTATTGAAACCCTCTACCACCTTCACTGGCAGTGCATTCCACACACCCATCACGCTTTGTGTGAACAACTTGCCTCTGGCTTCCCTCTTGTACCTGCTTCCAAGCACCTTAAAACTGTGCTCCCTTGTGTTAGCCATTTCAGCCCTGGGAAAAAGCCTCTGGCTATCCACATGATCAATGCCTCTCATCATCATATACACCTCTATCAGGTCACCTCTCATCCTCCATCGCTCCAAGGAGAAAAGACCAAGTTCACTCAACCTATTCTCATAAGTTATGCTTTCCAATCCAGGCAACATCCTTGTAAATCTCCTCTGCACTCTCTGTCTAGTATCCACATCCTACTATCCTACAGTTTACTTTTTTGATATTCAGACTTAAATTCCCTAGGTTCACACATCAGGAACAGTTACTACTTTGCAACCACCAGACTCCTGAACTGGCATGAAAATCTTCAGTCACCACTACTCTGAACTGATTCTATAACCTTTCAAGGGCTATACATCTCGTGTTCTCAGTATGTTTTTAAATTTGCAGTTTGATTGTTTGCCAGTCTTTATTTATGTATAGCTATTTGTAGATTTTATTGTATTTCTTTCCTATAAATGCTTGTAAGAAAATTAATCTCAAGGAAGTATATGGTGATATGTATGTAATTTGATAATAAATTTGCTAAGGCTTTGACTAAATGAGGTGCACTTTCCTCATTTAAACTTTAGGGTGACTGAATGTTTCCTTCAGCCCTCTTGACCAATTCTATCTTCCTCCACAGACTGCACTTCATTTAGGAACTAACAACCTTGGTGACCTCCTTACAGTTCCATCTTCTATATCCTCTTCACAAAGACTGCTACCTAGATTGCAATGGATTGGGTCATGGGTTAATCGGGGCAGTCGATTATTTGGGACATTGCTGCTCAATTGGGACAGGAGCCTGTGTCAGAAGTTTCTAACCAGCATCAGTCACGTGCACATGTGTGGTCATTAGGATCTACACAGTGCTTAAAACAAAGTTTTTATATAGTATCACTTTTGTATGTTTGTGTTCAAAAAGCAGTGATTTTTGTCACTGATTGTTGAAAGAAAGGAGTAGTAAGTCAATTCAGAACTGCTTTGCTCATTGTGGTTTCCAACATTCAGGTTTAAAGATGCCAGAAACATCAGAGTGAAAATGAAATGATTTCACTACTACAAGTTAGGAACTTTTGAAGAATTTGAAGGTATTGACAATCAGAATTGGGTTTAATCAGCATGTGTTGTGAAATTTGTTGTTTTTGAGGCAGCATATAATGCAATACATAATAATAAAAAAATGTGAATGTATATGTTAAATCAGTTTCCCAACCTTTCTTAGCCTACCCCCCCCCCCCCCCCCCCAGCACCACCTACTTGGCAATGTCCCCCCAAAAGCACCTTCATACTTGCCAATGCCCCTCTTAGGCACAATATACAGTCGGCCCTCCTTATCTGTGGGGGATTGGTTCCGGGACCCCTTGCGGATACCAAAATTCGCGGATGCTCAAGTCCCTTATTCAATCTGTCTCAATGCGGTGGACCTTAGGACCCAGCAGAACCCTAGACCTTATTTAACCTGTCTCAGTGCAGTGGACATTAGGACCTGGCGGTAGAGATCTGAATCCGCAGTGCTCCTGTTCGTGAAAATAACTACGATTGCAATTGAAAATAAAGTGGAAATAATAAAGCGATCAGAAAGAGGTGAAACGCCATCGGTCATTGGAAAAGTGTTAGGCTACATCGGTCAACGATCGGAACAATTTTAAAGGATAAAGTGAGAAAGGCTCTGCCCCGACAATTATTACTAAGCAATGCAGTGGTTTAATTATTGGGGTTTGGGGTTTTTGATCCTCCACATCAACCTGGCACAGTGGAGAGCGCACTCGGGAGCGGTCTGTCCCGAGTCCCGAGAACTTCTGTTCCCGAGCCCAGTGCTGAAACATACGTTCTTAAGTGTTTTATATGCATAGAAAGGTAAAATGTGTACTATATACTAAGACAAACGTTTGACTAACTGACGCTAAATATTACCGGATGTACCTGTTCTGACTTACTTAGTAAGAGATCTTCCGTTTTTTTTCGATCCCAATCCACAATAACCCATGCACATCCTTCTGTATACTTTAAATCATCTCTAGATTACTTATAATACCTAATACAATGTAAATGCTATGTAAAATGCTTGTTATACTGCATTGTTTAGGGATTAATGACAAAAAAAAATCAGTACATGTTTGAACAAGTGCTGGAAGAGCACTTCCGGGTTTTTTTGCGATTTGCGCATGCGGAATTCACGAATAAGGAGGGCCGACTGTATTTTCCACCTCCTTCCCTCCTCCATAGTGTAAAACCATGCCTACCATCTGCTAACATGAGGAAAATGGTTCTGCTTTAAATTTTTATTTGTCTTTAAGCCTAGCTTACTCAATACCTGTGCACTGTACAGCAGCTTTGATATCAAAGTGATCATTGAGCTTGATGGTTTTTCGCAAGAGTTGGAATGTCTGGTTCAAGTTGTGACAGCAAAAGCCTGAAGTCCCAATGTCCAAGTGGTTTCCGTTTTTTTTGTGAGTATGTGGTTCACTGCACTGAAGGCTCTTTCAACAAGGTAGGAGGGTGGAAGTGCAATGAAGAACAGTTTGGCTGTTCTCCAAAGACCAGGAAATTTTGTATGAAAGTGTAGCCATGTACCACAAAAGCTGACATTTTTTGCTGCATCATCATTCTGAATTTCAATAATTTCTTCTTACAAGCTCTCTTCCCACTCTTTCACCTTGCAAAGCAATGGGTTAATTACCCAGTATGGAATTTCCAGATTATTTGAATCCTTGAATTGATTTTGAAAATCCTTCAGTGACTGCTGGTGTAGCAGTACTCTTGCAGATAATCATCTGTGAAAGAGTGCCATGGTTGGTGATGCTTGTTTAAAAGGAAGGCTTTGCGGGCGTTCAGGCTCATTATGGTGGCCCAGTCAACGGTGATAGCAGAGCACAATGAGGAGGTTTCTCACAGGATGATGCTTGTTTAAAAGGAGAGCTTCGTGGTCATTTGGGCTCATTCTGACAGCCCAATCAGCAGTGGTAGCAGAGCACAGCGATGAAGTTTCTCACAGGTCGATGATGCTTGTTTAGAAGGAGAGCTTCATGAGTATTCGGGTTCATTCTGGCGGCCCAATCAGCGACAGAAGCAGAGCACGGTGAGGAGGTTTCTCACAGATCAGCGAAGCTTATTTAAAAGGAGAGCTTCGTGGGTGTTCAGGCTCATTCCGGTGGGTGCAGAGCACAGTGAATTAAATAAAAGTACAGAAGGGATAAGTGGGGCGGTCATTGAGAGTAGGAGTGTCATGCTTTGGCTCAAAGGAGGCTTTGGCTCACGTGTTGGCTTTGGGTAAGTTTCTGTTAGGTTTCCTTTTTTTCTCTTGCTGTACCTAGTGTAGTAAATGGCCATTGTGTGTTCTTCATGCCGGATGTTGGAGTACTGGGAGACCCAGAATCTCACTGAGAATTACAGCTGCATGAAGTGCATTCAGCTGCAGCTCCTTGAAGACTGTGTTGGGGATCTGGAGTATCAGCTGGATGACCTTTGGCTTGTACGGGAAAGTGTGGAGATAATTGATCAGAGTTACAGGGAAGTAGTCACCCCGAAGTTGCAGGTGGTGAGTAGTGTCGTGGTTTTTCGTGCCTCACAAATGACCAGGAGACGCAGAAGATTCTTCAAGAAGGGTTAAACTTTAATTTGCAAATCAAAGCTGAGACAGTCATTGAGCTAGTCGCTGATTGCCCACCGATCTTTGGACTCTCCTGGTCCAGTTGCTATAGTTGCGTATCACAGGTACATCTTGTACTATTGTTTCTACCCATTGACTTAATCATGTTCTAATCTACATCTCTTAGCTTCCTCTCATTAACACACCATTGTCTTTTACATTCCTAAGATTTCATTCTCTAGCAAATAGCAAGTTTACATTCTTGATACTTCCATGACTTAATCATGTTCTAATCTACATCTCTTAGCTACCTTTCATTAACATTCTTAATATTTCATTCTCCTGCTAAATTGGGTACATGCATAACAAATAGCAAGTTTCAAAGCTGACTACATCTCTTAGCTATCTCTCATTAACACACCATTGTCTTCTACATTCCTAGGATTTCATCTTGGATACATACATAGCAAACTGACTACATAGTTTTGGTTACACAGCAAATAATACAACTTTTATACTCCCAATAGTAGCTGGGTGACTGTCAGGAGAAATGGAAAGGTGAATAGGCAGCACAGAGCACGCTTGTGTCCATTTTCCTCAATATAAATATACCATTTTGGATACTGTTGTAAGTGAGGCCGTCCCAGAGGAATGCCACAGAGACCGGGTTACTGGCACTGAGCATGGGTCCGTGGTGCGGAAGGGAAGCAAGAAGGGTGGTGCAGTAGTGATAGGGGGCTCAGTAGAACATAGAAATCTACAGCATATTATAGGCCATTTGGCCCACAATGTTGTGGAGACCATGCAACCTACTCTAGAAGCTGCCTAGAATTCCTTACTGGAATGCCCACTGTTTTTCTAAACTTCGTGTTCCTATATAGGATTCTCTTAAAAGACCCTCTTGTGTCAGTCTCTACCACCTTCACTGGCAATGCATTCCATACACCCACCACTCTGTGTGTAAAGCTTACCTCTGACATCCCCCTTGAACCTACTTCCAAACATCTTAAAGCTATGCCCCCTCGTGTTAGCCATTTCAGCCCTGGGAAAAAGCCTCTGGCTATCCACATGATCAATGCCTCTCATCGTTTTATACACCTCTATCAGGTCACCTCTCATCCTCTGTTGCACCAAGGAAAAAAGGCCAAGTTCACTCAACCTATTATCATGTCGTGCCCTCCAATCCAGGCAATGTCCTTGTAAACCTCCTCTGCACTCTTTGTATAGTATCCACATCCTTCCTGTAATGAGGTGACCAGAACTGAAGACAGTACTCCAAGGGGGTCTGACCAAGGTCTTATATAGCTGTAACATTACCTCATGGCTCTTGAACTCAATCCCATGGTTGATGAATGCCAGCACATCATATGTCTTCCTAACAACACTGTCAACCTGCGCAGCAGCTTCGAGTGTCCTGTGGACATGGACCCCAGGATCTCTCAGATCCTCTATACTTCCAAGTGTCTTACCATTAATATTATATTCTGTCCTCAAATTTGACCTACCAAAATGAACCGCTTCACACTCATCTGGGCTGAAGTCCATCTGCCATTTCTCAGCCCAGTTCTGCATCCTCTTGATGTCCCACTGTAACCTCTGGCAACCCTTCAGACTATTCCTAACACCCCCAACCTTTGTGTCTTCAGCAAACTTACTAACCCACCCTTCTAGTTCTTCATCCAGGTCATTTATAAAAAAAATCACAAAGAGGAGGGGTTCCAGAACAGATCCCTGCGGAATACCAATGCTCACCGACCTCCATGTAGAATACGAACCATCTACAACAACCCTATGCCTTCTGTGGATGAACCAATTCTGGATCCACATAGCAAGGTCTCCTTGAATCCCATATTTCCTTACTTCCTGAAGGAGCCTTGCATGGGGAACCTTATCATATGCCTTACATTTTGTTACGTCCTCAAATAACTCAATCTGGCTTGTAAAACATGACCTGCCCTTGACAAAGCCATGCTGATTATTCCTAATCAGATTATTTCTCTCCTAATGTTCCTAAATCCTGCCTTTCAGAATTTTATCCAACAGCTTGCCCACCACTGTAGTCAGACTCACTGGTCTATAATTTCCTGGGTTGTCTCTACTCCCTTCCTTCAACAAGGGAACAACATTTTAATCTTCCGGCACTTCTTCCATCCCTATTGATGATGCAATCTTCATTGCAAGAGACTCAACAATCTCCTCCCTTGCTTCCCACAGTAGCCTGGGATATCTCATCTGGTCCTAGTGACATATCTAACAGTAGTTTTCAAAAGCTCCAGCACATCCTCTTTCTTAATGTCTATATGCTCAAGTGTTTCAATCCACTGTAAGTCATCCCCACAATTACCAAGGTCTTTTCCCCTTGTGAACACTGAAACAAGACATTCATTAAGTACCTCTGCTACCACCTCCGACTCCATTCACACATTTCCACAATCACACCTGATTGGTCCTATTCTCACACGGCTCATCCTCTTGCTCTTCACATACATGTAGAATCCCTTAGGGTTTTCTTTAATCCTGCTCACCAAGGCCTTCTCATGGCCCCTTCTGGCTCTCCTAATTCCATTCTTAAGCTCCTTCCTGGCAACCTTGTAATTTTCTAGACCTCTAACAGTAACTAGTTTCTTGAACCTTTCGTAGGCTTTTTTTCTTCTTACTAAATTTTCTACATTCTTTGCACACCATGGTTCTTTAACCCTACTATCCTCTCCCTGCCTCAAAGGCACATACCTATGCAGAACTCCATGCAAATGTTCTCTAAACATTTGCCACATTTCTGATGTGCATTTTCCTGAACATCTGCTCCCAAGTTCCTGCCTAATCTCATCACATTTCCCCCTACCCCAATTAAATGTTTTCCCAAATTGCTCCTATCCCTCTCCAGTGCCACAGTGAAGAAGATAAAGTTGTGGTCATGACCTTCCACTGAGAGATCTGGCACCTGACCAGGTTCATTTCCCAATACCAGATAAAGTGCAGCCTCTCCTGTAGTCGGCATATCTACATATTGTGTCAGAAGCCGTTCCTGAACACCCCTAACAAAGTCCATCCCATCTAAACCCCTTGCGCTAAGGAGATGCCAATCAGTATTAGGAAAGTTAAAATCTCTCATCACAACAAACCGATTATTATTGCTCTGTTCCAGAATCTGCCTCTCTGACTGCTCCTCGATATCCCTGTTACTATTGTGTGTGTGGAGGGGGGGGTGGTCTGTATATTAAAAAAACACCCCATAGAGTTATTGCCCCTTTCCTGTTGCTGACTTCCACCCACACTGACTCGGGAGACCATCCCTCCATGACGTTCATCAATGCTATGCTCCCATCTCTTTTGTCTCCTTTGCTGTTCTTTTTGAAATGTCTAAAGCCTGGCACACTCAGCAGGCATTCCTGCTCCTGAGACATCCAAGTCTTTGTAATGGCCACAATGTCATAGTTCCACACACACTCTTAAGTTCATCTGTAGTCAGAGGAACAGACAGGAAATTCTTTGGATGTGAATGCATCACTCAAAAAGAATGTTGCCTTCCAGGTGCCAGGGTCAGGGATGTCGCGGATCACATTCACAGCATTTTGGAGGGGTGGAGAGCAGCTAGATGTCTTGGTACATATTGGTACTAATGACATAGGAAGGAAAAGCAAGGAGGTCCTGAATGGAGGAGTTCAAGAGCTCAGCAGAAAGATGTGCAGCAAGACCTCCATAGTAGTAATTTTTGGATTGCTAACCATGCCAGTGAGGTAGAAACAGGATGATTTGGCAGATAAATGCGTGGCTGAGAAACTAGTGCAGGGAGCAGGGCTTCAGTTCTTGGATCATTGGGATCTCTCCTGGGGGAGGTATGACCTGCACCAAAGTGATGGGTTGCACTGAACCGATGGTGACCAATATTCTCACAGGCAGGTTTGTTAGAGGGTTTGAACTGATTTGACAGGGGGCGGAAACCAGAGTGAAAGGACTCAGGATCAGACGAATGGTAAAAAAGATGGAAGAGCAGGCAGATGATAGGACAAAATTGCAGCCAGCAGGGTGCATTATCTGCATTAGGGATGCAGATTCAAATAAGGTAGCAAATATAGTACTTAGTGTTATATCTCAATGCACGGAGTATGGGAAGATGTGCTGGCATTGGAGAGGGTCCAGAGGAGGTTCACAAGGATGATTCCAGGAATGAAAGGATTATCATACAAGGAACATTTGATGGCTGTTGGTCCATACTTGCTGAAATTTAGAAGGATGAGGGGGATCTCATTGAAACCTTTTGAATGTTGAAAGGCCTTGACAGAGTAGATGTGGAAATGATGTTTCCCATGGTAGGAGAGTCTAGGACAGGGGTCGGCAACGTTTACCACTAAAAGAGCCAATATGGACCCATTTCCCACAGAAAAGAAAACACTGGGAGCCACAAAATGAAATAACACTGCATACAACGGGTTTTTTTTTGCCTTTATGCTATGTATAAACAAACTATAATGTGTTGCATTTTTGAAATTGATGAACTCCTGCAGAGAAAACGAAATTACATTTCTGCATGCAACAAAAACATTTTGAACTCCGAAAAAAAGACGTTGGGTTGAAGGTTACTCCATAGTTAGCCTACCTTGGATCGAAGAATTAAAAGAAAGCGCGCACTGGCGGGTGTCAGGCATTGGCAGTGGTGATGTATATTAATAGCGATAAAAAACACGTTGTAGCGGTGTAGCGCTACACGCAGCGCTAAAATAAAGACTGCAGTCAAAGGTAACTTTATTCGAACTAAACAGCCTTGCTTTAAAGCCTCCCTCAACCCGTCCCCGTGAGCGCGGATGCTCCAAAAGACACGTACTCACAAACCCCCGTAGGCTATCTCCCTTAGTCGGAATGGTGGCTAATTGTGAGCCGGTTCGGATGTGCCAGGAAACGGTGTCTCCGCAAAGTTTTCATATTGTACAAGATCACCATAATCTTCAAATTTCGAATTACATTTCAAAAGCTAACAAACCACGGGGAGCCGCATCACAGAGATCAAAGAGCCGCATGTGGCTCTGGAGCCGCAGGTTGCCGACCTCTGGTCTAGGACAAGAGGGCACAGCCTCAGAATAGAGGGTTGCCCTTTCAAAACAGATGTGGAGAAATTTCTTTAGCCAAAGGGTGCTGAATTTGTGGAATTTGTTGCAACATGCAGCTGTGGAGGCCAGGTTGTTGGGTGTATTTAAGGCAGAGATTCATAGGTTCTTGATTGGACGTAGTATCAGAGGTTATGGGGAGAAGGCCGGGAACTGGGGTTGAGGAGATAGAAAAAAAGATCAGCCATGGTTGAATGGTGGAGCAGACTCGATGGGCCAGATGGCCTAATTCTGATCCTATGTCTTATGGTTTAATGGTCTATAAGAAATAAGGTGGATGATCCTACCCAAGATCCACAAACCTGCCTGTCCAGGTAGACCTATTGTCTCAGCTTGCTCCTGCCCACCGAACTCATTTCTGCATACCTTGACACTGTCTTATCCCCCCCTTGTTCAATTTCTTCCCACCTATGTTCGTGACACCTCTCATGCTTTGAATTTTTTCAATGATTTTAAGTTGCCTGGCCCCCACCACCTTATTTTCACCATGGACATCCAGTCCCTATATACCTCCATCCCCCACCTGGACGGTCTCGAAGCTCTTCACATTTTTGGATTCCAGACCTAACCAATCCCCGTCTACCACCACTCTCCTCTGTCTAGCGGAATTACTTCTTACTCTCAATAATTTCTCCTTTGGCTCCTCCCGCTTCCTACAAACCAATGGTGTAAGCCATGGGCACCCGTATGGGTCCCAGCTATGCCTGCCTTTTTGTTGGCTTTGTGCAACAGTCCATTTACAAGTCTATACGGGTATCCGTCCCCTTTTTTTCCTTCGCTATATTGACGACTGCATTGACGCTGCCTCCTGCACGTGTGCTGAGCTCGTTGACTTCATTAACTTTGCCTCCAACTTTCACACTGCCCTCAAATTTACCTGGTCCATTTCCGACACCTCCCTCCCCTTTCTTGATCTTTCTGTCTCCATCTCTGGAGATGGCTTATCTACTGATATCTACTATAAGCTACAGACTCTCACAGCTACCTGGACTATTCCTCTTCCCACCCTCTCTCTTGCTAAAATGCTAACTCCTTCTCACAATTCCTCCGTCTCCACCGCATCTGCTCTCAGGATGAGGCTTTTCATTCCAGGACAAAGGAGATGTCTTCCTTTCATAAACAATGAGGCTTCCCTTCTTCCACCATCAGCTCTGCTCTCAAATGCATCTCTCCCATTTCCCGCACATCTGCCCTCACCCCATCCGCCTGCCACCCCACTTGGGATAGGGTTCCCCTTGTCCATCAGCCTCCAGGTCCAATGTATAATTCTCTGTAACTTCCTCCACCTCCAATGGGATCACACTATCAAGCACATCTTCCCCTCCCCCCCTTTCTGCTTTCCACAGGGATCACACCCTACGCGACTCCCTTGTCCACTTCCCCCCACCCCATCCTGTCCCACCGATCTCTCTCCTGGCACTTACCCTTGTAAGCAGATCAAGCGCTACACCTGCCCTTACACTTCCTCCCTCACCACCATTCAGGGCCCCAGTCAGCCCTTCCAGGTGAGGTGACACTTCACCTGTGAGTCAGCTGGTGTGGTATACTGTGTCTGGTGCTCCCGGTGTGGCCTTTTATATATTGTTGAGACCTGATGCAGACTGGGAGACCGTTTCGCTGAACACCTATGCTCGGTCCGCTAGAGAAATCAGGATCTCCCAGTGGCCACACATTTTAATTCCACGTCGCATTCCCATTCTGATATGTCTGTCCATGGCCTCCTCTACTGTCAAAATGAATCCAAACTCAGGGTGGAGGAACAACACCTTAAATACCGGCCGGGTAGCCTCCAACCTGATGGCATGAACATTGACTTCTCTAACTTCCGTTAATGCCCCTCCACCCCTTCTTACCCCATCCCTGGCATATTTAGTTGTTTGCCTGTTCTCCATCTCCCTCTGGTGCTTCCCCAGCCCCTCCTCTTTCTCCTGAGGCTTCCTGTCCCATGATCCTTTCCCTTCTCCAGCTCTGTATCACTTTCGCCAATCACCTTTCCAGCTCTTAGCTTCATCCCATCCCCTCCAGTCTTCTCCTATCATTTCGCATTTTCCCCCCTCCACTACTTTCAAATCTCTTACTATCTTTCCTTTCAGTTAGTCCTGATGAAGGGTCTCGGCCCGAAACGTCGACAGTGCTTCTTGTAGATGCTGCCTGGCCTGCTGTATTCCACCAGCATTTTGAGTGTGTTGTTAGGTGGATGATCTTGTTGCACTATTACAGATGGTCAAGTATGATGTTGTGGCCATCACCGAATCGTGGCTGAAGAATGGTTGTAGTTGGGAGCTGAATGTCCAAGGTTACATGTTGTATTGGAGGGAGAGGAAGGTAAGCAGAGGAGTGGTGTGGCTCTACTGGTGAAGAACGTCATCAAATCAGTAGAAAGATGTGACATAGGATTGGAAGATCTTGAATCCTTGTGGGTTGAGTTAAGAAACTGCAAGGGTAAAAGGATCCTGATGGCAGTTTTAAACAGGCCTCCCAACAGTAGCTGGGATGTGGACCCGACCACAGGTTACAACGAGAAATAGAAACGGTTTGTCAAAAGGGCAATGTTATGATGGCCATCGGAGATTTTAACATGCAGGTCAATTGGGACAATCAGGCTGGTAATGGATCTGGAGAGTGAGTATGTTGAGTGCCTACGAGATGGCTTTTTGGAGTAGTTTGTCATTGAGCCTACCAGGGTATCAGCTTTACTGGATTTGGTGTAATGTAATGAACTGGAGGCGATCAGGGTTTAAGGAAGAAGAACCCCAAGGGGACAGTGATCACAATATAATTGAGTTCAACTTGAAATTTGATAAGGAGAACATAAAGTTTGATGTAGCAGTGTTTCAGTGGAGTAAAGGAATTTGCAGTGGTTTTAGAGAGGAGTTAGCCAAAGTAAATTGGCAGCAGTGGTGTGCGTTTCTGGGAAAAATGAAGAAGGTGCAGGTTAAATGCATTCTAGAATTGAAGAAATACTCAAATGGCAAAATAGTACAACTGTGGCTCACAAGGGAAGTCAAAGCTGAAGTCAAATCAAAAGAGAGAGAGTACAACAAAGCAAAAATTAGCAGGAAGATAGAGGATTGGGAAGTTTTTGAAACCATACAGAGCGCAACTAAAGAATCATTAGGAGGGAAAAGATGAAATATGAAGGCAAGTGAGCGAACAATATTAAAGTGGATAGTCAAAGCTTTTTCAAGTATGTAAAAAAAATAAAAGCGAGATGAGAGTAGCTCTAGGATAAGGCTGGAGAAATATTAATAGGGGGCAAGGAGATGGCAGATGAACTAAATGATATGTTGCCTCACCCTTCACTGTGGAAGACACTAGCAGTGTGCCATATTTGAAAGGTGTGAGGAAAGAGAAGTGAGTGAAGTTACTATTACAAGGGAGAAGATGCTCAAAAAGCTGAAAGCCTTAAGGTTACATTTGTCATCCGAACCAGGTGAACTGCACCCTTGGGTTCTGAAAGAGGTAGTGGTAGAGATTGTGGCAGCATTTGTAATCTTTCAAAAATTATTAGACTGTAGGATGGTCCCAGAGGACTGAAAAATTGCAAATGTCACTCCATTCTAAGAAAGAAAATCAGTTACCAGTTAGCCTGACCTCAGTATCTGGGAAGATGTTGGAGTCAGTTGTTGAGGATAAAGTTATAGAGTAGGTGGTGACACAGGATAAGATAAGGCAAAGTCAGCATGGTTTCCTTAAGGGAAAATTTTGCCCAACAAACATGATGAAATTCTTTGAGGAGATTACTAATAAGATAGATAAACGGGATGCAGGGATGTTGTATATTTGGATTTTCAGAAGTGCCACATATGAGGCTGCTTACCATGCTATTACAAGAAAGTTACTGGCATGGTTGGAGCATTAGCTGATTGGTAGGAGGCAGCGAGTGGGAATATAAGGATCCTTTTCTGATTGGCTGCTAGTGACTATTGGTGTTCTGTAGTTTCGGTGTTGGGGCCACTTACTCTATGCCATAGATCAATAATTTAGATGATGGAATAGCTGGCTTTGTTGCTAAGTTTGCAAGTGACACGAAGATTGGTGGGGGTAGGTAGTGTTGAGCAGACAGAAGGACATTGACAGATCAGGAGAATGGGCAAGAAAGTGGCAAATGAAATATAATGTAGGAAAATGCAGGGTCAAGCACTTTGGTAGTAGAAATAAATGTGCAGACTATTTTCTAAATGGGGAGAAAATCCAAAAACCTGAGATGCAGAGGGACTTGGGAGTCCTTATGCAGAACACCCTAAAGGTTAACTTGCAGGTTAAGTCAGTGGTGAGGAAGGCAAATGCAGTGTTAGCATTCATTTCAAGAGATCTAGAATACAAGAGCAAAGATGTGATGCTGAGGCTTTATAAGGCACTGGTGAGGCCTCACCTTGAGAATTGTGGACTCCTCGTCTGTGAAAAGATGTGCTGGCATTGGTGAGGGTTCAGAGGAGTTTCACGAGGATGATTCCGGAAATGAAAGGGTTAGATGAGGAACATTTGATGGCTCTGGGTCTGTACTCGCTGGAATTTAGAAGGCCGAAGGGGGTATCTCACTGAAACCTTTCAAATGTTGTAAGGCCTAGACGTGGGAGATGCGGAAAGGATGTTTCCCGTGGTAGGAGAGTCTAGGACAAGTAGGCACGGCCTCAGTATAGGGGGTGTCCAATTAAAATAGAGATGTGGAGAAATTTCTTTAGCCACAGGGTGGTGTATTTGTGGAATTGTTACCACAAGCAACTGTGGAGGTCAGGCTTTTGAATGTATTTAAGGCAGAGCTTGAATTGTTCTTGATTGGTCATAGCATTAATGGTTCAGGAAAAAGTGTGTGAAGTGGAGCTGAGGATGGGGGATAAAAATGGTCAGCCATGATTGAATGATGGAGCAGACTCAATAGGCCAAATGGCCTAATTCTGTTCTCATGTCAAATGGTTTATTCAGGAAAAATGGGAACATTCTTTTCCCAATGTTTTGCTTTTATATTTCCAATTTTCACCCAAATGAACACTGCATTTTTTGCCTGGATTAAATTGAAATTTTCACCCTACAGTTTCATATTTGGAATGGTCGTTTTGTCATACAGATCAGCGAGGTATGCCACGTCTCCCAAGTAGAAGTTCAGTCTTGTTTCCTAAGCTCTCGTCGACTTAAAGCAAAAATTCATCCAAATGACTTGAGTGTGCAATGTTTTTCAAATGCTTCGTTCATCTTTTATGGAAGCTTTCCTGCAATCTTGATGGTTTCGTGGCTTCATTAGACAGTACTACAAATAAGACACTTAGGGTTTCGCTGATCTGACAGGAACAGAATAAAACCATATTCCAGGTATGTAACATATTGATGCACCTTCTATAGTTTCTGTTTCTTAGCAGGATTTGAATTCAAGACTTCACCACCTTCAGACTCCTAGAGATCATGCCATATGTATTTGGGAGTAAATACATTAAAAATTAACACAAACTGGGAATACCTATCAGATGGAATGATGGTAGCAGCACACAAAGGAACAGCAATGGCAAGATGAAGATGATCACAACAGAGAAAATTAGGCTGACAAGGATTCAGATTGGAATCTGAATGTTGGTCGGGATAGAGCTAGTGTTCAGCAGGCTACCTTTATGCTATTACAGTTCACGCGATTGACCAATCAAGTAAGATCTCATAACTCCCAAAGATGGTTCTTGACTGCACATGTGGAGCCAAGGTCATTTTGAATACCTCAAGAGGAATCCTCAGGTTTGGCCGGTTTGCTTCCTGTTCCAGTGCTGCCTCCTTTTTTTTTAGGAAGTGTCTGCTGTACTGATGGTTCTGTCTCAGTTTTGATGCTGCTTATCGCTCCCCCCCCACCACCCCCAAAGAATCTTGAACCCCTCTGATGACTTGTTTCTTCTAATCACCCCTTTTGGGAATCATTGTTAAATAAGTAGTGAGATAGTCTTCATAAGTTCATTGTCCAGTCAGTCAGAAATTGGATGGCAGAGGGGAAGAAACTGTTCCTGAACCATTGAGTGTGTGTCTTCCGGCTTCTGTACCTCCTTCCTGATGATAGCAATGAGAAGAGGGCTGGTCCTGGGTAATAGAGGTCCTTAATGATGGGTGCTATCTTTTTGAGGCACTGCACTTTGAAGATGTCCTTGGATGCTGGGGAGGCTCATGCCCATGATGGAGATGACTGAGTTCACAACTTTCTGCAGTTTCTTTCAATCCTGTGCAGTAGTACCCCCCCCCCCCCCCACCCACCCATGCCAGACGGTACTGTAGCCAGATAGAATGCTCTCCACTGTACATCTGTCAAAATTTGCCAGTGTCTTTGGTGACATCACAAATCTCCTCAAATTCCGAATGAAATCTGGCTGCTATTGTGCTTTCTTTGTAGCTGCGTTGATATATTGGGCCGAGGGTGGATTCTCAGAGATGTTCTGTCATCTAAAATGAAGATTTGGAGGATGTAATCGTTGATAGCATTGTATGAAGACAGTTCATTTTCTACACTGTATCTGCATTGATTTTGTTCATTTACAATCAAAAGAACACGGCAGTGTACAGGCACACTAGATGAATTCCTCCATCGATAACAATTAGAAACTACTACACAGTTTTGTATTATTGTACTCTATTCATGCAATCGGTAGTTTTATGTAACAAAGGCCCTTTATGATTTCAACATGATGTCATATCTTTGCTATTGACATGCACTTTTCCAAGGAAATTGGAGGGCAGTGTAAGCTAAATCCAGATAGGAGTCCCAAGCAAAATCCACACACCATGTTGCTCCTTCGCATACAACTGCAGGACATGCCACACCTGCCGTTTGTTTTTCCTCTTGCCATCAAGCAGGGACCCAAGTACTCCTTCCAGGTGAAACTGAAATGTTTGACTGCTGTGAACAACAATTTAGTATACTGCATTTGATGTTCAAATGACTACTGGGTAGCTGTTTAGTAGAAAATTTACTTTCTGTAGCAAGTGTGATCCTGAGCTTTCCTGTTACCTATCACTTGATTCTCCTTTTTCTACATGTCCAGTTACACTGATCTCAGAAGCCCATTGTAAACTTAGCTGAAATCCTCATTTTCTGACTGGTACATTTTGGCCTTC
This sequence comes from Hypanus sabinus, assembly GCF_030144855.1. NCBI lineage: Eukaryota > Metazoa > Chordata > Chondrichthyes > Myliobatiformes > Dasyatidae > Hypanus > Hypanus sabinus. Next base: position 107,257,015 of record NC_082719.1, read on the forward strand.
AGTACTTGGCATCAAATTCAGCAATTTTAGTTTGTTTATTGTTTAGAGATATCATACAGAACGGGCTCATCGAACCACTCTGCCCAGTAACCCACTGAATCACAGGACAATTTACAATGACCAATTAACCTACTAACCAGAATGTCTTCAGAGTATGAGAGGAGATCGGAACATGTGGAAGAAACCTATGCATACACGAGAAGGAACGTACAAACTTTCTTACAGTGAATACCAGAATAGAACTCTGCCATATGTTGTAATGGCATCATCCCAGTCTTCCTTACAGCCTCACAGTTATTTGTACTTCCTCCAGATGTTTTTATTATAGCAGGTCACCTCTGTCTTTTTAATAATCTCTCTGGTATCTTTCCTTGTAAAGCCTTATCTTGTTATTCCCCAACTGCAAACCCCTCCTTCCTTTGTAACTTATAACTTGTTTCTTTTCCAGCTATTTTACCGTGGCTGACAAGTGAAGTTGGAGCCAAAGTAAAAGCAAAAGAAAGAGCAGACAAGGAAGCCAAAGCTAGTGGGAAGATAGAGGACTGGGACGCTTTTAAAAACTTGCAGAAGGAAACTAAGAAGGTCTTTAGGAAGGAAAAGATGAATTATGAAAGGAAGCTGGAGACTGATATCAAAGAAGATACTAAAAGCTTTTAAAAGTATATAAAGGGTGAAAGAGAGTCAAGGGTAGATATAGGACCAATACAAAATGACACTGGAGATATTGTAATGAGAGACAAAAAGATGGCAGAGGAACTGAATGCATATTTTGCATCAGTCTTCACAGTGGAAGAAATCTGCAATGTCAGGAGTGTTCAGGGAAGTAAAGTATGTGCAGTGAAAATTATGACTGAGAAGGTGCTCAGGAAGCTTAATGGTCTGAGGGTGGATAAATCTCCTGGATCTGATGGAATGCACCCTTGGGTTCTAAAGGAAGTAGCTGGAGAGATTGTGGAGACATTACAAATGATCTTTCAAGAATCAATAGATTCTAGCATTGTACCAGATGATTGGAAAATTGCAGACATTATTCCACTATTTAAGAAAGGTGAGAGGCAGCAGAAAGGAGACTATAGACCTGTTAGCCTTACAACAGTGGTTGGGAAGTTGTTGGAATCTATTGTTAGGGTTGAGATTATGGAGTACCTGGAGGCACAGGACCAGATAGACCAAAGTCAGCATGGTTTCCTGAAAGGAAAATCCTGTCTGACTAACCTACTGCAATTTTTTGAGGAAATTGCAAGCAGGGTAGACAAAGAAGATGCAGAAGTTGGATTTTCAGAAAGCCTTTGACAAGGTGCTGCACATGATGCTGCTTAGCAAGATAAGAGCCCATGGAATTACAGGGGAGTTACTAGCATGAGTGGATCATTGACTGGTTGGCAGAAAACAGAGTGGGAATAAAGGGATCCTATTCTGGCTGGCAGCCAGTTACCAGTGGAGTTCCACAGTGGTTGGTGTTGGGACTGCTGCTTTTTACAATGTATGTCAGTAATTTGGACTATGAGATTGATGGATTTGTGGCTAAATTTGCAGATGATGCAAAGATAGGTGGAGGAGCAGGTATGTTAAAGAAATGGAGAGCCTGTAGAGAGACTTAGATAGTTTAGGGGAATGGGCAAAGAAGCGGCAAATGAAATACAATGTTGGAAAGTGTATGGTCATGCACTTTTGTGGAAGAAATAAACAGGCAGACTATTATTTAGATGGGGAGAGAATTCAAAATGCAGAGATGTGATGTTTAGGCTCTATAAAGGCACTCATGAGACCATACTTGGAGTATTTTGTGCAGTTTTGGGCTCCTTATTTTAGAAAGGATATACTGACATTGGAGAGGGTTCAGAGAAGATTCACGAGAATGATTCCAGGAGTGAAAGGATTACCGTATGAGGAATGTCTGGTAGCTCTCGGGCTGTATTCCATGGAGTTCAGGAGAATGAGGGGGGTTCTCACAGAATCATTCCAAATGATTTGGAATGAAAGACCTAAACAGATTTGATATGGCAGTTATTTTCCACTGTAAGGGATTCTAGGACAAGAGGACACGACTAGAGGATTAAAGGACATCCTTTAGATCTGAGATGCGGAGAAATTACTTTAGTCGAAGGTGGTAAATCTGTGGAATTTGTTGCCACCAGTGGCTCTGGAGGCCAAGTCTTTGGGTGTATTTAAGGCATAGATGGATAGGTTCTTGATTAGCCAGGACATCAAAGGGTATGGGGAGAAGGCAGGCGAGTGGAGATGACTGGAAGAATTGGATCAGTCCATGATTGAATGGCGGAGCAGACTCGATGGGCTGGATGCCCTACTTCCTACTTCTGAAAGATTGAGAACCTGTTTCACTCCACAGATACTCCCTGACCCGCTGAATATTTTCAGCATTTTCATTTCCAGTATCAATCACATTTTGTTTCCGGAGAGGCATTGTTGAATGCTTCAGTTAATAATTCCAGCACTGTCTTGTAATTGTAGAAAAAGAGACATAAATGATGACCATTTACACCTTTGGTTGGATTTGGAGAGGGCACTGTGACCATGTGTGCTGCCATCTTAGCAAAACAAGTGCATGATGACTTGACTACTGTGGGCTTGTTCTTGCTGACAACATCCCCTGCACCATCTGTCTACTTACTGAACATGTCTCTCAAGGACTTGGGCTATAATATTGCTTTTTCTCCTTTTGTATGACTGAATGTTTACTTGATCATAATTATATGTAGTGCATGTGCTTTGTGTCGTTTCTGACTGTTGGTACTGTGTTTTGCAACTTGTCCCTGGAGGAATGCTGTTTTGTTTGGCTATATTCATGTGTATAGTTGAATGACAGACTTGAACTGTTTACCAATAGGCAATGACAAAGCAAGTTTTGTTTACTTGAGCTTGGTTCCACCCTGTAAGTGTGAAATAAGTCATATGCAGCAGCCTCTCTTTGGAAACAATTTTGTATGCATTCAAAGACATGCGTCCTTTTCAGAAAATAGAACTTTTTGGAATGCGGTGTAGGACAAATTTGCAACAAGGCATAGTAAGTTTAAGATGCTTATGAGCAAAACAAAAAGTGTTTTGGACCAGGGTGTTGGTTGTTTGTTGTATCCAATGATGACAGTGAAAGCTGTGCGAGAGAGTTTTTAAAGTGGAAAAGCCATTGCACTGGGGCATTTCTACCCTTTTGATGTTGAAAGTTTTGGTACGAATAGTCATCACCAACTGAGGATTGGTTGCAGTGGATGACCGTGACTACATTGTGCCTTGTCATGCCCTTTGCTCTCCATGCAGCAATGCAAGCTCCCTTCCTGGCCTGGCCATTGGATCTCACTGTAGATTTCATTTGCCGGAGCTGACTTCACATGCTAGGACAGGCATGTCCCCATCTCACTAGGGCAGGGGTTGGCAACTCGCGGCTCCGGAGCCGCATGCGACTCTTTCATCTCTGTGCTGCGGCTCCCTATGGCTTTGGAAGATAAATGATGAGTATTTAATTAAAATGTATTTTATGTTAGTTTGTTAGTTTTTGAAATGTAATTCTAAATTTGAAGATTATGGTGATCTTGTACAATCTAAAAAAACGTGTTTTTTGTCGCTATTAATATACGTCACCACTGCCAATGCCTGATACCTGCCAGTGCGCGATTTCTTTAATTTTTCGATCCAAGGTAGGCTAACTATGGAGAATTCTAAAAAAAGAAAAGTGACTGAAGAAAACAGAACGTTTAATGATACGTGGGCAGATTCATTTGCTTTCACTGCTGACGAGACTCTTATAAACAAGAGTGAAATTGTGCAGAAAATCAGGGATTTGCCCCTCTCTGCAAAGACGGTCAAAGACAGAACCATAAAAATGGCAGAAGACATCACAAGACAGTAAATTAAAGACATCAATTCAGTGTGGCGTACTTGATTGCCTGTGACGAGTCTAAAGACAAAGGTGATATTGAACAAATAGCGCTGTTCTGCCGGTATGTAAACTTTGCCGGGCCACAGGGAGAAATGATTGAGTTGATACCTCTAAAAGACCAAACACGGGGGGAGGACATCTGTGAGGCTGTCTTGAATTGCTTAAGAGCCAAAGTAATAAAGACCACCCACCTGGTGTCAGTAGCTACTGATGGGGCACCAAGTGTGACAGGAGCGCACAAGGAATTTGTGGCTTTACTGCAGAAGTCGCTGGACAGAAAGCTGCTGACTTTTCACTGCATCTTGCACCAAGAGGCACTGTGCGCTCAAACATTTTTTCCGGAATGCACAGAAGTAATGGATGTTGTCATTCAGATTGTCAATAAAATAATGGCAAAAAGTTTAAATCACCGTCAATTCCGTTTGTTACTGGACGAGCTGGAAAGCGCATATTCTGATCTCCTGCCGCACAACAAAGTCCAGTGGCTGTCAAGAGGGGAGGTGCTGAAACGCTTTGTCGCGTGTCTGGAAGAAGTGAAAACCTTCCTGGGCAGCAAAGGTCTCACCTTTCCTGAGCTGGAACAGCCAGAGTGCCTGTAAAAGCTACACTTCATGGTAGACATGACAGCGCACCTGAACACGCTGAACACAGCTCTTCAGGGGAAAGGACGCACAGCCCTGCACATGTTGGAGGATGTTTTGGCATTCGAGCGCAAGGTGACAGTGCTTGCCAGAGATTTACAGAAAGGCACATTGTCTCACTTCCCCAATTTGAGAAAGTTCAAACAAGCTCACGACATGATAAATTCGGAGTATTTACATTCTGCAATCATCGCAATGCAAACATCGTTTGGGAAACGCTTCTGTGAGTTCAGAGAGGTAAAAAACACATTATCCTCCCCAGTCACTCCCTGAAGCATCGATCCGTCCCTACTGAATATGACTGCATTGGCAGGTGTGAGTCAACGTGATCTTCAGATGGAACTGGCCCACATAGCCGACAAAGACATATGGGTGTCCAAGTTTAGACGCCTGACAGCAGACCTTGAAGATGTTGCCCGTCAGAAGGCCGTTCTTGCTCAGAATCACAAATGGAGTGATACTGAAAACCTCCTCGAACCGGACAAACTTGTGTTCGAAACATGGAATGCTATCCCCGACATTTATGTAAACATTAAAAAGTATGCGCTTGGAGTCCTATCGATCTTTGGATCCACATATGTATGTGAGCAGGTGTTCTCCAACATGAACTTTATTAAAAACAAACATCGCGCACGCCTCACAGATGACAGCTTGCGATCCTGTGTAAAGATGAAGGTGACGTCATACAGCCCTGATGTGCAGACGCTGTGCGCTGAGGTCCAGGAGCAGAAATCCCATTAACCAAGTATGATAAATATTTGAATTGCCTATTATTTTAAGTATATTCATATTTTTTCATTGTTCAGTGAAATAGTCCTTTTATTTTTCAGGCTGACAGCTGGCTGACGTTATTTTTGGTTTGCTGCTGGCGGACAATTTAAGTTCGGCGTTTTTCATAAATACAAGAAGGACTCAAATAGACATTGATTATTTTACTTACAAGTAACCTTCAACCCAACGTCTTTTTTTCGGAGTTCAAAATGCTTAAATTGAATGCAGAAATGTAATTTCGTTTTCTCTGCAGGAGTTCCTCGATTTCATAAATGCAACACATTATAGTTTGTTTATACATAGCATAAAGGCAAAAAAAAAGTTGTATGCAGTGTTATTTCATTTCAAATGTCAAATGGGTTTTGTGGCTCCCAGTGTTTTCTTTTCTGTGGGAAACGGGTCCAAATGGCTCTTTCAGTGGTAAAGGTTGCCGACCCCTGCACTAGGGTATAAAACCCACCAGCTACCCTCACTGGGGTGTGGTTGCTATCACATGCAAATAGCTACTCAGTGACTTGGAGTCATGGGTGAGAGCTGAGTGTCCAGTGAGAACCAAAGGTGAATGAAATGACCCAGAATACACCCAGTGAGCCCCTTCACCAGAGGTGTTATCCCTCCCTGGCACCCTGTACCCCAGATGTATTGACAGGGCTTGATTTTGGGTCTGTTTTATTTGTTTGTTGATTGAACTACAGCTCCGATTATGCCCTTCCAGCCCTTTGAGCTGCGTCATCCAGCAAACCCCTGATATAACTTAATCACAGGACAATTTACAAGCACCAATTAATCTACCTACCAACCAGTACATCGTTGTGCTGCCAGAGGAAACAACACAGTTACGTAGAGAGCACACAAGCTCTTTATAGGCATTGACGGATTTGAACCCATTTCCAGTTAAGATGGTGCTACCAAACGTGTGCAACAGCTTCCTGGTAGACAAAAAGCTAAGAAATCAGATTTAAAAACATCACTAAAAATACCTTTTCTAAAGTAAATTGTGTTATTACTGCAAACCATGAAGGGACAAGTGATGGTGAGGTGAGTTCAGAGGATGAATCAATGCAGATGGAGTTCCAATGCCCGTACATCTGGCCCAGTAGCAAGGTTGGATCATTCTGGACGTTGGAAGGAGAAGTCATGGCCCAGGCAGCGGAGATTCGATTTTGATGCTCATACAACTGGCTTGGGAGCAGGCCTTCATTGCTCTGGCTTCTTTGAGGAGAAATTGGAGCCTGGGGAAAGGAGATTTGATTTTGATGCTCATTCAGCTGGCCTCGGGTTTAAGGTTGGATTGCTCTGAGTGCCCAGCTGATTTGAAGATCTTGAGAGTGGCTTTGGCTGGATGACAAATTCTGGATGCAGAGTGAGTCGCTAGGCAGCGTGGTCTAGGCCTGGGGCCTTTTGGAGGAGCTGTGCCTGGGTCTTAGTGTGAGATGTGATGTGCTGTTTAGACTATTTAAACATTGACGCAGATTGGAGATGAGAGCTGATTTCACTCATTCTCTGCAATGTTCACTCACTACTTTTTCCAGGGCATCGGAGAGCTTTACTGTTTCGTTGTTGGATCAATTTAAACACCTGTCCAGATTGACTGAAAAGACACGGTGTCATTCAGGACAAGAGCTGATTTTGCTTGCTCTCCGTGATGGTCATTTCCATGTTGCTGAGGCTATGAAGACTGCCCCGGCTGCTGTGCTCCATGCTCGCTGTAACGTTCTCCTTCACGTGTAACGAACGCCGAATTTAACGTCGAGATAAACCACAGTTAATAAGAACCAGATCGCAGCAAGATTAACCATTTACTGTTCACTCTTCACATTAACATATGGTGAAAACTGTTGATAAAACAATACAAGATTGATACAGTATTTGTTCCTTCCTTAATATCACATTTCAAGTGTAAATACTTGCAAAGGTGACTATAACTATATTACACTAAGGTGCAGTATACAGGGAGAGTTTACCTGCTCCATTGACTACTTTAAATACACTTCCATGCAAACTATCAGCGACTCTTTAACGAAAGCATAAACATTATCTACCGTCGTTACTTCTAACAGGATCGGCATTAACATCTTAGTTCAATATATCGATTATCTATTAACTTACAGCGTTGCTCTCACTGTGATTTCTCATGCCTGCAAAACAACTTCTGCTCGGGTCTGCCTCGTGGTGAGCCCCCACCCTCGCGCTAATTTCAAACCGGTATTTTCCCACAAGACGCGGAGAAACCGGATGTGACGTCATCGCATGCCGATATATTTTACATGCAATGAATATACTTTAAACACTTCTAATTCTAACTAGAAAATACTATCGAATGAATTACTAAGCGGAAATATTATAAACTAAATAACTGTCGTAAAGACAGCACACTCGCGAATATGAATTTATAAGCAAGGCTTTGGGCCTACTTTGGACTGCTCTGGGGTTTTGATCTGAAGACTCATTTTTGGTTTGAAATGCTGTTGTTCTCATCAATTGTTTACATGACTTGCATTTTTTTCTTTCTCTTGCGCATCGAGTGTTGGTCTTTTTTTCTTTATATTGGGTTCTTCCTAGTTTCTTGCTTTATGGCTACCTGTGAGCAAACAAGTCCCAAGGCTGTATAATTTATACATTCTTTGATAATGTATGTAAAGGGGGTTTCTTCTTTTTTCTTTGTTACTGTTGGGAAAAGGCTTCTTTGTTTTGTTAAAAGCAGGAATGTTTCTTTGTTGTGAGAGAGTGCTGGAAGCTTGTCTGGGTTAAAATTTACTGATAACAAGAATTGTATTCCTTTGTAAACCAAATGGGGATTGATGTTCTTCTGAGTCTCTAAGCTTTTGTTGATGGGGGAGGGGGGGCGGGGCGGGGGGGGCTTTTGGGCAGATCGGCGCGAGGGGGTCGAGAGAGAGGTCGCAACAATGCTGTAAGCTGGGCGAGGAACGGACCCCAAGCGGGGGTCCGAGGCCAGGAGGTACTCCGAGGGGAGGGGATGAAGCTAGATGTGCTTTGTTGACCACTCGGAGGGTCCTGTGCTGTGAGTCGAGGAGTTCAGAGGGGATCAAATGGTGGCCAGAAGACTTCAGTAATTGAGCTCCAACGGTTGTGCATGAAGTGGTTTGGACTTTGATAAGTTTGGCACCTTTCCTTTATTTTTTCTCTTCATATATACTGTATCGTTATTAATCACTTAGTTATAGTAACCTTTATAAATTGTACTCATTTAATCGCTTATGGTGTACTGTCTGTTTTTTGGCGAGGCGGGGACATCACACAGCATCCACACCAGCTGAATACCCAGTTTGGCGGGGTCGAAGGCTGCTCCCCCTATACGAGAACGAGCTGAGCGAGCCTGAGGCTACCCAGGGGGTTACATGTACTTGAATCAGGGTCGCTGGTACTGTAAAACATTGTGCTAACCACTACTCTACTTTGAAGCCCCAATTGTTGACTACAGTAATCATGTAACTGCCAGAAAACCAAGAGGTGACTGAGACTGTTAGTGATATTTTCTCATCCAGCAATTTCTATTCCATTTATTCACTATTGACATTATTATTATTCACGATCGAGTTTATTGTTATATGGCTAGAAATCTGTTCTGTGGAGGCAGTCCTTTGCAGACATAAAATTGTTGTATTTTGCCAAAGAGTGCACCAAATAAGGAATAGTGAGGTAGTGTTGATGTCCATTCAATGATGGCAGAGGGGAAGAAGCTGTTCCTAAAATGTGTGTGTGTGTCTTCTGGTTCCTGATGGAACACAGCTAGTTTGCATATGTGACAAAGAATGTAAATAGTTACTTGTATGACATTATTATGATACTAAGATTCTAGCTCCCACATCATTTTCCTAGATCAAGGTAATGGTTTCTGTATAGACACCAAGTATTAAAGAATATAGTACTTGATAAGTAAGCCATTATATTTTTCAGTATTAACATTAATGCTAATAGTAAACACCATGACCATCTTTTATCTTTCAGAATATGGTTTCCAGTTTCCGAGTCTCAGAACTTCAAGTGCTGTTAGGTTTTGCTGGACGTAACAAAAGTGGTCGTAAACATGAACTCCTTGTAAGAGCACTACACTTATTAAAGAGTGGCTGTAGTCCTGCCGTCCAGATCAAGATTAAGGAACTGTACAGGCGACGCTTTCCTAGAACAATTGAAAGCCTTGCTGACTTGACCGCCATAAAGTCTTCTGTTTTCTCTTTGGACAATAACCTCTCAACTGACTCTGATCTGGGGTCAGGTATTGCACAGTCTTCGTCATCCACGTCAGCCCCTGCTCAGCCCTCTTCTCCACTTGTTAGCCCAGTGTTACTACATGAGACTAAGCCCAATATAGAAATGCAAGAGGCTTCTCCTTCCATTCATCCTGTCCATCCAGATGTCCAGTTGAAAAGCATACCCTTTTATGATGTCCTGGATGTGCTTATTAAACCTACAAGCTTAGGTGAGTTCCAATATTCAAACGTTACAGTAATAAACATTTTAGTTAATCTAAAAGAAAATTCAGATCAGTCTTTTGTATTTTGTGCTTGTTTCCAACAATTCAGTGGCTGAGACTTCGAACACCTAGCTCATATGAATGCAATGGTAGTGTAGCGGTTAGTGAGATGCTATTATAGCTTGACATCAGATTTCAATCCTGGTGTCATCTGTAAGAAGTTTGTACATTCTCCCTGTGGATTGCCCTCCGCAGTCCCAGGACATACCAGTTAGTAGCTTAATTGGTCATTGCAGATTGCCCTGCGATAAGGCTAATCTAGGGTTAAAATGGAGGTTTACTGGGTGGCACTGCTCAAAGGGCCTATCACATGCTGCATCTAAATAAATAAAAATGTACATTATATTGAAAAACGTGCTAGTTAACTTGAAATTCTTGGATGTTGGTCAGCAAGGGAGGAAGTTTAAAAAGCAGCAGGTGTTGCATGAGAAAGCTCTTGTAAGAAGATAAGTTGTATGCTGCAGTATGGAAGAGTGAAGCAGTGCATCAGGAGTAGCAGCTCTTTAAATGGGGAGACCCATGTTGATCTTGTGGCATTACTTTGGATACGTCAGTTGATGGAGGCTGCTTCCTTGAATATGATAATTGGTATGGTAGAAGACAAGAACCTGGCTTATCCTTTTCTGGTTTGGAGGAGAGTTGTGGGAAGTGGAATTGGTGCAGTTAAATGTACTATCAACTGTGATGTTAAAAGAAGACACGTCCGAAGTACCGGTATGAAAGAGCATTGTCGGGTAAAACAGAAAATGGAATAAAGATGGACTTAACAGTTGACTTATTTCATTTAAAGGTCTTTCAATTCATGATTCAATTCATTTAATGCTTTTCATGGCCTTGAGGTACACTAAACGTTTCACAAGTTAAAAAAAATTATAAATAGAGGACATGCATTTAAGGTGAGAGGGGTAATTTCAAAGGAAATGCAAGGGACAAATTTGTTATTTTTTTACACACAGAGTGGTGGGTGCCTGAAATGCTCTATCTGGGGTGGTGGCAGAGGCAGATGTTTATAAAGGCACATGAATGTGAGGAAAATGGAAGGTTATGGATATTGTGTAGGCAAAAGAGATTAGTTTAGTTGGCTATTTGCTGACTAATTTAATTACTTTGGCACAACAATGTGGGCCAAAGGGCTTGTTTCTGTGCTGTACTGTTCTATGTTCTATAAAGCTATACAGTCATCAAAGAAGTTACCGAGCAGCTATCCATCCATATTTTGGTAAATCAAGAGCACCAGGCTGTACTCCTTTTTCCTGCACACAAACACAAGCTGAAACAAGAGGATCCAGAAGAAAAAGTTGTACAGTATTGGTCCAGGAAGTAGGAAGTCATGACTGCTTTGAGTTCAACATGGACCTTATCAGCAAGTGTGTTGAGAACTGCATACAAAAGAGGACAATCCAGGTGTTCCAAAACAGGAAAAATTGATTGTATGTCCAAAAAATGATGCTAGGCTGTATTTAAAGATAACTGAGAAGAAATAATAAAAGTATTGGCGGAATTAGTGGGTGGAGGTGTTGATCAGCCTCACTGCTGGGGGTCAGTAAATTGCTTTGAATCTGGTGGTCCTGAGCTGAATGCCAAATAGCAACATAGCATCATTAGAGTTCAGAGTTTAATCTCTGAAGAAGGCCTCGATAACCCCCTTGTGCAATTGGATCCTGGAATTCCTCACTTGCAGACCCCAGTCAGTTCGTATTGGCAAAATATCTTAACAATTTCCATCAGTACACGAGCACTGCAGGGTTGTGTACTTAGGGTTGTGATGGTCTGCATCCCAGGATACTTAAGGAGGTGGCTCTAGAAATCGTGGACGCATTGGTAATCATTTTCCAATGTTCTATAGATTCAAGATCAGTTCTTGTGGATTGGCAGGTAGCTAATGTTATCCCACTTTTTAAGAAAGGAAGGAGAGAGAAAACGGAATTATAGACCGGTTAGCCTGACATCAGTGGTGGGGAAAATGCTGGAGTCAATTATAAAAGATGAAATAGTGGCACAATTAGATAGCTGTAACAGGATAGGTCCGAGTCAGCATGGATTTACGAAGGGGAAATCATATTTGACTAATCTTCAGGGATTTTTTGAGGATGTAACTATGAAAATGGACAAAGGAGAGCCGGTGGATGTAGTGTACCTGGACTTTCAGAAAGCCTTTGATAAGGTCCCACGTAGGAGCTTAGTGGGCAAAATTAGAGCACATGGTATTGGGGGTAGAGTACCGACATGGATAGAAAATTGGTTGGGAGACAGGAAACAAAGAGTAAGGTTTAACGGGTCCCTTTCGGAATGGTAGGCAGTGACTAGTGAAATACTGCAAGGCTCGGTGCTGGACCACAGCTGTTTACAATATACATTAATGATTTAGATGAAGGGGTTAAAAGTAACATTAGCAAATTTGCCGATGGCACAAAGCTGGGTGGCAGTGTGAAATGTGAGGATGTTAGGAGAATGCAGGGTGACTTGGACAGGTTGGGTGAGTGGACTGATGCAGTTTAATGTGGATAAATGTGAGGTTATCCACTTTGGTGGTAAGAACAGGAAGGCAGATTACTAACTGAGTGGTGTTAAGTTAGGAAAAGGGGAAGTACAATGAGATCTAGGTGTCTTTGTTCATCAGTCACTGAAAGTAAGCATGCAGGTACAGCAGACAGTGAAGAAAGCTAATGGCATGTTGGCCTTCATAACAAGGGGAGTTGACTATAGGAACAGAGAGGTCCTTTTGCAGTTGTACAGGGCCCTGGTGAGTATTGTGTGCAGTTTGGTCACTAAATTTGAGGAAGGACATTCTTGCAATGGAGGGAGAGCAGCGTAGGTTCACGAGGTTAAGAATAAGGGGTAGGCCATTTAAAAATGGAGTTGAGGAAAAACTTTTCCACCCAGAGAGTTGTGGATCTATGGAATGCTCTGCCTCAGAAGGCAGTGGAGGCCAATTCTCTGGATGCTTTCAAGAAAGAGTTAGATAGAGCTCTTAAAGATAGCAGAGTCAAGGGATATGGGGAGAAGGCAGGAACAGGGTACTGATAGTGGATGATCAGCCATGATCACAGTGAATGGCAGTGCTGGCTCAAAGGGCCGAATGGCCTACTTCTGCACCTATTGTCTGTTTCTCTACTGGCTTTACACCTAAGTGGCTAAGTACAGCTCCAAGGCCCTATACAAGTTTGCTGATGACACCACTGTTGTGGACTGTATCAAAGGGGGTGATGAATCAGCGTACAGGAGGGAAATGGAAAACTTGGCTGAGTGGTATAATAACAACCACCTCTCCCTCAATGTCAATAAGACAAAGGAACTGACAGACTACAGGAGAGGGAAACCAGAGGTCAATGAGCCAGTAATAATCAGAGGATCAGAAATGGAGAGGGTGGGTAACTTTAAATTACTGGGTATCATTGTCTCAGAAGACCTGTCTTGGACCTATCATATAAATATTATTGTAAAGAAAGCACAACAGTGCCTCTTCCTCCTCAGGAGTCTGCAGAGGTTTGGTGTGTCATTAAAAACTTTGGCAAACTTCTATCCTCTCAACCATTGAGCACATCTGCATGAAACGTTACTGTAGAATAGCAGCAAACATCATCAGAGATCCTCACTACACAGTCCATGCTCTTTTCTCATTGCTGCCATCAAGTAGAAGGTATCGGTATCTCAGGACTCAGAGCGTCAGTTACTACCCCTCAATCGTCAGGCTGTTGAACAAAAGGGAATACATTTAAGGACTCTGTTATATTGTTACTTCATCCTTGTTATTTATAGTTATTTATTGAGAGCTTCATTTGCGTAGTTTGTTTACAGTTTCTAGTTCCTGATGTTTACAGGTACTGTTCTATAGATTTGCTAAGTATGCCCACAGAAAAAGCATCTCAGGGTTGTATGTGGTGATGTCTGTGTACTCTGATAATAAATTTTACTTTGGACTTTGAATCCCAGCATCCTCTGTAAAGTGTCTGTACGTCCTCCTGGTGAAATGTTTGGGTTTCTCTGGGTGCTCAGGTTTCCTCCCACAGTCCAAAGACCTACTGGGTCGGTTAATTGGTCATTGTAAATTGTCCCGTGATTAGTTTAGGGTTAAATTGGGGTTGTTGGGGGTCGCTGGGGTGGTGCAGCTCGAAGGGCCAGAAGGGCCTACTTCATGCTGTATCTCTACTTAAAATAAAAGTGATAAGTAGGTGTGAAGTTGATAACCTGTAGTGAAATGTTACCAATTTCATTTTGATGAATTTGTCACCTTTTCTTTTTATTTAGTCCCATCAAATATTCAGCGATTCCAGGAAAAATACTTTATCTTTGCATTGACGCCTCAGCAAGTAAAAGAAATATGCATTTCTAGGTAAGATTGATAAATCGGTTTTCACATTAATGATTTACTAGTAATTATCTCAGTAAGTGAATTTCCAGATGAAAGAAATTTGTCTTATTTTCTGGACACGTTTTGGATTATTTTAAAACTGAACTAGTCAGTTTTGAGTACTCATTGTAGAAACAGCTGCGTTCACATGTACATGATGTAACACCCTGGGTCGCCTCAGGCTCGCTCAGCTCGTTCTCGTCTAGGGGGAGCAGCCTTCAGCCCCGCCAAACTGGGTAATCAGCTGGTGTGGATGCTGTGTGATGTCCCCGCCTCGCCCAAAAACAGACTACACCATATGCAATTAAATGAGTACAATTTATAAAGGTTACTATAACTAAGTGATTAATAACGATACAGTATATATGAAGAGAAAATTAAAGAAAAGGCGCCAAACTTATCAAAGTCCAAACCACTTCGTGCACAGCCGTTGGAGCTCAATTACTGAAGTCTTCTGGCCACCATTCGATCCCCTCCGAACTCCTCGACTCGCAGCTCAGGACCCTCCGAACTCCTCGACTCTCCAAACAGCTCAGGACCCTCCGAACTCCTCGACTCGCAGCTCAGGACCCTCCGAGTGGTCAACCAAGCACATCTAGCTTCATCCCCCCCCCCCCCCCCTCGGAGAATATCCCGGCCTCAGACCCCCCTTTGGGGTCCGATCCTCGCCCAGCTTAGAGCATTGCGTCCCCTCTCTCGACCCCCTCGCGCCGATCTGCCCAAAAGCCCGTCAACAAAAGCTTACAGACTCAGAAGAAAGAACATTAATCCCCATTTGGTTTACAAAGGAATACCATTCTCGTTATCAGTAAATTAGCATTCCTGCTAGTTAACAAAAAGAAACCCTTTCCCAACAGTAACAAAGAAAAAAGAAGAAACCCCCTTTACAATGAGTAATCTACAAACAGTGCAGGCCATGGACCAGTAAGTACCGGGCCGCGACAAAACAATAAGATTTGGCAATATGAAATGATATGTGTTAGCTGCACCTTTTCTCATTCCTTGTCACGTCCACTGTTGAACTTGAATGCACACAAGTTCATTACTCACGCAAGGTCATCAGACACCTAAACGCAGTGATACCCTAGCGCCAGGGATCACTGGTTGGCATCAAATAACCGGCCGCCTCGCACAGCTGGCGAGGAGTGCCGTTGCTACTGGCCCGGAGCGCGGACAGATGGGCGCCGCCTCTAAACCTGTTTAGCACACCGAATGTTCGTGGGGAACCCGGTGCTAAAATATTTGCAGACGACCTAATTCGGGCTCAGGGTTTCGTAAGTAGCAGAGCAACTATCTCGCTGTGATCTACTGAAAGTCATTCCTCGAGCCAAACTTTCGTCAGCCGATAGATCCTACCTACCTACAAGGAGGGTGGGCATGCGCCTTGTTGCATTCCTCGGTCGGTCACGCTCTCTGGACTGCGACCGCCGCGGCCCCAACACGAGGCTGTCCAGCCCTTGCCTTGTCCTCTCATCCCACCTACGACCAGCCACACCTGGCCAAGGCATCTGGTGGCGGGCGGGCAGAAGTTCAGGCCTGGAGGCTGTCTAATGAGACAATGAAGCCCTCAAAACTGCTTTGGCACCTTGAGTCCAAGCACCCTGTATTTAAAGACAAACCCGTTGAGCTTTTTGAGCAAAAAAAATGAGACCAAGTGGGACAGAAGCAAGTGCTGAGAGCCACAAAACCTAAATTGTGAAATAGACTGGACATAAAAAAACCCCCTTCGAGTATCGCTGTCTCCCATCATCCCATGATCTTGTTGCAGGGAAACAAGCCCAGGGCTCCCACTGATTCAGCGATATTGGTGTGTTGCAATAACTTTACATGTTCATACGAGGAAAATATGCGCTGTGTGTTTAATATCCAAACATTACTTAAAATGTTATGATGCTATTAACCTACAAGTGAGTTATAATTGACTTATCACTATATTCATGCGAGGAAAATATGAACTGTGTGTTTAATATTAAATTCATTAGAAAAACCTTTTTAGACATGAAATTGAGTGTATTAGTCACTTATAAGTGACATAGTTGACTTACCACCTATATTCCGGTCGTGATTCCTCCTCCCCCCCCCCCGTCGGCCAGTCTGCAAGAATATCGTTAATATTAAACTAGTCTGCGGTGCAAAAAAAGGTTGGTGACCCCTGTGATAGACCACAAGAAAATGTGTCCATCTTTAGATTTCTCTTACATGGTCTGTCAGAAAACTTCGGAGTTCTGTTTCTGTCTTTGATGTGTGGGGGTATAGAGAAAGGAGACACAACAAAGCCTTTTGGTGGTTCTGGTTTTTTTGGTGTATTTACTGGTTCACCTATTGCTAAAGGTTGATTTAAATATCTTTTAAGTAGTTATTAAAAGAAACTTGGATGACTAAGCATTGAAATTAGTGTGGCTACTGAGGAGTTCAGATAGTTGCAGAATTGATCCTGATTTGGTCAGATTAGGTGATTCAGCTTAAGCTTTAGTTGGAACATTTTATTTGGCATCAATGCCCCTTGGAGAGGAGAGAACACTACTCTTGAGCATAAAATGTTATAGCACAATACAAGCTCTTCAGTCCACGATATTGTGCTGATGCTTTTACCTACTCTAAAATTACTCTCTCTTCCCACATAATCCTCCATTTTTCTATCATCCATGTGCCTTTCTACAAGTCTTTTAAATGCCCCCCCCCCCCCAATGTTCTGCATCTACATTTGGCAGCATGTTCCTTACAACCGTTAAACCTGTCTTCAAATTCAACTTTCCAAAGTGAATCACTTCACACTTCCCTGGGTTCTAATTTGCCATGTGATGACTGCTATGGGAACAAACGTGTTTGCTATTGACTGACTACAAGATTGAAGATTGATGTAACAAAACACATTGATGAAGGTAGAGCAGTGGATGTAGTGTATATGGATTTCATTAAGGCATTTAATAAGGTTCCCCATGCGAGGTTCATTCAGAAAGTAATGAGGCATGGGATCCAAGGAGGCCTTGCTTTGTGGGTCGAGAGTTGGCCTGACCTCAGAAAGCAAAGGGTGGTTTTGGATGGTTTGTATTCTGCATGGAGTACTAGTGTTGTTCTGAGGAATCTGTTCAGTGACCCCCTCCTCTGTGTGGTTTTTATAAATGATCTAGATGAGGAGGTAGAATGGTGGGTTAGTAAGTTTGCTGATGATACAAAAGTTGGAGTTGTTGTGGATAGTCTGGAGTGTTTTCAGAGGTTACAGTGAGACATTGATAGCTGCAGAACTGGGCGGAGAAGTGGCAGATGGAATTCAACCCAGATAAGTGTGAAGTGGTTCATTTTGGTAGGTCAAATATGATGGCAGAATATGGTATTAATGGTAAGACTCTTGGCAGTGTGGAGGATCAGCGAGATCTTGGGGTTCATGTCCATAGGCCACCCAAAGCTGCAGCGCAGGTTGACAGTGTTGTTAAGAAGGTGTATGGTATGTTGGCCTTCATCAACCAGGGGATTGAGTTCAAGAGCCATGAAGTAATGTTACAGCTATTTAAGACCTTGATTAGGCCCTCTTGGATTACTGTGTTCAGTTCTAGTCACCTCATTACAGGAAGGATATGGATGCTATAGATAGGGTACAGAGGAGATTTACAAGGATGTTGTCTGGATGAGAGGGCATACCTTATAAGAATAGGTTGAGTGAACTTGGCCTTTCTCCTTGGAGCAACGGAGGATGAGAGATGACCTGATAGAGTATAAGATGATGAAAGGCATTGATTGTGTGGATAATGAGAGGCTTTTCCCCCAGGGCTGAAATGGCTAACACGAGGGGCCATAGTTTTAAGGTGCTTGGAAATAGGTAGAAGGGGGATGTCAGAAGTAAGCTTTTCACGCAGTGGTGGGTTTGTGGAATGCACTGCTAGTGAAGATGGTAGAGGGGAATACAATAGGGTCTTTTAAAAGACTCTTAGATAGGTACACAGAGAGCAAAATAGAGGGCTATCCGGTAGGGAAATTCTAGGCAGTTTCTAGAGTAGGTTACATAGTCGGCACAAAATG
The DNA here is from genome assembly GCF_030144855.1 of Hypanus sabinus. Lineage (NCBI taxonomy): Eukaryota > Metazoa > Chordata > Chondrichthyes > Myliobatiformes > Dasyatidae > Hypanus > Hypanus sabinus. The sequence goes on from NC_082719.1 coordinate 107,275,185, forward strand.
TGCTACAAATTTTCTACATTCAATTTTTCTATAAACTTAATCATAGAGTCATGAAACACTACAATACAAAAACAGGCCCTTTGGTCTATCTAGTCTGTGCCAAACTATTAAATCTGCCTAGTCCCATTGACCTGCACCCAGACGACAGCCTCTATACCCTTCCCATCCATGTACCTATTCAAATTACTCTTAAATGTTGAAATCAAAGCTGTATCCACCACTTCTGGCAGCTCATTCCACACTCTCACCAGAAGTGTGGAGAGAACTAGAATGAAGAAGTTCCTCTTCATGGTCCCCTGAAACATTTCCCCTTTCACTCTTAACCCATGACCTCTAGTTCTAGTCTCACCCAACCTCAGTGGGTGGAAAAAGCTGCTTGTATTTATCCTGACTGTACCCCTCATAATTCTATAGGCAGGTTGATGGGAGTAGGCGGCTTAAATAGTTTGGCAAGGACTAGATGGGTCAAAGGGCCTGTTTCTGTGCTGTATTTTTCTATGACTGACTCTATCAATATACCTGTATCAAACCTCCTTTCATTCCTCTATGCTCGAAGGAACTTCACTGTTTCCAATAATAACTGTGTTCCACTTCCAAGTAGAATAGTTGAAGCAGGGGAAAAAAAGGCTGAATTTTTGAAATCTTACTCTGGAATAAATAAGTTGGTACCTTCAAGAACGAGTACAGGAACAAAAAAAAATATTTCTAGAGTTTGCAGGATCTCAATCAGGTTTAATATCACTGGCGTATGTTGTGAAATTTGTTTGTTTTGTGTCAGCAATGCAATGCATAGCTTAAAAAGATGTATGAATTACAATAAGATATATATATTGAGCAAAAAAAAAGAAAAAAAGGTAGTGTACATGGATTCATTATCCATTCAGAAATCTAATGGCAGAAGGGAAGAAGATGCTTCTGAAACAAGATGCCCTCAATGAAGGGGAATCTACTTCCCATGATGTAACTGGCTGATCAGGGATTCATGCCTATGCTTTTTAATGTTTTTAGTACTTTATCTTTGGTGTAATATCAGTTTTCTTCTTTTAGAGAAGAATTCAATGTCTGAAAATAAAACAAAATTAGTTGTAAGGAAGTTGATCTGTTGCATTCTTTATAGGGATTTTCTCCCGGGTGGAAGAAGAGACTACATTGTGCAGGTGCAATTGAGGTGAGTTCAACCAATGCACTGATTGGTAAGGTAAAGGCAATTTGACAGAGACCTCTGGTGTATTTTGGTCCATCTTAGGGAATCTGATACATTTTGATAATTCTGTTGGAAATGTATGTTCTTTCAAGTTCAAGTTTATTGCCATCTGTGTGTATACATACATATACAACCAAATGAAACGGCATTTCTCTGGATGTGGATGGAGTACCTACAAAACATACAGTGATAATAGAAAGTTTGAGAACCCTTCAGAATTTTCTCTATTTTTGCATAAATACGACCTAACATATGATCAAATCTTCATGCAAGTTCTAAACTAGATAAAGAGAACCCAATTAAATAAATAACACAAAAACATTTTGCATGTTTGTTTATTAAGAAAAATCAACCAATATTACATGTATTTGTTGGGTAAAGTATGTGAACTTTAGGTTTAACCCCAGGGTAATATTTAGAGGGGAAATTAGAGTCAGGTGTTTCAATCAATGGGATGATGATCAGGTGTGAGTGTGGGAGGCCCTGCCCTTCTTAAAGAACATATACCGGTGTTGTCACTATCACAGTCTGATCTTCACCACACAGGTTTTTGGAAGTGTGCCATGCCTCAATCAAAGGAGATTTCTGGGGACCTCAGAAAAAATGTTGATGCTCTTTAGGCTGGAAAAAGATGAAAAAACATTTCTAAAGAGCTTGAGCTCCACCAACTGCAGTCAGGCAGATGGTGTACAAAAGGAGGAAATTCAAAACCACTGTTGCTTTCCCCAGGAGTGATCAATCATCGAAGATCACTGCGTAATATTCCAGGAGGTCACAAAGAACCCTAGGGTAACATCTAAGGAGCATATCTTTCACTGGCTAATGTCAGTGTTCATGAGTCTATCAGGCAAGCACTGAACAACAATGGTGTGCATGGCAAGATTGCAAGGAGCAAGCCACTACTCTCCAAGAACATTGCTGCCTGTCTAAAGTGGCTAAAGACCACATGAATAAGCTAGAAGGCTATTGGAAAAATGTTCTGTGGATGGATGAGTTCAAAATAGAACTTTCTTGGCTTAAATGAGAAGCTGTGGCGACCCATTTCCTGGCACACCCGAACCGGCTCACAATTAGCCAGCGTGCCGGCTAAGGGAGATAGCCTACGGGGGTTTGTGAGTATGTGTCTTTTGGAGCATCCGCGCCCACGGGGGGTGGGTTGAGAGAGTCTTTAAAGCAAGGCTGTTTAGTTCGAATAAAGTTATCTTTGACTGCAGTTTACCGACTCCCGTGTCGTTATTTTAGCGCTGCGTGTAGCACACCGCTACAAAGCGTTATATTTGGCAAAAAGCAAACACTGCATACCACATAAGAACCTCATCCCATCTGAGAAACGTGGTGGTAGTGTCGTGCTTTGTTGTCTCGGGACCAGGCTGGCTTGCCATCATTGATGGAACTATGAATTCTGAATTGTAACAGCAAATTCTACAAGAAAATGTCAGGGTATCTGTCTGTGAATGGAAGCTCGAGAGAAAGTGGGTCTTGCAGCAAGACAACAACCCTAAACACACAAGTCAATCTACCAAACAATGGCTAAAGCAGAAGAAATTTCACGTTTTGGAATGCACTACCTCGGAAGACGGTGGAGGCCAATTCTCTGGATGCTTTCAAGAAGGAGCTAGATAGATATCTGATGGATAGGGGAATCAAGGGATATGGGGACAAGGCAGGGACTGGGTATTGATAGTGAATGATCAGCCATGATCTCAGAATGGCGGTGCAGACTCGAGGGGCCGAATGGTCTACTTCTGCACATACTGTCTATTGGCTGAGTCAAAGTCCCGACCTTAATCATATAGAAATGTTGTGGAAGAACCTGAAGTTCATGCGAGGAAGCCCACCAGCTTTGCAGGGTTGAAGCAGTTTTGTCAGGAGGAATAGCCTAAAGTTCCTTCACGCCGATGGGCAGGACTGATCAACTGTTACCAGGAACGTCTAGCTGAGTTATTTCTGTACAAGGGGGTCACACCAGTTACTGAAAGCAAAGGTTCATATATTTTTTTCCAAGAAATACATGTAATATTGGATCATTTTTCTCAATAAATAAATGAACAAGTATAATGTTTTCTTCTGTTATTTAATTGGGTTCTGTTTATCTAGTTTTAGAATGTGTGAAGATCTGATCACATTTTAGACCACGTTTATGCAGAAATAGAGGAAATTCTACAGGGTTCACAAACTTTCTAGCACCACTATGTCACACAGCAAAATTTGCCATAAATAAGTTAATAAAATAATTCAAAATGCATATAGTGCACAGCACAGATAAACTATAAAAAGATCACTGTCCAAGTGACGAGACTTTGTGACAGGGTACTCATACTCTGCCTGTGGGAAGAAGCTGTTACCCAGTCTGGTAGTTTAGTCTGATACTTCTGTACCTTTGCCTTCAAATTCATCTTTCCAAAGTGAATCACTTCACACTTAGACGCCGTTGATCCTCTCCTTGGTTTTTGCTATCCTCCAATGGGTAGGGTCTTGTACTTTTTGTTCCATTCGTGCACTGGCTTAGATATATGGGCATTTAAACTGCTGCCTTTCTTCCACAACTCATTAACATTTCATTAACTGCAACTGGTGTGACCCCCTTGTACCAAAATAACTCAACCAGACGTTTCCAGTAACTGTGTTCTGAAGAGAAAGGTAGGTACACTTCCCCAACTCCAGGTAAAGAAATTGGGCCTCTGAGCAACACACACAAACTGCTGAGGAACTAAGCAGCTCAAGCAACATCTATGGAGAGGACTAAAGAGCTGACATTTTGGGTGGAGACCCTTCATCAGGACTCAGCCCAAAACGTCAGCTCTTCATTCCTTTCCAAAGATAGCTGACCTACTGAGTACCACCAGCATTTTTATTATGATAGTCTGGATTTGCAGCATCTGCAGAATCTCTTTTGTTTTTCGTGGGCATTAGAACAGTTCAGAAGAAGTTAATTACTCTTGGCTGAGCAATAATATGTTTGAATCATGAAAAAGGCACCATGGTAGTGTAACAGTTAGTGCAACGCTATTACAGCTTGGGGTGTTGGAGTTCAGTGTCAAATCCCGGTGTTCTGTATAAGAAGTCTCTATACATCCTCCTCATGAAATATGTGGGTTTTTCCGGGTGCTCTGATTTCCTTCCACAGTCCAGGTACGTGATTGGTTAATTGGTCATAGTAAATTGTCCTGTGATTAGGTTAGGGTTAAATTGGGTCTGGGCATTGCGGCTGGAAGGACCTATTTCTCACTATCTCTAAATAGAATTATTAGCATATCAGCAATGCTAATCTCCAGCATATTTGATATATTAATTTCTCAAGCCCATTACCCCTGATGGGGCATAGGCCAGCAACAGCAGCTTGCCAGATTCTGTCCATAGCTGACAAAAGGTTGATTAGCCAAGTGGCTTCCACTTCACCACACTACTTCATTCTTCTTTGAGGCAACATTTTTCCTCTCTCAGGGATGAAGTCGTTGGCATTTTTGTAGCTAAGTTTTTACGGGATGGGGTTGCTAGCCCAATGCAAATCCCCTTGGCCTTTTGAAGTTGGGCTTGGGGCCATCCATGGCAGAGTTGGAGTATTCATTTGCCACAGTTTTATTTCTGTGTATGGCTCCTTGCATACTGAACTGATCTTTGCATATGTGCAGTGAGACTGGATAACATGCAGGCATGGGCTAGTAAGCACAATAAAGTACATAAATTTCATTGAACAAAATTCTTGAAAAGAGCCAAAACGGCCATCTTTTTTAAATATATGTGTATCTTTTTAACAATATAAAAAATTAGCTTTATTTGTCACTTGTACTTTAACATACAGTCAGAAGTATCAGTATTACAGGGGAGTAAAAGGAATTACTAAGGTGGCCAAATTCCATTGGAAAGGATCACTACCACACTTAGAGTATTGTGCACTGTTTTGGGCCCCTTATCTAAGAAAATATGTGCTTGCATTGGAGTTGGTCTAGAGGAGGTTCACGAGAATGATTCAGGGAATGAAAGGGTTAATTTATGAGTAGTGTTTGATGGCTCTGGACCTGCATTCACTGGCATTTATAAGGATGAGAGTGGACCTTATTGAAACCTATTGAATATTGAAAGGCTTAAATGGAGTGGACATGGAAAGAATGTTTCCTGAATCTGCTCTGCCATCCCATCATGGATGATTTATTAACCCTCTCAACCCTATTCTCCTTCTTTCTCTCTGTAACCTTTGACACTCCGACTCATCAAAAACTTATCAACCTCCGGTTTAAATATACTCAATAACTTGGCTTCCAAAATTGTCTGTGGCAATGAATTCCATAGATTCACCACCCTCTGGCTAAAGAAGTTTCTCTTCTCTGTTTTAAGTGGACATCCCTATATTCTTGAGACTGTGCCCTCTGGTCCTAGACTCCCCTAGGGAAACATCCTGTCCACATCCATTCCATCGGTAAGTCTTTCAACATACTATAAATTTCAGTGAAATCCCTCCTCATTCTTTCTAAACTCCAGCAAGCAGCCCAGAGCCATCAAATGCTCCTCATTACAGCCCATGCACCATCCTAGACATTCATTCCTTGCACACTCTCATGGCTAGAGTGTGTGCCATTTTTGATACGTAGTGCAGTTGCTTATCCAGGCAAGTCCCAACTCTGCAATTTAAACTCACAAGAAAAATGAGAGGCTGCAGCAGTATGGGTACAATACCATCTCCTGATGTCCCTCAAATTCGTTCACAGTCTGACTTTGAGTATTAAAATCCGTCATTGTGAGAAACTGATTTCAAGATTGAAGATGGGGTAATGTCATTTCCAGCACACAAGTGTAAAGGAGAACAAAATAATTATTCTGGATCTGATGGGGAAAGTAACTGTTTTTGAGTCTGTGTTACTGCCGCAGATACTACGTAGCCTTCTCTTTGATGGGAGTGGGACCAGCAATCCATGAGTAGGTGGGTTGCCCATTTCCAGCACCTTTCTGTATCGGTGTCCTTGATGGTGGGTAGGCTGGTAGAATAGTTGAGTATTTAGATTACTTAACAATATATAATTTGCAGCCTACTCTTATGTTTACAGCACCATTGTAATGGGCTTTTAAGGCAGTTACTTTATATAAAGGAAATATGTTGGTTTGATTATTTTCTTAAATGCTAGTTCGTGCATTTCAGAAGCATTTTTTCCAATGAAGATACAATATGTTGTAAATTTAAAGACCATAAGACATAGGAACAGTATTAGGCCATCTGGTCCATTGAGTCTGCTCTAACATTCCATCATGGGTGATTTATTATCAATGTTGAAGTAATGTTGAGAATAAAGCCAATAGTGCAATAACTAGATAAATTCCCATTAAGAGGACTGATGCTTTTTGCAGTGTCTTTTGTATATCTATTATTAATCTGTATCTACTGTTCGATCGTTTTTAGGTTTTGCCTTGCAGAGACGAGCTGTCCCCAGGAAGACAATTATCCTAATAATTTATGCATAAAAGTAAATGGAAAACTATATCCATTGCCAGTAAGTTCATTAAAATATTACCGAGAAAACACAAAAACATTATTTGGGTAGAAGGGATAAGTGAATGCTGTGCTATCGGTGCTGGAAGAATGAAATTTTTTTATTTACATAGGCACCTACAAGCTATTGTTGTGCACTCTCATGCAAGGTAATGAATGAAATACATCAAAAATACTTCTAGAATGTTTAAAATAGCACCCTATTGATTATTTTCAGATCTAATGCTGTACTTTTAAATATTGCAATAAATCTTCAGTTTGATGTTTCAAACAAATGAACATGCAGTAGAGCTCTTAGCTTTTCAAGCCAGCTCCATCATTCAAGAATATGATTGCTGTATTGATGGTGACTTCAATTCAACATTCATGCCTGTCTGGTAACATAGTAGCTTCTAGCTTATCAAGAGTCTGTCTCAGAATCAGAATCAGGTTTATTATCACTGGCATGTGTTGTGAAATTTTTTAAGTTAGCAGCAGCAGTTCAATGCAATTCATAATCTATAAGAAGAATATATATATATGTTATTTAAAAATAAGTAAATCAATCACAAAATATTTATGTTGAATAGATTAAAAATTGTGTGAAGGAATAGGCAGCCGTTAATTCCAGGGAATCATGGGTTTGCATCTCTGGTGGACTGGGTAAATTAGTGTCTGCAGTGATTGTGGAGTCCAATGCAGGGGTGACTGTCCTTACCACACTGTGTACAGCAGAATGCTTAGGGAGCTCTGACATTTGGGCACGGAGCTTTCGGTGGGCTCTCGTTTCCTCTGCTTGCTGCATCAGAGTGGTCTTGTTCCTCAAAAATCATGCAAATACAGAAATAATATACAATAAAAAAAAGTGAGGTAGTGTTCACGGGTTCGAAGTCCATTTAGGAATCTGATGGCAGAGGGGAAGAAGCTGTTCCTGAATCATTGAGTGAGTGTGTGTGCTTGTGTGTATCTTTAGGCTTCTGTACCTTCTATCTGGTGGTAACAATGAGGACAGGGTATGTCCTGGGTGCTGGGGGTCCTTAATAATGGAGGCTGCCTTTCTGAGACACCACTCCTTGAAGATGTCCTGGGTGCTTTATAGGCTGGCACCCAAGATGGTCCAAACTGCATTTACGACCCATGGCAACTTCTCTGTAGTCAATCATAGAATTCTGGAGAACTACAGCACAGAAGCAGGCCCTTCACTTCATCCAGATATGATGGGATCCAAGGGGACATTGCTTTGTGAATCCAGAACTGGCTTCCCACAGAAGGCAAAGAGTGGTTGTAGACGGGTCTTATTCTGCATGGAGGTTGGTCACCAGTGGAATGCCTCGGGGATCTGTTCTGGGTCTCTTCCTCTTCGTGATTTTTATAAATGACCTGGATGAGGAAGTGAAGGGATGGGTTAGTAAGTTTGCTGATGACACAAAGGTTGCATGTGTTGCGGATAGTGTGGAGAGCTGTCAGAGGTTACAGCGGGACATTGATAGGATGCAAAACTGGGCTGAGCAGTGGCAGATGGAGTTCAACCCAGATAAGTGAGGTGGTTCATTTTGGTAGGTCAAATATGATGGCAGAATATAGTAATAATGGTAAGATTCTTGGCAGTGTGGAGGATCAGAGGGATCTTGGGGTCCAAGTCCATAGGATGCTCAAAGCAGCTGAGCAGGTTGACTCTGTGGTTAAGAAGGCATACGGTGTATTGGCCTTCATCAATCATGGAATTGAATTTGGGAGCTGAGAGGTAATGTTGCAGCTATATAGGACCCTGGTCAGACCCCACTTGCAGCACTGCTCAGTTCTGGTCGCCTCACTACAGGAAGGATGTGGAAGCCATAAAAAGGGTGCAGAGGAGATTTAGAAGGATGTTGCCTGGACTGAGGAGCATGCCTTATGAGACTAGGTTGAGTGAACTCGGCCTTTTCTCCTTGGAGTGAAGGAGGATAAGAAGTGACCTGATAGAGGTGTACAAGATGATGTGAGGCATTGATCGTGTGGATAGTCAGAGGCTTTTTCCCAGGGCTGAAATGGTTGCCACAAGAGGACACAGGTTTAAAGTGCTAGGGAGTAGGTATAGAGGAGATGTCAGGAGTAAGTTTTTTACTCAGAGTGGTGTGTGTGTGGAATGGGCTACTGACCACGGTGTTGGAGGTGGATACGATAGGATCTTTTAAGAGGCTTTTGGATAGGTACATGGAGCTTAGTAAAATAGAGGGCTATAGGTAAGCCTAGTAATTTTTAAGTTAGGGACATGTTCGGCACAACTTTGTGGGTTGAAGGGCCTATATTGTACTATAGGTTTTCTATGTTTCTAGACTATGCCAAGCTATTAAACTGCCTTGTCCCATCAACCTGCATGCAATCGGTACCCTCCATATGTTTCCTATCTATGTTCTTATGCAACCTCTCTTAAATGTTGAAACTGAACCCACATCCAGCTCTTCTGCTGGCAGCTTGTTCCACACTCACCACCCTCTGTATGAAGTTGTTTCCCCTCAGGTTCTCCTTAAACATTTCACCTTTCACCTGTAACCTATGACCTCTAGTTTCTGTCTCACCCGATCTCCATGGAAGACGCCTGCTTGCACTTGCCCTATCTATACTGATCATAAATTTGTATTCCTCTATCAAATCTCCCTCATTCTCCTACAGTCTAAGGAATAAAGACCTAACCTATTCAATATTTCCCTATAACTCAGCTTCTCCGGTGCCGGTAACATCCTTGTAAATCTTCTATGTATTCCTTCAATCTTATTGACATTTTTCCTGTAGGTAGCTACCTAGAACTGCACACAATACAAAAAATCAGCCTCCTCCAACATCTAAAACAACTTCAACATAACATCTCAACTCCTGTATTCAGTAATTTATGTAGGCCAATGTATCAAAAGCTGTCTTTACTGCACTATCTACCTGTGATGTCACTTTCAAGGAATTAAGCAACTGTATTCCAAGATCCCTTTTCTACCGCACGTCTCAGTGACTTACTGCTCACCCATGTAAAACCTACCCTAATTGGTTCCCCCAAAGTGCAACACCTCACACGTTGCATTAAATTCCATCTGCCATTTTTCAAGCCAGACAAGATGCAGCTGAAAGCTTTGATAGCCTTCCTTGCTGTCCACTACAAACAAAATGAGATTTTCTGATCATGATATAGGTAACAAACAACAACAGACCATGCACTGCTCCCTGCAGCACACCATAAGTCATAGGCCTCCAGTCAGAGAGGCAACCATCTGCTAACACTCTCTGGTTTTTCCCATGAAGCCATTGCTGAATCCATTTACAACCACTTCTTAAATGCCAAGTGAGTGAACCTTCTTGCAGGTCCTTGCCAAAGGCCTTGCTGAAGTTCACATGGACAACATCCACTGCCTCTCCTTCAACTTCCCTAGTAACCAAGAAAAACTCAAAGATTGGTTAGATTCAACTTATCACACACAAAGCCATTTTGGCTATCCCTAATCAGGCCCTGCCTATCCAAATGTTGACCTGAAGTTTATTGGCTGATAATTTCCTGGCTGAGTTTTAGAGCCATACTTAAACTATGGAACAACATTGGCTGTCTACCAGTACTCTGGCACCTCATCTGTGGCTAAGGACAATATCAGATTCCTCAGCTAGGACCACTGCAATTTCTGCACTAAGCTTTCCACTTGGTCCAAGGGAATGCCTTGTCAGGGCCTGGGGATTTTTTCATTCTAATTTGCCTCAAGACAGCAAGCAGCTCCTCTGTAATCTAGATACAGTCTATGAGGTCACTGCAGTTTTGCCTCAATTCTTTAGACTTTGTGTCTGTCCCCTGAATAAACACATGCATAATATCCATTTCTGATCTCCTTCAACAAAAATCGTCAATAATACGTCCAATTTTTCATATGACTGAGATTAAGTTGACTCTTCTATAGTTTCCTGCTTTCTCTTGCTCATGAATAATGGAGTTATGTTAGAAACATAGAAAAATTTACAACACAATACAGGCCCTACGGCCCACAATGTTCTGTGGAAAGTGTACTTTAGAAATTACCTCAGGTTACCCAGAATCCTCTGTTTTTCTAAGCTGCATGTACCTATTCAAGAGTCCCTTAAAAGACCCTATTCTATCTACCTCCACCACCATCGCCACGCACTCATCACTCTGTCTATACAAAAAAAAACAACTTACCCCTGATCTCTCCTCTGTACCTACTTCCAAGCACCTTAAAACTGTGTCTTCTCATGTTAGTTGTTTCAGCTTTGGGAACAAGCTTCTGACTATCCACATGATCAAGGCCTCTTATACACCACTTTCAGGTCACCTCTCATCCTCCTTTGCTCCAAGAAGAAAAGGCCAAGTTCACTTAACCTATAAGGCATAAGGCATGCTCGCCAATCCAGGCAACATCCTTGTAATCTCTTCTGAAACGTTTCTATAGCTTCCACATCCTTCCTGTAGTGAGGTGACCAGAACTGAACACGTACTCCAAGTGGGGTATGGCCAGGGTCCAATATAGCGGTAAGATTGCCTCTTAGCTCTTGAACTCAATCCCATGGTTGATGAATGCTGATGTACTATATGCCTTCTTAACCTCACAGTCAACCTGCGCAGCAGCTTTGAGTGTCCTATGGACTCTGATCCTCCACACTGTCAAGAGTCTTACCATTAATACTATATTCTGCCATCATATTTGACCTACCAAAATGAACCATAGAACATTACAGCCCAGAAACAGCCCTTTTGGCCCTTCTTGGCCGTGCCGAACCATTTTTCTGCCTAGTCCCACTGACCTGCACCTGGAATATATCCCTCCAAACCCCTCTCATCCATGTACCTGTTTTTCTTAAATGTTAAAAGTGAGCCCGCATTTACCACTTCATCTGGCAGCTCAACACTTATCTGGGTTGAACTCCATCTGCCACTTCTCAGCCCAGTTTTCCATTCTATCGATGTCCTACTGTAACTTCTTGACAGCCCTCCACACTATCCACAACACCCCCAAACTTTGTGTCATCAGCAAATTTACTAACCCATCCCGCCACTTCCTCATCCAGCTCATTTATAAAAATCACAAAGAGAAGAGGTCCCAGAACGGATCCCCGAGGCATACCACTGGTCTCCAACCTCCATGTGGAATGTGACCTGTCTACAGCCACTCTTTATCTTCTGTATACAAGCCAGTTCTGGATCCACAAAGGAAGGTCCCGGTGGATCCCATGCCTCCTTACTTTCTCAATGAGCTTTGCATGGGTTACCTTATCAAATGCCTTGCTGAAATACATATACAGTCAGCCCTCCTTACCCTTGGTTCCAGGACCCCCCCCCCCCCCCCCACCACAGATACCAAATAACGCAGATGCTGAAGTCCCTTATTTAACCTGTCTCAGTGCTGGTGGACTTTAGAACCCAGGGGAGCTCAGCCCTGCTGCTCTTGGCTGCTGCTGAATCCGCAGTGTTTCTGTTCCATTGACAGAAAACGATAACGATTGAAAATAAAGTGGAAATAACAAAGTGATTGGAAAGAGATGAAATGCCATCAGTCACTGGAAAAGCGTTAGGCTACAGTCGGTCAACGATCAGAACAATTTTAAAGGATAAAGTGAGAATAATGGAGCGTGTGAAAGGCCCTGCCCTGATGAAAACAACAATTATTACTGAGCAATGTAGTGGTTTAATTATTGAAACACAAATGTTTCTTAAGTGTTTTATGTGCATAGAGAGGTAAAATATATACTATATACTCAGACAAACGTTTGACTAACTGATGCTAAATAATACTGGATGTACCTGTTCCGACTTGTGTACAAATCCGACTTGAAGACTGTCTGTACTTTAAATCATCTCTAGATTAATTATAGTACCTAATACAATGTAAATACCATGTAAATAGTTGATGTACTGTATTGTTTAGGGAATAATAACGAAAGAAAAGTCTGTACATGCTCAAATGAGTGCTGGAGAGCATACTTCCGGGTTTTCCTGATCCATGGTTGGTTGAATCTGAGCATGCGGAACCCGCTGATAAGAAGGGCCAACTGTACACTACGTCTACTGCTCTACCTTCATCAATGTGTTTTGTTACATCCTCAAAAAATTCAATCAGGCTCGTAAGGCACGACCTGCTGTTGACAAAGCCATGCTGACTATTTCTAATCATATTATGCCTCTCCAAATGTTCATGCCTCTCAGGAACTTCATCAACTTAACCACTGAAGTAAGACTCACTGGTCTATAATTTCCTGGGTTATCTCTGCTCCATTTCTTGAATAAGGGAACAACATCTGCAGCCCTTCAGTTCTCCGGAACCTCTCCCATCCCCATTGATGATGCAAAGATCATCGCCAGAGGATCAGCAATCTCCTCCCTTGTTTCCCACAGTAGCCTTGGGTATAACTTGTTTGGTCCCAGTGACTTATCTAACTTGATGCTTTCCAAAAGCTCCAGCACATCCTTTTTCTTTATGTCTATATGCTCAAGCTTTTCAATTCACTAAGTCATCCTACAATCGCCAAGGTCCTTTTCCGTAGTGAATACTGAAGCAAAGTATTCAATAAGTACCTCTGCTATCTCCTCTGGTTCCATACACGCTTCCCTTTGTCACACTTGATAGGTCCTATTTTCTCATGCCTTGTCCTCTTGCTCTTCACATACTTGTAGAATGCCTTGGGGGGTTTTCCTTGATTCTGTCCGTCAAGGCCTTCTCATGGCCCCTTCTGGCTCTCCTAATTTCACTCTTAAGCTCCTTCCTGCTAGCCTTATTTTGTAGATCTCTATCATTACTTAGTTTTTTTATTAACCTTTTGTAAGCTTTTCTTTTTGACTAGATTTTCAACTGCTTTTGTACACCACAGTTCCTGTACCCTACCATCCTTTCCCTGTCTCATTGGAATGTACCTGTGCAGAATGCCATGCAAGTATCCCCTGAACTTTTGCCACATTTCTGCTGTACATTTCCCTGAGAACATCTGTTCCCAATTTATGCTTCCAAGTTCCTGCCTGATAGCTTCATATTTCCCCTTACTCCAATTAAACACTTTTATCCCTCTCCAATGCTATTGTGAAGGAGATAGAATTGTGATCAAGATCTTCAAAATGTTCTCCCATTGAGAGATCTGAACTTGACCAGGTTCATTTCTCAATACCAGATCTGTTAAGCCTCTCCTTTCCTGAACACACCTAACAAACTCCACCCCATCTAAACCCCTTGCTCTAGGGCAGAGGTCGGCAACCTGCGGCTCCAGAGCCACATGCGGCTCTTTGATCTCTGTGATGCGGCTCCCCGTGGTTTGTTAGCTTTTGAAATGTAATTCGAAATTTGAAGATTATGGTGATCTTGTACAATATGAAAACTTTGCGGAGACACCGTTTCCTGGCACATCCAAACCGGCTCACAATTAGCCATCGTTCCGACTAAGGGAGATAGCCTACGGGGGTTTGTGAGTACGTGTCTTTTGGAGCATCCGCGCCCACGGGGACGGGTTGAGGGAGGCTTTAAAGCAAGGCTGTTTAGTTCGAATAAAGTTACCTTTGACTGCAGTCTTTATTTTAGCGCTGCGTGTAGCGCTACACCGCTACAACGTGTTTTTTATCGCTATTAATATACATCACAACTGCCAATGCCTGACACCCGCCAGTGCGCGCATTCTTTTAATTCTTCGATCCAAGGTAGGCTACCTATGTAGTAACCTTCAACCCAACGTCTTTTTTTCGGAGTTCAAAATGTTTTTGTTGCATGCAGAAATGTAATTTCGTTTTCTCTGCAGGAGTTCATCAATTTCAAAAATGCAACACATTATAGTTTGTTTATACATAGCATAAAGGCAAAAAAAAACCGTTGTATGCAGTGTTATTTCATTTTGTGGCTCCCAGTGTTTTCTTTTCTGTGGGAAATGGGTCCATATTGGCTCTTTTAGTGGTAAACGTTGCCGACCCCTGCTCTAGGGAGATGCCAATCAATATTCAGAAAATTAAAATCCCCCATCACGACAGCCTTGTTATTACTGCACCATTACAGCATCTGTCTCCCTGGCTCCTCCTCAATGTCACTTTTACTATTGGGTGGTCTATAAAAAATCACCCAGTAGAGTTATTGACCCCTTCTTATTTCTAACTTCCATCCACAGAAACTCCTTAGCCAATGCCTCCATGACTTCCTCCTTTTCTGCAGCCGTGACACTATCTCTGATCAACAGTGCCATGCCCCCACCTCTTTTGCCTCCCTCCCTGTCCTTTCTGAAACATCTGAAGCCTGGCACTCTTAAGCAGCCATCCCTGCCCTGAGCCATCTGTAATGGCCACAACATCATAGCCTCAAGTACTGATCTAAGCTCGTCCGCTTTGTTCATGATACTCCTTGCATTAAAATAAACACAGCTCAAACCATCACTCTGAGTGCAGCTCTTCTCTATCACCTGCCTCTCCTCCCTCACACACCATTTCCAAGCTTTTTCTATTTGTGAGCCAACCTCCTCTTCCCTAGTCTCTTCAGTTCGGTTCCCAGCCTTCCCCCAACAATTCTAGTTTAAACTCTCCCTTAGCAAACCTCCCCGCCAGAATATTGGTCTCCCTGGGATTTAAGTGCAATCCGTCCTTTTTATACAGGTCACACCTGCCCCAAAAGAGGTCCCAATGATCCAGAAATCTGAATCCCTGCCCCCTGCTCCAATCCCTCAGCCATGCATTTATCCTCCACCTCATTCTAGTCCTCAGTGTCGCATGGCACGGGCAGTAGTCCCGAGATTACTACCTTTGCAGTCCTTCTTCTCAACTTCCTTCCTAACTCCCTGTAGTCTTTAATTTCAGGACCTCTTCCCTTTTCCTACCTATGTAATTGGTACCCATATGTACGATGACCTCTGGCTGTTCTCCCTCCCACTGCAGGATTTCTTGGACATGATCTGAAACATCCTGGACCCTGGCACCTGGGAGGCAAACTGCCATCCGCATTTCTTTCCTGCGTCCACAGAATCGCCTGTATTCACTAGTCTAATAGCCTGAGAGAAGAATCAGTCTGGCAGTCCTAGTCCTGATGCTCCTGACCTCCTTTCTGACAGTAGTGGGTCAAAGAGGTTGTGGGATGGGTGGTAGGGATCCTGTTTGTTTTCACAATGAGGAGCTTGAATGTTATGTTTACAAAATCTGCTTTTTCAGTTCTTGGATTTGCTGCACAGGGCAGGAGGGAGTGGATTATAAAACTGAACTTTTACTAGTTTTAATTTTTTTCATTCTTAATATCAGTAATTCAGATCATTACACTTTTCTTCCAGGGGTTTACGCCACCAGTTAAAAATGGTGTTGAACAGAAACGACCGGGTCGGCCTTTAAACATCACTTCACAAGTTAGACTCTCATCAGCTGTACCCAATCAGATTTCGGTTTCTTGGGCACCGGAAATGGGAAGAGTAAGTGCTTAAGAATTCAAAAGAGAAAGTGGATGATCTTTTGTTCTGTTTTTAGGAATTTTATGCAATAATTTCATAAAAATATACTGGGAGGAATTAATTGTGCTTGTGCTGCGAGCCTATCGAGTGTGGGATATCTTGATTCTGTACTATTGTTACTAGACAGGCAAAGACATTAAATAATGTAATTGGCCCATCTCAATGTCATTCTTTACAATACTGTGGAGGTATGGTTGTCACATCGAGTTATTTTACTGTGTGTGTTTTCTCACTTATGGACAAAATCAACTTAAAAATATCTGTAAAGGCAGAGCCCATTTGTAGTGTGCAATAGCCTGTATGTAACCAGGTTTGCAGGGATTAATTTTGAGTTTTGAAGCTAGATCTTGATAGTTGTAAATAAGGTCTGGTGAAGTCCTTCAACCTTTCCAATATGACTTTAACCAGATTGCTTCAGTGCAGAGTTTTATCTTGAAATGACAAAAGCATGTTGAATAAAATCTCCAGCTTCCTGTTGTTTGTTCCCAACCATGGTGCTCCTCCTCACCGAGATGCCCTGAGCTTTATCTCTGGTGTTCCAAGCCTGAACTACTCTGCTTGTCCTTTGAAATAATTGAGATGTGATCTTATTGAAGCATAAAGATTTTGAGGAAGTGGTTGTTGAGGAGATGTTTTTGCTAACAAGGACAAAATTTCACTATAAGGGGCTGCCCATTTTCCAGCAGGTGAGGAATTTGAGCATTGTGAATCTTTGGAGTTCTCTGGCCAAGAGAGCTATGAATCAGTGCCAATGAATATATTGCCAGAAGAAGTGGTCAGATATTGAGAAGCCAAGTGATATGGGGAGAAAGAGTGTGGAGAAAAAGTGGTGTTGAGATCAAAATTGGATCTTATAGAATAGCAGAACAAGCTCAAGTAGCTGTTTTTTAATATTATGTTGTAGTATGTATCAGAGTTATACATCTAGTCAAATCACTGCTGCAGCTGCATTATGTATTCTATTGTGTACAGGAAAGTAGCAATATAACGTATTTCTGGAAATGCAACAGGATGATTATGAATAACACTTTAATTGTAATCTCTCTCTTGTCCATAGTTCTGTTTCAATAATCTATGAAATATTTCTATTTCCTACCAATATTTCCTATGGTTCTTAGCCATAGAAAAAATAGCAATAAATTAGAAGACTCCATTGCCTCTATGTTCTCAGAATATGGTAGATCTTAAAAAATTCTGATATTACAAAGAACAACTAAAATCTCTGCTGTTTTTCAGAATTATTCTGTGTCTGTATTTCTGGTGAAGCAACTAACGTCAGCAGTGTTACTGCAGAGGCTGAGAAACAAAGGCATCAGGAATTCTGACCATTCCAGAGCACTCAGTAAGTTGGATGCTAATACTGTGCTGGTTTGAGCAGGTTGTTGTATTCTGATGTTTAAATCCAAGGTTCTTTTGGAAGTCAGCAAAGAGGCACAAAATTTGTTGCTTCATTATGGTTAAGTGCTGATAGAACAAAGGAATGTAGAAAATGGACAGTGATACAAGTCTGCTAGTTGGAGAGGGAGAATCAACAGAAAGTGCTGCTCCGCGTGAAACAGCTGTTTTATACAACATAGATAAGAAAAATTTCATTCAGATTTATAGATAAGAGTCAACCAATGAGATAGCTCTTATTCAAATAATGCATTACCGAAAGAAACTTCCAGAATCGTACCAGTGTAACCACTAAGGGAACACATTGAACTTGTTTATGCGATTACCACTAGGAAGCATACTAGACAGTTACTTATACATAAGTAATTGCATAAAATATAAGCAGGTAAGTAATTGTTAAAATGCAAATAAAATATCAATTAAGCAGTCTAATCTTAGAACTAAACTGTTGGATCTGACAAAGTCTTCTGCAAACTACACTGGACAGCAAATTTTTTCAAAAGTCTTTCTTCCTCAGAAATTTTTTCATGGTTCTAATAGACTGCTTGAAGCTGAACAAAAATATAATTTTAGACTACATGTATCACAGGAATTTGGTGAATCAAGAAACTCTTATTGAATATAATGCATTTAATTGCATAATAGTACTGACACTTTGCAATAATTCAACAATGCTAAAAATGTTTTATTGATGATTTTCGATCGTACTCAATGTCTGAGGCTTCTTGCTTAAGTGTTCAACATTAATCAGCCAGCAGTGATGGATTCCTGACCACAATGTCCTGGTCAAACCTTCCATTATGCTTGTCATTGATGCACCAAGGTTTGCAGGGAAGAAGTCTAAATGGGAATGCAGAAAATGAATCTTTAGTGATGTGTTACACTTCATGGTTTTGTATGCTTGAAACATGGTGTCAACCAGCTGCACGTAAATTGGTGCTCTGTAGTTGCCAGAAAATTTTCAACAATATCCTTGAATATCTTCCATGCAATTTTCTCCAGTCCCACTAGAAGTTATTTAAGTTGCCTGTCATCGATGACCTGTTTGATTTATGGATCACCAAAAATGCCTCCTTCCTTAATCTTGGCATCAGTGATTCTGGGAAACATCTGTCTCAAACACTGAAGTGCTTCGTGGAAACTCCTGTGCCTGATGACAGAAGGTTTGATCCTTGCAGTCTTGATCCCAGTAATTCTGTTTTTGCCCTTGACAAACTCAGGTCTCTGACTAGGTCATTTAACTCAAATTGAGTTATCAGATGAGGCTCACTCAAAATAGAAACATAGAAAATCTACAGCACATTACAGGCCCTTTGGCCCACAATGTTGTGCCAACCATCTAACCTACCCTAGAAACAGCCTAGAATTACCCTACCGCATAGCCCTCTATTTTTCTAAGCTCCATGTACCTATCAAAGAGTCTCTTAAAAGACCCTATTGTATCTGACACTACCATCTTTGCTGGCCGTCCAATCCACGCACTAACCACTCTGTGTGAAAATTTTACCTCTGACATCTCCCTTGTACCTACTTCTACCTTAAAACTATACCCCCTCGTGTGAGCCATTTCACTCCTGAGAAAGAGTCTGTAGCTATCTGCACAAACAATACCTCTCATAAAGGGTTCTAAATCTGTATCAGTGAAGTTTTCCATTCTTGACTCGTGCGTCATGGCATCTTCATCTGCCTCCTCTAGCTAGATTCCATGTCTCTGGTACCTTCAGTGCTGGAACAATATCGTCATGTGGCACAGGTTTCATGGCTGAAAAGAGATTGGAGAAGTCACTGGATTTCTTGCTTTTAGCAGAGAAACCAGGCTCACTGGTCAGATTGATGTATCAGTCTATCACATGATCCTTCTGCTCTCACCATATCATCAAGACAGCAAACGGCATTGACTTCCAAGTACCTCTGATTCAAGCTGTAAGGTTGACAACACATGTTGCACAACAGAAGTGAGGAGGACAGGCTTTGTCTTGGTTGCCAATTTTACACCCAAAGTAGAGCTCATAGAGTTTCTTAATAAGAGGAGCCATGCTCCGTCTCTGAGATTTAAGCATATATTCGCCTCAAATATAGCAATGTATCGAGGCTGTTGAAACATTGCTGAGACATTTTCTTGTCACAAGTACTCCTGAAAATATAAGTACTTTATTATAACGAGTACACATAATATGCGCATAGAGCATATGCATCAACATGATGACATGCCGATATACATGTACACCTCAGTGTCTCTGCATGGTTCTTTTATAGCCTTTCTAAACCCTGTCCTGCCATGCAACAACTGCCCTGCCCAGGCATGCCTGGACAAGATAGAAAACTTTGCAGCTTCCACTTTGGGCAACATTTTAATTAACTTAAATAATGGACTAAAATAACAGATATACACTATTTTTAAAAAAGGGTGTGTGGTAGGGATATGTCAAGGTGATTTTCATGATCAGCAGCCCAAAATCAATAAGCTACACCCAAAAGTATTCAGGAAGCAAAATCTTTGTTGTCCAGTGGTATTAATAACTCAGTTATAATTGTTACTGTTTATTTTTCTTCAGTTAAAGAAAAGCTGACTGCAGATCCTGATAGTGAAATTGCAACCACAAGTCTCAGAGTCTCATTGATGTGTCCAGTAAGTTGCTGGTTTATCAACATTCATCAGGGTGTGGGAATTACTGTACTTTTTCTCTAGGTGCCCTTGGGTGAGTATTCCTGTGGAATAAATCATGTATTCTTCTTTGTAACATGCAATTGAAATGATAGTTGAAACTAATCCAGTATTTGTTTTAAATTCTGAACTATCCTTATGCAACATGTGAAATATATACTCATTGGCCACTTTATTAGCCACAGGATTAAATATGTGGGTTGCTAGGTGGTGCATAACCCTAATTGCTTTATTGTCTCATGTGGTAGGTGCAGAAACATGTTCTATGTACATGCAATAAATAAATGTGAATCAGAGTCTGAAATGTGTCGTCTGCATCAACAATCTACACTGTCAGAGGATGAGCTGGTGGTAACCTGCAAGTGTAGCCATGCCTCCAGCACAAAATCACCTTGTCCACAACTTACTAACCCTAACGCACATGCTATTGGAATGTGGGAGGGAACCTGGTTATCTGGAGGAAACCCATGCAGTCACAGGGAGAATGTACAAACTCCTTACAGAAAGCGGTGAAAATTGAGCATAAATCACTGGTGCTGTAATTATGTCATGCTAGCTGCCTTTGGTAAAAGGATGTTAAAGAATATTTCAGAGCATCACACTGGCAGACACAGCAAAGTCCAGCAAAAAAGACTAGACTACCAAAAATATCTTGAAAGTTAATGATGAGTTTCAAGTTTTTTGAAAAAAGATTCTCTTGAGATCTTTAAAGTGAAGCTTTCTTTATAAAGCTCTGAATTGGCAATATTAGTGGGAATAAACTGGACAGATATTAAAGAGATGTTATGTCTGAATGGGCAGCAGCCCTCTGAAGATCTTGTTTTAGGTGCCAGTAATAGAACATAACATCAAAGTGTGACGAGCAGAAATCAAGCTGCAGAGAGAACTCAGCAGGTCCTAGAGGGAAATTGACAGTCAGTTTTGGGTCAGGATCTTTCAACTAGACTGAGAGTAGAGGGGAGATAACAGGTATAAGAGCCGGCCATTTCCCCTCTATTCTTTGAGTCCGGATGAAAGGGCTCAATCTGAAATGTTAACTACCCTTTTCTCTCTAAGTTGCTGCCTGAACTACTGAGTTCCTTTAGCAACTTTTTTGCTCTATATTAGAGCATCATCAATCTGTCAAATTTACACCCAGTAGCGACTTCATTAAGTACATCTGTATACCTGCTCATTATACAAATACCTGATCAGTCAATCATGTGGAAGCAACTCAGTGCATGAAAGCAGGCAGACATGGTCAAGAGGCTAAACATCAGAATTGTGAATAACTGTGATCTAAGTGACTTTGACTGCAGAATGACTGTTGGTGCCAGATGGGGTGGTGTGAACATCTCAGAAACTGATCTCCTGGAATTTTCACACCAGCAGCTTCTAGAGTTTACAGAGAATGGTGCAATAAACAAAAAACATTCAGTGAGTGGCAGTTTTGTTGGCACCTTGTTAATGAGAGAAGTCGGAGGAGAATAGCCAGACCAGTTCATGCTGACAGGAAGATGACAGTATCTCAATAACCACGTGTTACAACAGTGGTGTGCAGAGGAGTATCTCTGAATGCACAACACGTTGAACCTTGAAGTGGAGGGCTATAGCAGCATAAGACACTGAACATGCAGAAATACACTTGGTGGCTGCTTGATTAGATACCTCCTTGAACATTGCACAGATGTATAGGTTAGGGTTAGTAAGTTGTGGACCTGCTATGTTGGCATTGGAATCTTGGAGATGCCTGTAGGCTGCCCAGCCCAAGATATTCCTCAGACTGTTGGTCGTTGACACAAATGACGCATTTCACGGTTTGCTTTGGTGTCTCAATGTACATGCAACAAACAATGCTGATCTCTTTGTTTTTATTTACTCCAATATTCTGCATCAACTAGTTGTCAAAATGAGAATGTACACATTTTATTTTACCGTTAAACTGAACTTGTGATTTTTTAATTTCACAAAATTAGTGTGCATATTGATTTGAGTTAGTTTTATGAAGTTTAATGTTTGGCTTTTGATTTTTATAGTTGGGGAAGATGCGTCTGACGGTCCCTTGCCGTGCTGTCACTTGTACACATCTACAGTGCTTTGATGCTGCACTCTACCTTCAAATGAATGAAAAGAAGCCCACATGGATTTGTCCAGTCTGTGATAAGAAGGCATCCTATGAGAGTTTAATAATAGATGGGTATGTTGTAAACATTGGCAACAATTTAGTTTTACTGTCACATTTTGTGTTTAACAAATGGTATCTTCTAGTTTTTGTTTTTCTTTGAGTAAACATAGATCAGAAAAATGAAACATGAGAATTTTAAAGAGATCACTTAATCCAATAGTTTCTGAGACACAACAGTAATTGCACTCTGCAAAATAATCTGTTTATTCTCCTCTAGGGAGGTAAATAAACAGTCGGTATTTTGGCTGTGAATCTTCATCAGGACTTGGCCCGAAATATCAATTGTTTATTCCCCTCTGTGGATGCTGCTTGATTTTGAGTACCTTCAGCATTTGGTGCGTGTGCTTAAGCTTTTTAGCCCCTGAAGAATCTTGTGATTATAGAGTTGTAGAGTCATAGAACACTACAGCGCAGAAACAGGCCCTTTGGCCCCTCTAGTCTTTGCAGAACTATTTATCTGTCTAGTCTCATCAACCTGCACCATAGCCCTCCATTACCCCTCCCATCCATGTATTTATCCGATCTTCTTCCAGGCCACTACTATTAGGGACGCATAAGGGCTTCGGGATTCAGAGGTGATCCCAGCTTCCTTCAACTTACGCAGGTGCTGGCGCACATCTTCCGCATCCACGGGCCAGTTGCTGCGACCTCTCTCTAAATGGGGTGTCCTCAGTCACTTGGATGGTATGGCGAGTGCTCCTGAAACAACCCACATCAAACTCGCCAAGGAAAAAAACATTTTCCAGCTTCAACATCTTCTCCACCAGCCTTTGCTTCCAACCCGGTGGCACAGGAGAGTCCCCAAGTTAAAGGCCTCAGCAGTCAGCTTTCCTCTCTTTTCTAACCGTCTCCCCCCAGCGGGCCTCATTGGGGTGCTGGACATTATAGTCACCGGGAACAAATGCACCCCCCCCAGCAGCATCCCTCTCTTAAAGGTGATTTCTCTCTTCGAAGTGTTCCTGACAGTCACAGCAATCCTGCTCGCCTCTACCACTGAGGGCCTCTGCATCCCGGGCCTCACAACACCCCAGCCAGAAATCGTGTCTCCACTAAAAAGGCCTCGCCATCAGGCACTCCGGGAAATCTGGGGTTTCCCATCACTCTAACTACTTCCCCGGCCTTATTACCTTAGGTTTCGACTGGGTGCACCACACAGTCCCTTGTTTAAATTCGGTACCTGGCCCAGTGCAGTGCCGCACTTCCTCAAAAGCAGCATGAAACGCTGGGTGCACAGCCCGGGTCTCCAAAAAGTTCTCACCCGTCCTTTCCTGGCAGGCCCACATGAGCCTCCGCACCACAGGGGTGTTGGTCCCCACCAGAATTGAAGCATCCTCTGTCTCAACTGGGTCCGGACAAACCAGCACTAACATCTCCAAAACTTCGGGCGCTCCTACATTGGCTTCTGAAAACTCCAGTCTCACTGACAAATACCCATGATATAGATAATCACCAGCACTGACGCCCCAAATCTCTAGCGTACTGAATGGGGTTGAGGACAAATGCTTTAAGTACTGGTTGTAAAACGAACGGTATAGTAACTTGACCTTTGACCTGGTGTCAAGAATGGCTTTAGCATAGATCCCCTGTATCTGTAGCGACACGCTGGAGCGGGGTCCCACTAATCCTTCCGGATTCGGGTCTTTTGCTTTTGAGGGTCCCTTGGTACATTGCTGGGAACGTGTTTCCCCAGAGACACCAGGCCGTTCCCTCACTGGGTCTCCTCTAAGTTTCCTGACACCTCTCCCTGCTTGGATACCCGGGGACTCACCCTCCGAGGGGCTCCCTGCCGCTCACATTCCCGCCAGAAATGGCCCTCTTCCTCACAGTTATAGCACACCCCCTTGCCGCTCACATTCTCTCTGAAAGTGTCCCTCTTTCCCACAGTTATATCACACGCTACCGGCCACCCCTCTTCTCGCGGACTCGCCCCTCCCCCCGCCGCTCGCAGCCCTCTGCACTGTCTGTCCCCGGGGGGGGGGGGGGGGGGGGGGTTCCTGCCTACCGACCCCTCAGTTTTCAGCTCAGCCACTGCCTCCTTTATCAATATCACCCTACTGAGAGTCCTCCCGCGACCTCAACGCATATTCTTCCCCCCTCACTTCTCTGAGACTCCAAGCAATTTTGTCCCCAGCCTGGGTACCTCTAGTCACCTTGATCCATTCTAACTGATCCACCTCCTCTGCCTGAATGACCCCCACACCCCCAATGCCATCTCTAGCCGAAGAAAGTACGTGGAGAGCTTCTCACCCTGCTCTTGGCGCATGTTTTGAAACTCCCCAAGGAGCTCTCAGTTAGCTGCTGGTCAACCCAAAAGCACTTTGCAAGGCCTCCAGATAGTCATTCAGAGTGACAGCGGGCTGGTTATCCTTCACACTGTGCACTACCCCAGCTGCCACTCTTCGCAGACTTTCAACCAATCACTGTTGCTTTTCCTCATCCGAGCACTGCCACTCACTTAACTGCGTCATTTGCTCTATCTATATTTCATAATCCTCTTCACCTTCGAGGGATCCCAGAGAAAATTCTTATCCTCTGGTGGGGTCCCTCTTCCTTTCTCTCCAGGGAGGTAATGGCAGATTCCAACTCGGAACGCTCGCCTTTTGCAAAGGGACGGGAACTAACCAAATTTTCCAAATCTGACCGCTTCATCCTTCAGTACCGAAGGAATTTGTTCCTTAAGATCTTCTCCCTCCTCTGCTGGTGACCCAGCTCACTAAGCTCCAGCCACTCCCTCCCCGACAGTTTACAGACATCATGGTCCCGCCTCCCCTAGGATGCCGATCCTCTCCGGCAACTCCTCACAAATCTTCGCTTGTCTTCACCAACATTAGGCCTGTGCCCATCTCAAAATCAAAGTTTCACAATCCAATTTCCACTTTGCCAACAGCTTTAACTGTACTCAAACCTTGGAGTATCACTTCATCCAGTGCATTAGTCTCTGCCCCCCTCAACAGGCACGCATTGCTCACTGGCACCCCTGCAGCTGCACACCATCACTGAAGGTGGCTGTTGCCATCACAACTGTACTTTAGACAGAGTGATAACACAGCATCTATAGAATTCAAACCCGGATGAGGGCCCCACAAATGTAACACTTATGCTCAATTAACTCGCGTTCGTCTAGGGAAAGCTGCTGTCTGCCCCTCCAAACGGCATAATCACATTTGTATGGATGCTGTGTAATACACTCCGGTACAAACCCGCAACGTAAAATATCAGACAGTACACATATGCGATTAAATGATTACACTTTATAACTCTGACTTTGGCTAAAGGGTTAACAGAGAAACAGAATATAAAATGAAAAGAAAAAGACTCCACTTTTAATAAAATAGTTCATGCTCGAATAAATCTTTGGAGCTAGTGCCAATGATGGTGCTGGCTGAGGATAGGTCCATACTAGACCGGATAATTTTGAAAACGCCGGTTTCGAGTAAAAACAATAGGTGTCCCCACCAAGCGTTTTTGAAAATACCTTTGTCCACATTAAAACAGGTATTTGGGCGAATCTCCTCCTACTGGGCATGCGCAGGACACATCTACAGAAAACAAGCAACATGTTTGGTGTTGAATCTGGCTGTGAAAGTGCGCGTTTTTGCAGTTCCAGATTAGAAAAACTTGAAATGAAATTGCCAAATGATGGACAGCTGTTGGCACTCACACAGGAGGACTTAAATCTAAAAAAAAAATACTGGAGTGTATGGAGGCAACTGACAGGGAGTTCAAGGACAGTATGACCTGGCTGACAATGAACATTGAAAAACTGACTAATTCTGTTGCATTAATAAAGCACCTTGTTAACAGACAGACAGACATACTTTATTGATCCCGAGGGAAATTGGGTTTCGTTACAACTGCAGTAACCAATAATAGTAAAGAAATATGGCAATATAAAACCATAAATAATTAAATAAAAATAAGTTAATCATGCCAAGTGGAAATAAGTCCAGAACCAGCCTACTGGCTCAGGGTGTCTGACACTCTGAGGGAGGAGTTGTAAAGTTTGATGGCCACAGGTAGGAATGACTTCCTATGACGCTCAGTGTTACATCTCGGTGGAATGAGTCTCTGGCTGAATGTACTCCTGTGCCTAACTAGTACATTATGGAGTGGATGGGAGTCATTGTCCAAGATGGCATGCAACTTGGACAGCATCCTCCTTTCAGACACCACCGTCAGAGAGTCCAGTTCCACCCCCACAACATTACTGGCCTTATGAATGAGTTTGTTGATTCTGTTGGTGTCTGCTGCCCCAGCACACAACAGCAAACATGATAGCACTGGCCACCACAGCCTCGTAGAACATCCTCAGCATGGTCTGGCAGATGTTAAAGGACCTCAGTCTCCTCAGGAAATAGAGACGGCTCTGACCCTTCTTGTAGACAGCCTCAGTGTTCTTTGACCAGTCCAGTTTACTGTCCATTTGTATCCCCAGGTATTTGTAATCCTCCACTATGTCTACACTGACCCCTTGGATGGAAACAGGGGTCACCGGTACCTTAGCCCTCCTCAGGTCCACCACTAGCTCCTTAGTCTTTTTCACATTAAGCTGCAGATGATTCTGCTCACACCATGTGACAAAGTTTCCCACCGTAGCCCTGTACTCGGCCTCATCTCCTTTGCTGATGCATCCAACTATGGCAGAGTCATCAGAAAACTTCTGAAGATGGTAAGGCTCTGTGTTGTAGTTGAAGTCTGAGGTATAGATGGTGAAGAGGAAGGGAGACAGGACAGTCCCTTTGGAGCCCCAGTGCTGCTGACCACTCTGTCTGATACACAGTGTTAAAATGTATAAATGTATTAAACATGTCTGCATCAGTGTTACCTTGTATTTCCATACAATGTTACATTAGGATGTTGCACATCTATTGTCAGAGAAGTTCTTGCATAAATAGGTAAACCACCTTCATACAAGCAAGGACAGAAAACAGGGCAAAGTGAGTATACTTATTTATTCAGTAAGTTATGGGTCAAAGTATTTGGTGAGTACATTTCTAACTCTTCTGGCTTCAGTCTCGTTGCCGTTTGTTCTGAAATTATTAGGTTGCATTCAAGAAAACAATGAAATGCCGTGCTGCCGCCACCATATGTTCTGGCATATCATGACAGCGTTTTAAAAAATTTCCAGTTACCCTGACACACACCAGTCTGCACAATTGGCATTTTCAAATTTACACACTCTGGAGGGCATTTTAGAAAAGCTTCATTTTCGGGGGAGGAAAACGCTGTTTCTGTGTGGACGGAGGGTCAAAACGAAGAGAAAAAGCTTCAGTTACGGATTTATTCAGTCTAGTGTGGACGTAGGCTTAGTTTACAACTTACTGCAGCTTTCTCTAATCCTGTGTACTTGGCCTTCCATACCAGACGATGGTGCAACTAGTTACAGATTCTATAAGACAACTTTATATATAGGAGTTTTGGTTGATATTAGTTGTATTACTTTTGACATTAAGATAAATTTGTATTTTCTTTCAGATTGTTTATGGAAATCCTGAATTCTTGTACTGATGTAGATGAGATTAAGTTTCAAGAAGATGGCTCTTGGTATCCAATGAGGCCCAAGAAGGAATCTTTGAAACTATCCAACTCACAATGTACAAAAGTTGAACTTGCATGTAGGTATAAATTCTTGGATTTAAGGATGCTTTCCTTGTTTAAAAAAATGCAATTTTTCTGTAATTTGATAGATTATAATACAGATGAAAAGATGTAAGGTTTTTTATCAGGCCGTTCATGAGTATTTGTGTATGTGGCCCTTTATCTGCAGGCATTGCAGAGAATCCAGATGAGGTTCATGAGAATAAACAACACACACAAAATGGTGGAGGAACTCAGCAAGCCAGGCAGCACCAGGATAGAACACGTAGAACATAGAACATGGAAATCTACAGCATATTACAAGCCCTTCGGCCCACAATGTTGTGCTGACCATGAGACCTACTCTAGAAATTGACTAGAATTTCCCTAGTGCATAGCCCCTTACTTTTCTAAGCTCCATGTACCTGTCTAAGAGGCTCTTAAAAGACCCTATTGTATCCACTTCCATCACCACCGCCAGCAATGCATTCCACACACCCACCATTCTCTGTGTGAAAAACTGACCCCTGAAATCTCCTCAGTACGTATTTTCAAGCACCTTAAAATTGTGCCCCCTTGTGTTAGCCATTTCAGCTCTGGGTAAAAGCTATCCACACGATCAACGTCCCTCATCATTTTATATAGCTCTATCAGATCACCTCTCATCCTTTGTCGCTCCAAGGCAAAAAGGCCAAGTTCACTCAATGTATTCTCATAAGGTATGCCCTCTAATCCAGGCAACATCCTTGTAAATCTCCTCTGCACTCTCTATAGTATCCACGTCCTTCCTGTAGTGAGGTGACCAGAACTGAACAAAGTACTCCAAGTGGGGTCTGACCAATTTCTTATATAGCTGTAACATTACCTCACAGCTCTTGAACTCAATCCCGCAGTTGATGAATGTGAACACACCATACACTGCCTCAACAACACTGTCAACCTGCGCAGCAGCTTTGAGTGTCATATGGACAGACCCCAAAATCTCTCAGATCCTCCACACTGCCAAGAGTCTTACCATTAATATTATATTCTGCTTTCAAATTTCACCTACCAAAGTGAACCACCTCACACTTATCTGTGTTGAACTCCATCTGCCACTTCTCAGCCCAGTTCTGCATCCTGTCAGTGTCCTGCTGTAACCTCTGTTAACCATCCAGACTATCTACCACACCCCCAACCTTTGTGTCATCAGCATATTTACTAACCCACCCTTCCACTTCCTCATCCAGGTCACTTATAAAAAATCACAAAGAGGAGTCCCAGAACAGATCCCTGTGGAACACCACTGGTCATCGACCTCCATGTAGAATACAAATCATCTACAGCCACCCTTTGCCTTCTGTGGGCAAGTCAATTCTGGATCCCATACCTTATTTCTTTCTGAAGGAGTCTTGCATGGGGAACCTTATCAAATGCCTTACTGATATCCATATACACTACAATAATTGCTCTACCTTCATCAATATATTTTGTAAGATCTTCAAAAGAATTCAATCAAGCTAGTAAGGCACGACCTGCCCTTGACAAAGCTTTGCTGACTATTCCCAATCAGATTATGTCTCTTCAAATGCTTATAAATCCTGCCTCTCAGGATCTTCTCCAATAACTTGCCCACAACTGAAGTCAGACTCACTGGTCTATAATTTCCTGGGTTATCTCCACACCCTTTCTTGAACAAGGGAACAACATTTGCAGCGCTCCAATCCTCCAATACTTCTCCCATCCTGATTGATGTTGCAAAGATCATCACAAGAGGTTCAGCAATGTCCTCCCTCACTTCTCACAGTAGCTTGGAGGTATAGCTCATCTGGTCTCAGAGACTTATCTAACTTGATGCTTTTCAAAAGTTCCAGCACATCCTCTTTCTTGATGTCTATATGTTCAGGCATTTCAGTCAATTGTAAATCATCACCACAATTGCCAAGGTCTTTTTTCCTGCAGAATATTGAAGCAAAGTGTTCATTAAGTACCTCTGTTACCTCCTGACTCCATGCACGTGTTTACACTATTGCACCTGCTTGGTCCTATTTTTGCATGGCTCATCTTTCTGCTCTTCACATACATGTAGAATTCCCTGGGGTTTTCGTTAATCCTGCTCACTAAGGCCTTCTCATGGCTCCTGTCTCTCCTAATTCCATTCTTAAACTCCTTCCTGGAAACCTTGTAATTTTCTAGAGCTCTAACCTCTAAGCTTGAACCTTTCGTAAGCTTTTCTTAACTAGACTTTCTACATCCTTTGTTACCATGGTCCTTTCCCTGCCTCAATGCAGCATTTGCACGCAGAAATCCATGCAAATGTTCCCTGAACATTTGCCACACTTCTGCCATGCAATTCCCTGAGAACATCTGCTCCCAAGTTCCTGCCTAATAGTATCGTAATTCCCCCTATCCCATACTAGCTAGCATACTGCCTGGCCTGCTGGGTTCTCCAGCATTTTGTGTGTATAGCTTTGGATTTCTAGCAACTGCAGATTTTCTTGTGTTCATGAGAGTGAACCTGGGAATACAGTATAAGGGTTAATGTATGAGGAGGGTTTGATGGCTGTTGGTTTGTACTCACTGGAGTTCACCAGTTTGATGGGAGGGGATTCTCGCTGAAACAAATCAAATATAGAGAGGCTTAGATAGGGTTCTTTGGGGCACTCCTCTTTTCGTGGATGTTTGTGAAGAAAAAGAATTTCAGGATGTATACTTTATACATCTCTCTGACATAAAATGTACCTATTAAAACCTATTGAGTGGATGTGGAGTTGATGTTTCCTGTAGTGGGGGAGTCTAGGACCAGAGGGTACAGCCTCAGAAAAGAGGAACATCCCTTTAGGGAAAAACAGTGAGAAATTTCTTTAGCAGAGGATGGTGAATCGATAGAATTCATTGCCACAGATGTC
Organism: Hypanus sabinus; assembly: GCF_030144855.1. Taxonomy (NCBI): domain Eukaryota; kingdom Metazoa; phylum Chordata; class Chondrichthyes; order Myliobatiformes; family Dasyatidae; genus Hypanus; species Hypanus sabinus. Next base: position 107,305,959 of record NC_082719.1, read on the forward strand.
TGTGGAGACAAGTTATTGTGTGTACTTAAGACGGAGGTTGAAAGTTCTTGATTTGTAAGGAGATCAAAGATTACAGGGAAGCAGGGAGGAGAATGGAGTTGAGAGGGATAATATATCAGCCATGATGGAATACTGAGCAGATTTGATCGCCTGAGTAGCCTAACTCTCTTTCTTTATGTTTTAGTATCTATTTAAATTTGCTGAGCACTAGTTCTGAGCTGATAGTTTCAGTAGTGTCTGTACTTGAGCCCTAGTTGGGAGTTGATGGTTTCAGTAGGGTATATATTACTTTGAGTGCTAGTTCTGAGTTGATGGTTTCAGTAGTATCTGTATTTCAGCAGTAGTTCTGCGCTGATGGTTTCAGTCGTGTCTCTATTTGAGCCCTATTCTGAGCTGATGGTTTCAGTCGTGTCTCTATTTGAGCCGTATTCTGAGCTGATGGTTTCAGTAGTGTCTATATTACTTTGGTAACACTAGTTATGGGCTGAGGCAATGTACAGTGGTGCTAGCAAGTTTGTGAACCCTGTGGGATTTTCTCTATTTCGTCATAAATATGACCTAAAATATGAGCAGATCTTCACATAGATCCTAAAATTAAATAAATAACACAGAAAACATTATACTTGTTTGGTTATTTATTGAGCAAAATTATCGAATAGTACATGTATTTGTTGGAAAATGTATGTGAACCTTTGTTTTCAGTAACTGGTGTGACCCCCTTGTACTTCAACCAAACATTTCCAGCAACTGTTGATCAGTCCTGTTCATCGGCTTGGAGGAATTTTAGGTCATTCCTGTGTACAAAACTGCTTCATCTCTGGAATGTTGGTGGGCTTCCTTGCATGAACAATTTGCTTCAGGCCCTTCCACAACATTTCTTTCAGATTATGGTCAGGACTTTGACTTGACCATTCTAAAACACAAATTTTCTTTTAAAGTCATTCTATTGTTGATTTACTCTTATGTGTCATTGTCTTGTTGCATCATCCAACTTCTATTAAGCTTCAGATGATGGACTGCTATCCAGACATTTTCCTGTAAAATGTCTTGATATAATTTTGAATTCATTGTTCCCTCATCGATTCCAAGCTGTTCAGGCCCTGAGGCAGCAAAGCAGCCCCAAACCATGATTCCCCTCCCACCATCCTTCACAGTTAGGATGAGGTTTTGGTGTTGGTGTGCAGTGCCCTTTTTCTTCCAGTCATAGCAATGTGCAGTTCTACCAAAAAGTTCCACCTGTCCGCAGAACATTGTTGCAGAGGCAACACTGAATGTTTGTACCTTGTGTATCTGTGATGTAAATAAACTTTTATAGTTTTGTTAAAATATAATTTTTTTTGTGTTATCTATTTAATTGGGTTCTCTATGTGGTTCTAGGACACGAAGATCTGATCACATTTTAAGTCATATTTATGCAGAAACTGAGAAAGTTCTACAGGGTTCACAAGCATTCTAGCACCACTGAATTGAGGGTGGGCTTCATCCATTTTTCTCCCTTGGTAGTTTTCTCTCTTCCATCTATCCACTGGTGTCATCTGGGATTCTGTCTGAAGCTAAAGATCATGTTCTGATGAGCAGTTATCATTAATATGCTTATTTGCAATATGGTGGAAGCTGTAATTTTTCAAGTATAATCTAAAAGTTTTTTCATAATATGTGTGATTGGGTATGCTGGAATAGGACTATTTTCTATCAATTATTTCTACAATTTACTTCTCCAAATTAACATGACCTCTAATTCAAATGTTCAGCCTCCTCTTTGGTTAGGCTTTTTCCAGTGGTAGAAAGTTACTAAGCCCTTCAATAAATTGAAAGGAAACCGGCCATGTGGATCAATGCACGGGCACTTGTAGGAGGAGGAATTCACAGAAATGTCAAGTGTTGGAGGAACAACTTGTGGGCCTAGTCAGGCGAAATTTAACAGCACATAGAACATAGCACATTACACCACAGTAAAGGCCCATGTGGTGACAGTCTTTTAACCTATTCCAAAATCAATCTAACCATTCCCTCCTACATAGTCCTCCATTTTCCAAATAGAATATAGAATATTAAACAGAAGAGTTTTAAATTTTTAACCCTTAGTAGACTCTTCATCATCATCATCATCATCATCATCATGGCGCGGCTGGTCATGGTCTTTGACCATGATTATTCTTGGCACAATTTTCTACAGAAGTGGTTTGCCATTGTCATCTTCTGTATGGTGTCTTTACAAGGTAGGTGACCCCAGCCATTATTAATACTCTTCAGAGATTGTCTACCTGGTTGTGTCAGTGATTGCATGAGCAGGATGTGAAATTCTATTGTACCTGCTCTCATGGCTTCATGTGATCCTGATTTTTGGCGGGGGGGGGGGGTGGGGGGTCTAAGCAGGTGGAACACCTTGTCCAAAGTTGCCCTGCAAGCTAGCAGAGGGAAGGAGTCCCTTACACCTCCTTTGGTAGAGACATATCTCCACCCTGCTACCCAATTTTGGTAGACTAGCAAGTGTGAAGGCGAATAGGGAAGAATTGAAAAATCTATTTTGTGTTTCCAGCTTCAGATTCAGTATCTTTTCTGTTGCCACATATTTTATAACTCTTGCTGTCCTTTCATCCTCAGGTCCTGTGCACTCTTCCAATATTTCATAACACTTGCCATCATTTTATCCTCAAGGACTATGCACTCTTCCTGCTGATTGTTTTATAGTTTTTGTTTTGATACCAAACTCAGGTCCAGCTACCAGACTACTGAACCAGCATGGATAACTTCACTCACCTCAACTCTGAACTGACTCTACAACCTGCAGACTCATTTTCAAGAACTCTACAAACTTTTTTTGTTATTTGGATGATTTGTCATCTTTTGCAAATAGATTGTCAGTCTTTGTTATTTATCATCTTCTTCTTAAGCTCCATCGTAGGACGTAGGCTGCCGACAGCAGCTCACCAGAGTCCTCTGTCCTGGACCAGTCTTTCAAGTTGTCCCCAGGTGTAGCCCATCTTGGTGTACCTTCCTCTTCCAGGGATGAGGTCTTTGGAGTTTCTTTTGGCATTTCTATAGCACTGGGTTTTTAACGGGATAGGGTTGCTTGCCTCATGCCTGACCCCCTTCCTTTCACAGCCGGCCTTGTGACTATCCATAACAAAGTTAGTTCTTCATAAATTCTATTGAATTGCTTTGTTCTTTTGTAAATGCCTCCAAGAAAGTAAATCTTAGGGTGGTATGTGCTGATTATGTACATATTTTGATAATAAATTTACTTTGAACTTTGGGTTCTATTTGTTTTTCGTCACAAAGATTATGATGTTTCACATCCAATATAATACTTCAGCACATCGGCTGAAACCCTTCAACTCATTTTCAACTCTGGATTCAACTATGCTAATAGTTTCTTGCCATCACCTAACCATTCCCCACTATTCTCCTGTTCCCCATTCTGGCCTCTTACCTCTTCTTCTCATCTGTTTAACATCTCTCCCATGTCCCTCCTCCTTCCCTTTCTCCCATGGTTCACTCTCGTCTCCTATCAAATTCCTCCTCCTTTCAGCCCTTTACCTTTTCGACTTATCCCAGTTTCTTAATTCATCTCCCCCCACCACCTTTTCTTCCCATCCTAATCTCACCTAACACCTTCTAGCCTGTGCTTCTTCCCCACCACACTTTTTCTTATTCTGACATCTTCCCCCTTCCTTTCCTGAGTTGATGAAAGGTCTTAGTCTGAAACATCAACTGTTATTCCTTTATAAATGCTGCCTGACTTGCTGAATTCCTCCAGCATTTTGTGTGTCTCACCCAACCAGTGCTGTGTTAGTTTTGACTGTATTCTGCAGGAGTTGTCCTGCAGCACCTAAAGGACAAACTGGTGCAAGACAGACAGATATACTTTATTGATCCTGAGGGAAATTGGGTTTCGTTACAGTCGCACCAACCAAGAATAGTGTAGAAATATAGCAATATAAAACCATAAATAATTAAATAATAGGTAAATTATGCCAAGTGGAAATTAGTCCAGGACCAGCCTATTGGCTCAGGGTGTCTGACACTCCGAGGGAGGAGTTGTAAAGTTTGATGACTGGTGTGTGCTGCTTAATGCCACTTACAGATCAGGCAAACAGTGTGTCTAATGTACTGACTGGGGGTTGAATTTAATGAATGAATGAAATTTATTTTGGTCAGTACAAACGTAACAAAAAGCATCATTTACAACGATGATTTCATAGAAATCTAAAATTAAAGTTTCAATTTTATATCTGTAATATTTTAGGTTTGTTTTTATTGGCCTTGTAGCAATCGAGTTGTTTAACTTCCAGCAGGTTCAACAGTCTCCAACAAGACTGGTTCTGCTGTGCCAACCAGTGAACCAAGTAGCAATAAAAAAGTTGAGGTCATAGATCTGACAATTGATAGTTCCTCCTCGGAAGGGGAGGAAGAACCTCCACTGAAAAAAAGATGCATATATCCTTCTGACACTGAAGAAACCGCCAATAAAAGGTTAGTGGGATTTCTATTGTACTTGTTGCTTTTATTCTAAACAGCTGTCTGTTCTCTGTTCCCAGTTACTGGACTTGTTTCTCCTGGGCCTGCCTTTGTCCCTGTCATCACTGCTACTGAATATGATAACTACATGTGCTGTACCAATGTTCTGTGGAGCTAATGAGTAGAATTGTTATTCAGTAGTGGAGAGAGAGCACTACAGCTGATCCTGTGTCTGTCCTTGTAAAGATTAACACTACCGCTAAGTTCTACATTGCAAGTCCATTCAGGATTCAGGTTTATTTGTCACGTGTACACGAAACATACAGTGAATTGTGTGCAGTAACCAATCAACATGGTAGTGCAAAGGTTAGTGTAACACTATTACAGATGGGGTTGTTGAGTTTGGAGTTCAATTCCGATGTTATCTGTCAGGAGTCTGTAATCCTCCTGGTAGAACCTGTGGGTTTCCTTCGGGTGCTTCAGTTTCTTCCCACGATCCAAAGATGTACCAGTTAGGAGGTTGTAAATTGTCCCATGGTTAAGCAGGGGTTAATCGGGTTGCTGGGTGGTGCAGCTCAAGAGGCCAGGTGGGCCTGCTTCGCGCTGTATCTCAATGAATAAACATATGCAAGGGTGTGCCAAGTGTCGCCACACTTCCAGCGCCAGTATAGCATGCACATAATGCTCGGCAGAACAACACAGAACACAACAAGAAAGGAAACAACAGCAGCAAAACAAGCCCCGTTCTTCCCTCCTACCCACCATACAGAGTCCTTTAACCCCAGAACGGCCCTCCAGAGACCTGTAGACTTTGGACTTGTTCTTTGATTAGTTGGAAATATCAAATGTAATTTCCTGACAAATATTAAGAAATGTAATTTACGGATGTGACGTGCAGGTAACAAGTTTATAATTCACAAACAGGAGAAAATCTGCGGATGCTGGAAATCCAAAACAACACACACAAAATGCTAGAGGATCCCAGCAGGCCAAGCAACACTATGGGGAAGAATAAATAGTCGATGATTTGGGCTGAGACCCTTCTTCAATCCTGATGAAAGGTTTCAGCCCAAAACATCAATTATTTGTTCCTTTTCATACATGCTGCCTGACCTTCTGAGTTCGTCCAGCAATTTGTGTATGCTGTTTTAGTTTATAATTTACGAGTTTTCCCCTTCACTTTAGTATCAAGTGATATACTCAGTTTTCTTATGCAATGGCAGTTTGTAAACTGAGAACTCCAGATATTCTCATAGTCCCCTTCCTCTGTTTAAAGCTGTGTTCTGGAAGCTCTCTAATGCTAAAAGTCTGTAATGATTAGTGTCATTATTTCATTCATTGTTATTATTTTGCTTTAGTTAACTTGGCTGAGGCCATGATTTCCTTAGGATAGTTGGATTGCTATCAACTTCCCTAATGTGAATACCAGTGTAAAATAATAGATCTGAACATCCACCATTTCCCCCCACCAGCAAAAAAAAGCATCAGCGCCCATCACCGAGCACTCAAGCACGAGTAAAGCAATAGCAAAGACACAGATTTGCATTTACTCCAAAGACTTTGCGTTTCACCTGGCATTCGACATACCACAGGTGTGCATTCTCTCTCTCCCCCCCTCTCCCCCCCTCTCCCCCCCTCTCCCCCCCTCTCCCCCCCCTCTCTCCCCCCCCTCTCTCCCCCCCTCTCTCCCCCCTCTCTCCCCCCTCTCTCCCCCCCCTCTCTCCCCCCTCTCTCCCCCCCTCTCTCCCCCCCTCTCTCCCCCCCTCTCTCCCCCCCCTCTCCCCCCCCTCTCCCCCCTCTCCCCCCTCCCCCCCTCTCCCCCCCTCTCTCCCCCTCTCTCTCCCCCTCTCTCTCCCCCTCTCTCTCCCCCCCTCTCTCCCCCCCTCTCTCCCCCCCCTCTCTCCCTCCCCCTCTCTCCCCCCCCTCTCTCCCCCCCCCTCTCTCCCCCTCCCCCCCTCTCTCCCCCCTCCCCCAATAAGGAGGAAGGGGTTGTCTTCTTTTTTCCCAGCAAGTGGGGAGACATAACAAACAACTCACTGGTTTATGAAATTAAAAGTCTGTTTTTCTGAGCTCTGTTCCCAAAGATCTTGAAGATCCCAGCTCTTTGGGAACACAGCAGTAGATTTTCCGACTCCCCTGACAACGTATAGGTCTCCTGCCGTTACACTGACATTCAATCCGCCCATTTCCAGAGCCCTGAGATCTTAGGCTTCCAAATCCAAGCCGGACTCTCAGGCCGAACCCTTGGTGTGCCGAACAACAGTCAGTCCTGAAACCCCGAGAACAAGTCCCATTCCCGCAAAGAACCGAAGTAAGCATGTAAATCCAAGTCAGGGTCTTCAAAAGAATTCTGAAAGGGAAAAATAAAGATATTAAAGATGAAAATGGAGCTGCTTCCAAAGAAGCAAGCAAAGTAGTAGCTGTTTAGCGCCATCTTAACTTTGCCTTGTTTTACTTGTGTACTTAAATCCATCAACCCTACTGTAGCAAAGCTTTGTAGAGCCCTCAGTCCTGGGCCAGCCTTTCATGTTTTCCTCAGTGCAGCCCATCTTGTTGTATCCTTCCTTGCCCAGGGATGAGGTCTTTGGAGCTTCTGTTGGCATTTCTGTAGCTCTGGGTTTTAATGGGATGGGGTTGCTAACCCCATTCCCAATGCTCTTTCTTTTGCAGCTGAGCTTGAGACTATTCATGACATTTACTTTTATTTAGTGTCACAATTCTTAGTGTTTGATGTACTCACATTGTTCAACATGTAATATTGTACATGTTGTAAGAGGGACTATTGGACATTAAATGGCATTGGATCCTGTAAGGATTGAACTGAAAATTTCTCTCTACTGTATTTACCCACTGGGCCAGCTGATGACAAAACTTGTTAATAAATGATCAATATTTATGGAAAAACTGATTTTTTAAAAAAAATGTTTCCTTATTGCAGCGTTCTGGCTTATCAGCCATCTTCCGTTCGGTTGCCAAATGTTACCAGTGTCGATACAAGTTTCCTGCCTCAGTTAGCAGATTATCCAGCCACATTCCATCACTCAACAATGGCAGCTCTTCCCCCTGAGATTCAAAGTAAGCACTACATAGAATGCCATTTTGTCAATTTCTCCTGTTTCTCTTGCCTACTCATAGCTTTCTTCTTATTGAAGAATTGTCATACGGGGAGTATTTCTGCATTTGTTTATGGTGTTGGGGAAGTTCATAGGACTCGCATGTAGGTTCAAAAGTAAACATGCTGGACTTGGCCTTAACCAGTCATGTCTTGTATTAAGCTGCTCCACTCAGGGTTGTTTAACGTCATTTCCAGTGCACAAGTGTAAAGGAGAACAAAAAATTGTTACTCTGGATCTGATGCAGCACAAAAAAAAGTAAATACTTCAAATACCTTATGTACATAGATTGTATATCATAAAGTGATGCGAGGCACAGGAATGTTTGTACATAAGGTGACTGTTGGGAAATATATAATAATGCATTTTGGTGAAAGGAACAATAGTGTGGACTGTTAACTAAATGGGGAGAAGGTTCAAACATCAGAGGTGCAGAGGGACTCAGAAGTCTTTGTGCAAGACTCCCAGAAGGTTAATTTACAGGTTGAGCTGGTGGTAAAGAAGTCAAATGCAATGTTGGCATTTATTTCAAGGTGAATAGAATATAAAAGCAAAGGGATAATGTTGAGCCTTTATAAGACATTAGTCATGCCGTACTTGGGAGTATTGTCTGCAGGTTTGAGCCCCATATCTCAGAAAGGATGCATTGTTATTGGAGAGAGTCCAAAGGAGGTTCAAAGGTCCTATTTAATGTATACAATATACATCCTGAAATACTTTTTCTTTGCAAACATCCACGAAAACAAAGTGCCCCAAAGAATGAACTACAGTTAAATGTGAGAACCCCAAAGTCCCTCCCCAATTCCCCCCTTTGGCGCATAAATGGCAGCAAACAATGATCCCTTCTGCCTACCAGCCAAAAAAAACTCATCGGTACCATCACCAAGCCCAAGCGTGTACTAAGTAATAGCAGAGACACAAACCAAAGTTACCCCAAAGGCTCCGCATTTCATCTGACATTCAACAAACCACAGGTTCTATCTCTCCCTAGTAAGGGAGAAGGAGGTGTCCCCCATTTTCACAGCGAGCGGGAGACATAACAACAGCCTGCTTGTTTATGACATTAAAAGTCCATTTCATCACTTTTTTCGAGCTCTGTGTCCAAAGATTGCTGGCCAACAGCGAAAGATTTTCCAGCCTCCCCGACAACACATGAGTTTCCTGCCATGATGCCGACCCTTGATTCACCCATCTCTGAGTCCCAAGATCTTAGGCTTCCAAACACAAGCAAGACTCTCAGGCCAAGCCCTTGGCATGTTGAATAACGGCTGGTCGTGGAACCCTGAAAACGGGTCCCATTCCTGCAAAGAACCGAAGCCTATGTGTAACTCCAGGTCAGGGTCTTCAAAAGAACCCTGAAAGGGAAAAATAAACATATTAAAGGTGGAAGTAGAGCTGTTTCCAAAGATGCAAGCAAAGGAGTCGTGGTTAGGTGCCATTATCCCTCCTAAGCTCCTTCACGAGGACGATTCTGTGATTGAAGGGGTTAGCATATGAAGAGTGTTTGGCAGCTTTGAGCCTGTACTCACTCACTGGAATTTAGAAGAATGCATAGGGATCTCATTGAAACCTACCTAATGTTGAAAGGAATAGATTGGGTGGAATTGGAGGAGGTATTTTCAATGGTGGAGGTATCCAGAACTAGAGGGCATGGCCTCACCATTGAGAGGCGGCTCTTTTGAACAGAGGTACGGAGGAATTTTTTTTTAGCCGGACCTAAATCTGTGGAATGCTCTGCCACAGGCTGCGGTGGAGGCCAAGTCCATGTGTATACTTAAGGCGAAAGCTGATCATTTCCTGATTGGTCAGGACATCAAAGGATATGGGGAGAAGGCAGGTGTATGGGGTTGTGTGTGTTCCGGGATCAGCCATGATGAAGTGGCCTAATTCTACTTGTGTCTTATCGTCTTAAATATATAGATTGATTGTTTGTCCATAAAGTGACACTAGGCACAGGAGTGTCTGTACATAAGCTGTCTGACTGGAAATGATAAAATAGTGGTGGTTGGGGGTGTGGAGGGGTAAGTTAGTGGGTGGAGCTGTTTGGGTAAGTAACTGTTTTTGAGTCTGGTTGGTGGGCTTGGCGTGGATGCTACAAAGTCTCTTCCCTGATGGGAATGGGACAAACAGCCTATGAGCTCCATGAATCCTAACACAATTTTACTTGTTTACCTGTAGTTTTAATATCTCTCAAACACTGATAGAGAAATTTTGAGCTTTGAATTGCTGTAGTTCTGGTTGAATTTGATGAGCTTCACAACAGTATGTGAAGTATTACGGTAGTGATTCAATTACTGCTCTAGCAGTTAGTTCTGGCTCACTGATAGACTTGAATCTTATCAGGTAACTTTGGGATTTTGATTCAAGTATCATGGGTGCCATGACTTAGCGGTTTGCGCAGTGCTCAGGGTGTTGGAGTTCAGAGTTCAATTCCGACTTCTTCTGTAAGGAGTTCATACATTCCTCCCTGTGAACACGTGCGTTTCTTCCAGATGCTTCGGTTTCCTCCCACATTCCAAAGATGTACTGGTTAGTTGGTTAATTGGTCATTGTAAATTGCCCTGTGATTAGGCTTGGGTTAAATTGTTGGGCTGGAAGGGCCTGTTCCATGCAGTATCTCTAAATAAAAATTTAAAAATAAAAACTACATGAAATGTGGAATTTCATTTCTGTAATTCTAGTTGCAGTAACAATTACTATGAAATTTGTGGTTTTAATTAACACCAGAAACAGGAGTGAGCCATTGGGCCCTGTGTGGCCTCAGTGACATATCTGTACTCAGTTAAATTCCATTTGCTCTTCTTTGGCCCACTTCCCAAGCTGGTCTAGATCCTCTTGTAGCATACATTCATCAAAGATTATTGATAGCCCTGTTATTGATAACTGGTTATTGATACCAGTTTTGCTTTGTAAGTTTGCAGACAGTGCCGTGTTAATGATTTTGTTACACACACAAAATGCTAGAGGAACTCAGCAGGTCAGGCAGCATCTATGGAAAAGAGTACTGTCGACTTATCGGGCTGAACCCTTTGGCAGGACTGGAGGGAAAAAAGCTAAAGAGTAGATTTAAAAAGTGGGGGGAGGGGTGAGAGAAAAACAAGTTGATAGAAACGCCTTTGATTGGGTCATATACTGCGTTCAGTGCTCCCAGTGTGGCCTCTTGTACATCAGTGAGACCTGAAGTATATTAGACAACCGCTTTGCCAAGCACCTACGTTCCATCCACCAAAAAAAACAAGATCTTCCAGTGGTCACCAATTTTAATTCCATTTCCCATTCCCATTCCGATATGTCTATCCCTGGTGTCCACACTTAGGTTGGTTAGAGGAACAACACTTTATATTCCTTTTGGATAACCTCCAACCTGATGGCATGAACATCGATTTCTCGAGTTTCTGGTAGGGCCCCCAACCCTCCCCCTCCCCCCCACCATTTCTTATCCCCTTTTCCCCCCTCACCTTACCTCCTTGCCCACCATCACCTCCCTCTGGTGTTCCTCCCTCCCCCAGCCCTCTTTTCTCTCTTCCATGGTCTTCTGGCTCTTTGACCAATCAACTTTCCAGCTCTTTACTTCATCCCTCCCACTCCAGGTAACACCTATCACCTTGTGTTTCTCTCTCCCCTCCCTCACCTTTCAAATCTATTCTTCAGCTTTTTTTTCTTCGGTCCTGCCAAAGGCTTGTCCTGAAACGTTGACTATGCTCTTTTCCATAGATGCTGCCTGACCTGCTGAGTTCCTCCAGCATTTTGTGTGTGTTGCTTGGATTTCCAGCATCTGAAGATTTTCTCTTGTTAATTACTTTGTTGTCCAATGATCAGTGTGTACTGATCCCTGTGGTGCACCATTGTCCACAGCACCACCACCTCCATCTGAAATACAACCTTCCACAACCACCTCGGCATTCTTCTGCCAAGCCAGTGTTATATCCATTCGGTTAGTTTAACCTGGATTCCATAAGGGACTTTGTCAAAAGCTTTGCTAGAATCAGTGTAAACCACATCTACCCCTCCTGCCCTCAGCATTGCTCTTGGTCATCACTTCAAAAAGCTCAATCACATTTGTCAGGTAGAGGTTTTCCAATACTCAAGGTCACAAAGGCTTTTCCTAATCTGTGTCTTTTTCTCGCTGGAGTTTACAAGAATGAGAGTGGATCTCATTGAAACCTATCAAATATTGAGAGACCTTGACAGAGTGGATGTTTCCTATAGTGAGAGAGTCAACCAGATGGCACAGCCTCAGAATAGAAATCCATTTAAAACAGAGATGAGGAATTTCTTTAGCCAGAGGGTGGTGAATCTATGGAATTCATTACCACAGATGACTATGCAGGCCAAATCAATGAGTATATTTAAAGCAGAGGTTGATAAGTTCTTGATTAGTTAAGGTTACAGGGAAACTGCATGAGTGGTTGAGAGGGACAATGTCAGCTATGATGGAATGGCAGAGCAGTTTTGATGGGCTGAATGACCTAATTCTGTTCCTATGTCTCATGGTCTAAATTAAAGTAATAATCTTACAAACCTCTATCAGATTTCTCTTGAGTCTCTGCCGTTGCAGAGGAACCAACTCAAGTTTGTCCAACCTCATTATAGCACATACTCTCTAGTCAAGACAACATCCTGGTAAACCTCATCTGCACAGTCTACAGAGTCCCCATAGCCTTCCTGTAATGGGGTGACCAGAGCTATATGCATTACTCCAAATGCAGCCCAACTAGAGTTTTATACAGTGGCAACATAATTTCCTGATTGTCAACTAAATCCCTCAACTAATAAAGGCAAGCATGCCATATGCCCTCTTAATCACCCTGTGAACCCTAGCCACTTTCTGGGAGCTATGAACTGGATACTGATTTTATTCTGTATTTCAAGTCTTACAGTGCTTTTTCTGATTTGGAAATGCAATTTTTTTTTTCAGATTTGGACTTCTTCTCATTGTTTCAGAGTGATCCTCAGGTTTGTATAGAATGTAGCTTTTTGTAGAACTTCCGGTAGAGATCTTGGAAAAGGTCTTTAAAAAGTTTGCTCTCCCCATTGAAGGTTTCTGCAGTAACTGAGTTATTTCTCAGCTGGAGTGTGACATTACAAGAAGTATTTTTTATTTTGAAATTTTGAGAGGGCAATTCTCATGGCACTCTAATGCCTTTCCATTGTGCTTACCTGGTGCTTCTCCATGTTCCCTCTTGGCCACTGACTGGACCCCCCCCAACCCCTACACCTTTTTGTGCAGTTTGACATAACTATTCCTGAAACATTAAGCAGATCCATCAGTGATGATTGCTGCTGCAAATAGTATGGCCCTGTTCAGTCTTCTCGAACATGGAACAGGCCCGTCGGGACACAATGTTGTACTGAACCAATTAGTTAGTATTCAAATTGCCAACTAAACTAATCCCCTCTGCCTACACAATGTCTGTAGTTTTTCATTTCACTCACATTCATGTGCCAACTTAAACATCTCTTAAAAGTCTCTAATGTATCTGCTTCTACCACCACTTGAAGCAATGCATTCCAGGCACCCACCACTCTGTGTAAAAGTACCTGCCCACATCTACTTTGAAATTACCTCCCCTCACCTTAATCGCATGCCCTCTGGTATTAAACATTTTAATCCTGAGAAAAAGGTTTGTCTACTCTATCTAGGCCTCTTATAATCAAAACCTCTGTCAGATCTTCCCCTACCCTCCATCACTCCAGAGAAAAAAAATCCAAGCTTGTCCTACCTTCAATGGGGTGGGGCGGGAGGAGTAAGAGGGAACTAGTTCTGATTTGGAGAAAAGCTTTATCTTGGTTTTTTAGAAATGTGCTGGTATTTCCTTTTCCCTAACATGGGTTCCCAACCTTTTTTTATACCATGGACCAGTACCATTAAGCAAAGGGTCCATGGATCCCAGATGGGAACCCTTTGCCCTAACCCATAAATCTACTTCAAGGATGGGCACTGAATCCAAACCAACATCTGGAGCAAGAAGACATCGTGGGACAGTTTTGGAATATAAATTCACTCATTTCTTCCACTTTATGAATATAGAGGAATGGAAGTTTGTCATTTTAAGTATTTATTGTCCATCTCCAGCAGAACAAAGCTCCCAATAATGTTCTGTGACCAGATGTTTTAGTTGTAAATTTGGAACAGTAACTTGATGTCACTGCTAGAATGTTTTGTGTCCTACAGAAACCCTTTCTGCCCCCCTCCCAAATAAAAGTGGAATTCAGGGATAACTTGGTGTTGTAGGAACTTGGTTTATATTAGGATATTTACATGAATTGGATTGGATTTGAAATTGTACTTTGGAGATGAAAAGTTAATTTTGAGCCCACTTTGCTGTGTTTATCTGCAATCTTTTGTTCCAAACAATCCATGTATTTAAGTTTTTTTCAGGCAGCTTCATTTTTTAGTTCCATAAATCATACTGTCATTTCTAGAAATCTTAAGATTAAAAACAATATTCTGCTGATAAGCAGCATCTCTGGGGAGAGAAACCAGGTTCTTGTTTCTGATCGGTTCTATTCTTTTCTGCACATGTTGCCTGAATTACAGAGCATTTCCAGCTCCCTGTATTTACTTGATACGTTTTCTAATTATGCACCTCTCTGCAAATTCTGGTATGGCAGAGATACCTAATGCATTCTTATGCAAATTATGGAACTACCAAATGCAAGGCCAGAGTTATGAAGGCTCGGATGAAAGATTTTTAAATTAAATAATATTTATGCATAGTGAAAGGGAAAGCGGAATTCAGAATTCTCCCGCATTTCTAGAACATGTTTGCTTTTTACTCAGTATAGTTGCCTCTTGGTTTTAGTACACCTACTTAATATTCCTTTGACTTTCCTTCCATTGATCAGTTAATTAGTTCTAGGTTAAAACTAGACAATAAGTAAATTTCCATCTTATAGATATTTTGTTCTAACAATTGCTTTATAATTTGAGTCTTAAATTGCTATCTGTTTTGTAAATTGTAAAGCTAATTTTGAAAGTTCTGGTCAATTTAATATCCAAAGTGATGCATTTTTTTTCTTTTTGTACCCATCCCAAGTTGTGCATAATTTTGTAGTGCTCGCCATTTGGTAATGAGTAAGATGATAGGTCAGCAGGTTTTTTATTTTAAGGGCTAAATAACACTTTAAAGTAAGCAACATTAATAGTAATGCAAATAGGATGTTTAGGGTTTTGGAAATTATGGTGTGACTGATGAGCCCTGATTTCACATCTACACTAGGGTCCATGTGCTAGGCCAAACACTAGTTGTATGATAGGGAACTTTATTAGAAACTGTAGGTCTGTCCTCTCAGTGACAAGTTCTGTTGCCAAGTTATTTGAGAGCTTTCAGCTGTGGGGAGGTGTTCACTATTTTATTTCCTCGAATGCAGTACTGTCAGTCTATATTCCTGGACAATCTCTCTTCTGCTGTGGGAGCACCGACAATGACACCCACCACCGTTGGCGGAAGCATCATCTCGACCACTCAGCACCATGAAGGCAACAGCAGCAGCCGCACAGAAACCGGGGTGGTAGCAGGAGGAGGGACACCAGCCAGCAGCATCCCGGACATCATCTCTTTAGACTGACTGGCCTCATGGACTTTATCTTTTTTTATTCACTTGCTGCAACAGGAGAGGTGGGATTGGAGGAGGAATGGGGAAATGGCAATCATACTGTAGCCAAGGACCTGGACTAAGAGTTACTGTGCATTCTTCACAAGGCTGCCTCTTGATTTTTGTTTTTAAATACCAAGAGCCTTGTTGACTATCAGCATTCAGTGAGACTTGCCCTGTACAACACTCCCTTATATGGGTATGGAAACAAGAAAGGACGACAAGAACTGAGAATTTAAGTCTGAAATCTTGCCTGAAGTACCTGACCAAAGTGAACTTGCGGTACAATGAAAGCAGAAGACCAGAAAAACCTGACATTTGTTCTGTTGCAATTAATGTAATGTTTTATTAATGACCACAAGTGAAATTAGCAGTGATTAATTAGTTTCTCTTCGGCCAGGTGCCTGGCTATCCACAACTCTCCTTTAAATATACATTATCTCCATAAAACTTTGAATTATTGGTGCTGAATTGTGAAAAGCATTATAGCCTTGGCCACTTCTCAACCATATCCTGTCGTTGAGGATAAATACTGTAAATCCTGACTCAAATGCAATAACTGAGCCAGAAGTTAACATCTTTGAATAAGGCATTGTATTAATCAGTTCTGAAATTTAATTCTTTAATGATTAAATTTCTTATAAACTTGTATCATGTTTCCAGGATGGCAAAAAAAAATTCTTTATATGGTATCCATTCTTCTTTCAGTCTGAACAGTTTTCTAATCTTAAAATGGTGCACAATTACTTAAGGCTGGCAAACAAATGAATTTCAAACATCCCTTCCACCAGTCATTGTTTTGCACAGATAATATAATGCCAATATAACCTGTAGGTCAGCTGATACTTTAAATTCATCTTTATCTTTGACTTATTTGTGCAGGAATAAATAATCATTTTTAATATTAATGATTATTATTGTTTGCTACTTGACAAAAAGGCACATTTTGTAGAGTTGGTTGTGCTATAAGCTGATATTCAGCTTTCCTATCAACCTTTGATTAAGACCTTAAAACAGGAGCAGAACTGCTCCACCATTCCATTATGGCTGACTCATTATCCCTCTCAACCACATTCTCCTGCCTTCTCTCCTTAACCTTTGACACCTTGTCTAATCAACCTTTGCTTTAAATACACTCAATGACTTGGCCTCCACAGCTGTTTGTGGCAATGAATTCCATACTTTCATCACCCTCTAGCTAGAAGTTCCTCCTCATCTTTCTCTATTTTGAGGCTCTGCTCTCTGTTCCTAGACTCCTTCACTATAGGAAACATATTCTTCACGTCTACTCTATCTAGGCCTTTCAATATTCGATAGTTTCCAATGAGATTGCTCCCTCATTCTTCTAAATTCTAGCAAGTCGAGGCCCAGAGCAATCAAGCCCTTCTCATGCTTTAAGCCTTTCATTCCTGGGATCGTTCCTATGAGTCTCCTCTAGACCCACTTCAATGCCTGGATGTCCTTTTTTAGAAAAGGAGCCCGATCTTACCTTTGACTTATTTTTGCAGATATAATCATTTTTAGTGTTAGTGATTATTGTTTGCTTTTTGACAATAAGGGACATTATAAGACATAGGGGCAGAATTGAGCCATTTGGCCCATAGAGTTCGCTGCACCATTCAATCATGGCTGATCCTTTTTCCCCCCTCCTCCTCCCTGTAACCCATTGATGCCATGTCTGATCAAGAACCTATCAAGCTCTGATTTAAATACATCTAACAACATGGCCTCTACAGCTGCATAGACAATAGGTGCAGGAGTAGGCCATTTGGCCCTTTGAGCCAGCACCACCATTCAATGTGATCATGGTTGATCATCCACAATCAGTACCCCGTTCCTGCCTTCTCCCCATATCCCCTGACTCTGCTATCTTTAAGAGCTCTATCTAACTCTTTCTTGAAAGCATCCAAAGAATTGGCCTCCACTGCCTTCTGAGGCAGAGCATTCCACAGATCCACAACTCTCTGGGTGAAAAAGTTTTTCCTCAACTCTGTTCTAAATGGCCTACTCCTTATTCTTAAACTGTGGTCTGTGGTTCTGGACTCCCCAACATCGGGAACATGTTTCCTGCCTCTAGTGTGTCCAATCCCTTAATAATCTTATATGTTTCAATCAGATCCCCTCTCATCCTTCTAAATTCCAGTGTATACAAGCCCAATTGCTCCAATCTTTCAACATATGACAGTCCCTCCATTCCGGGATTTAACCTTGTGAGCCTACGCTGCACTCCCTCAATAGCAAGAATGTCCTTCCTCAAATTTGGAGACCATAACTGAACACAATACTTAAGGTGTGGTCCCACCAGGACCCGGTACAACTGCAGAAGGACCTCTTTGCTCATATATTCAACTCCCCTTGTTATGAAGGCCAACACATTAGCTTTCTTCACTGCCTGCTGTACCTGCATGCTTACTTTCAGTGACTGATGTACAAGAACACCTAGATCTCATTGTACTTTCCCTTTTCCTAACTTGACACCATTCAGATAGTAATCTGCCTTCCTGTTCTTGCCACCAAAGTGGATAACCTCACATTTATCCACATTAAACTGCATCTGCCCACTCACCCAACCTGTCCAAGTCACCCTGCATTCTCCTAAAATCCAATTCATATTTCACACTGCCACCCAGCTTTGTGTCATCTGCAAATTTGCTAATGTTACTTTTAATCCCTTCATCTAAATCATTAATAAATATTGTAAATAGCTGCGGTCCCAGCACCGAGCCTTGCGGTACCCCACTAGTCACTGCCTGCCATTCTGAAAAGGACCAGTTAATCCCTACTCTTTGTTTCCTTATGTGGTAATGTCAGGTAATGTGGTAACAGCTGCATGTGGTAACATATTCCACAAATTCACCACCCTCTGGTTAAAGAAATATCCTTTGCATCTCTGTTTTAAGTGGTCACCCCTCTATCCTAGGGCTGTGGCCTCTTGTCCTGGACTCCCCCTCCATAGGAAAAATCCTTTCCACATCTACTGTGTCTGGACTTTTCAGTATTCAAAAGGTTTCAATGAGATTCTCCTCCCCCCCCCCCCCCATCCTTCTAAATTCAAATGGGTACAGACCTGGAGCCATCAAACATTCCTTGTATGATAACCCTTTCATTCCTGGATTTATCCTTGTGAGCCTCCTCTGCACCCTCTCCAATGTCAGCACATCTCTTAGATGAGGAGCCCAAAACTGTTCATGTTACTCGAGGGGAGCCTTCACCAGTGCCTTATAAAGCCTCGGCATCAAATCCCTGCTCTTGTATTCATGATCTCTTGGAATGAATGTTAACATTACATTTGTCTTCCTCACTATCGACTCTACCTGCAAGTTAACCTTTAGGGTGTTCTGCAGAAGGATTCACAAGTCCCTTTGCATCTCAAATTTTTGGATTTTCTCCCTGCTGAGTAAATAATTTTCATTTATTTCTACTACCAAATTGCATGACCATGCATTTTCCAACATTGTATTTCATTTGCCACTTTCTTGCCCATTCTCCTAATCTGTCTAAGTCCTTCTATTGCTTTCCTGTTTCCTCAACACTACCTGCCCCCTCCTCTAATCTTCGTATCATCTGGAAAGTTGACAACAAAGCCATCTATTCCATCACCTAAATCATTGATATACAGCTTAAAAATAAATAGCCCTAATCACAGGACAAATTACAATAACCAATTAACGTACTAACTGGTACATCTTTTGGACTGTGGGAGGAAACTAGAGCACCCAGAGGAAGCCCCCATGGTCACGGGGAGAATGTACAAACTCCTTACAAAGGGTGTTGGAGTTTAACTCTGAACACGGACACACTGAACTGTAATAGCATCATGCTAGCCACTGTACTACCATGGTGCCTATCCTGACTTAAAAGAGCAGTGACTTTTTTTTCTCAAAAACCCTGCAGTATTGTATCACACTGTGCATATGTGAATTCAAAATCCAAAATGAGATGAAGAGTCTTTGAAAGGGAGTCCATAATTTGTGGGAAAATGCTACAGTAGGAAATTCCATCTGGCCCTTCAGAAACTGAATGCATTGCATTTGAAAATGTAATAAATGATCTGGGTTATGAATCTTGGTGTAAGTACTGTATTCAACTCAGGCTTAAGAGGATCACATCTCACTGCTTAGTGCTAGAAGATGTAACAATTTTATTCAATGTAGTTCAGAACCCATCCTTCAGGGAAGACTCAGGCAAGTATGCAGAATTCCAGGAAAAGAATGATTATTTTTACTCGGCTATTTGTGATCAATTCTTTAACACATGCATTGAATCAGACTATTTTGCTTCTCTATTAATTGTTTTGTAATCAATTAGAATGGGAATCAAGTTTAATATCTCTGGCACATTGTGGAATTTGTTTTGTGGCAGCAGTACACCACAATTAAAAACTAAATTACAATAGAAAGAATATATTTAAAAAAAGAAAATTTGATAAATAATGCAAAAAGAGAAAATTTCAGTGGTTGTATTTCATGGTTTCATTCTCCATTCAGAAATCTGATGGTAGTGGGGAAGAATTTGGTTTTCTGAAATGTTGAGTTTAGGCACCTGTACTGCCACCTTGATGGTAGCAATGAGAAGAGGGGATCCTGGGAGTCGGGGGTCCTTAATGATGGATGCTGGCTGGTGCCCACGGTTTCTGCAATTAAGTCAATTAGAGGATTACCTAAAGGATGTAATTGCATGGGCATGGTTACTGTGTCAAATAATACTATGGCAGTTGCCAGATTCAAGTGCTGAGTATTCAGAAAAGTTGGCATGAGTCACACGACACAGAAATGGGTCCTTTGGCCTAATGAGTCTATGCCAAACAAGAATCCTGTCACTTAGAATTGTGGAGCACGAGAACAGGCCAGTTGACTCTCAGTGTTGTGCCAAACTAAATAAATTAATAATCAAATGGCCAACTAAACTAATCTCTTCTGCCTCAATGTCCATATCCCTCCATTTTCCTCATTTATGTTCCTATCTAAACGTCTTTTTAAAGTCCCTAATGTATCTGATTCCATCACCACTTCAGGAAATGAATTCCTGGCACCCATCACTCTCCGTGTTTAAAAAAAAACTTGCCCCCTCATACCCTTCGAAATCATTGCCTCTCACATTAAGTGCACACATGCTGACCAAGTGTCCAAAATCAGCTTGTCCCATTTGCCATATCCTTTTAAATGTCAACTGCCTATGTACCTTCTAAACGTTAATGTACCTATTTCAACTACTCCCTCTGGCAACTTGTTTGTTTGGGTTGAAAATTATATCTCTCCCTTCTCACTCAAAACTAATTCTCATGTTTTTGATTCCCCAACCCTGGGGAAAAGACGTTAATTCTAGGATAACACAATAAGAATGTTAGAGGAGCTCAGCATCTATGGAAATGAATAAATAGTCGAAGTCCTCTATCCCTTCCCTCTTCTTCCATTCTTTACTCTGGCCTCCTACTTCTCACCTGCCTATTGCCACCTCCTGGTACCTCTCCTTCCCTTTGTCCCATGATTCACTCTCCTCTCCTATCAGATTCACGAACTTTGATAATAAATTTATCTTCTTCTCCAGCTCTTTGCCTTTTTAGCTCGTCACCTCCCAGCTTCCTTACTTAATGGTACGGAAGGAACACAACTTGAGATCAGAAAAAGCTGAAGAAAGTTGCAAACGCAGCTAGCTTCACATGGGCACTTTCAAAAGATGACATCCATCATTAAGGACTCCCATCACCTAGGACATGCCCTAGTCTCATTACTACCATCAAGGAGGGGATACAGGATCCTGAACACACACACTCAACTTTTAAGCTTCTCCTTCATTTCTGAATGGACCATGAATTACCTCAATATTTTTCCTCTCTTTTTACACTACTTATTTAATTTATATATAAAATTAATTTATTGTTTTTATTACTCTGTACTGCTGCTGCAAAACAACACATTTCATGGCATTTGCCAGTATTAAATCTGGTTCTGATTACTCTCCCACCCACCTGGCTTCAGTTATCACCACCTAGTTTGTCCTCCTTCCCCTCTTCCCCACCCCCCACCTTATTCTGGCATCTTCTTTCCAGTCCTGATGAAGGTTTCACAACCCATAACGTGGAACTCTTGTGTTGATTAATTCTAGGATGTTAAAAACTAAAAGGGGGTAGACACCAGAAAAAGGTGGGGGAGGGGAAGGAGAATTGCTCCAAGGTGACAGGTGAAGTCAGGTGGGTGGTAAAGGAGAATCTGATTGGAGAGGAGAGTGGACCATAGGCAAAAACGAAGGAGAAGGGTCAGTGGGAAGTGACCAGCAGGTGAGGAGAAGAGGTAAGAGACCAGAGTGGGGAATAGAAGAAGAGAGAGGGTGGGGGAATTACAGAAAGGAGTAATTGATGTTCATGCCATCAGGTACCTAGATAGAATATGAGGTGTTGCTGTTCTACCCTGACAGTGGCCTCATCATGGCAAAAGAAGAACCTCCAGGTCTCTTGGTACTGTGGTTAACTCTTAGTTGTGTAAAAAGCCACAATGATCTTCATGTCAGATAGCTCTTCACCAAAGAGCTTAAACTGTACAAATACTGTCAATTGGAACAGGGAGGCAAAATAAAAAGAACCATCTTCAGTTATTTATTTGGGCATACAGTTCTGAACTGGCATTCTGGCACAATGAGCCACCTTAACCTGCTAGCCCTGGTATGTCTTTTGACTGGGAAGAAGCCAGAGCACCCAGAGGAAGCTCACATGCCAGGGGAGGAACGTACAAACGGAAGGCATTGGAATTGAACCCTGAAAGCCAATGTCGCGAGACTACCATGATGCCCCATTGTAGTTTTTTTCACCCAGGTGCCTCCTTATTGAGACTAAAAATTCTAGATGAGATATCAAAGCATATAAAAGACAATGAGATTTATAGTAGCATTTAAAAAATTTTAATTGCCTTTTTCCTCCCCTTAGAGATATGTACCTGTACAAGAGGCCAAAAAGCCTCCATTCACACACCGTTTCTGCATCCACCGATGAAAGGCACTCTAAATAAATGAGGAATAACTCCCAGCAAGCAATTGGTCTGAACTAACTTACATAATTAACAGCCAAATAGGACAAAATTCTTAACAGAACCTGTCTCCTTCAATGTTCAAAGTAAATTTATTAACAAAGTATATATATTAGGGTTAACCCTAACCCTATATATATATGTCACCATATACAATCCTAAGTTTCTTTTTCTTGTGGACATTCACAGTAAATACTAAGAAACAAAAAAAACCAATTAAATAATAAATAAAAGTAAATATTGAGATCATTAGATGACGAGTCCTTGAAAAGGAGTCTGTAGGTTGTGGGAATATTTCAGTGATGAAATAAGTGAAGTTATCCCCTCTGGTTCAAGAGCTTGATAGTTGAGGGATAATAACTTTCTGAATCTGCCTATGTGAGTCCTGAAGCTTGTGTACCACCTTCCTGATGGCACCTGCAAGAAGAGAGCATGACCTTGGCAGTGGGGTGCCTAATAATGAATGCTGCTTTCCTATGACAATGTTCTGTGTAGATGTGTCCAATGGTGGGGAGGGTTTTACCCGTGATGGACTGGGCTGTATCCAGTACTTTTTGTAGGCAGTCTCCAAGAAAACAGAAATAATTTTGTTGTTTATGCTGTAGAAAATGGGATAATTTAAACAATGTGTTCTTCAACAGAAATCCTGCAGTGATCTGCTGTCACAGTTGGCAAAGAAGCTAGGTAACCCAGATAACTAGTGAGGAGCGACAAAAGCACCAGCCAAAGCGAAGATGGTCTTGAACCAGGTCTTTATATTTAGTACTACAAATAAATTTACAAAACAACTTTAACATTTGTTCATATGAATGATTGTTCATTAAATATGGAAATATACAGCTCAGAAATGAGGTGGCTAAGACTCTTGTCCATGCTGTTGATGATGCTCATCTATGTTAATCCCATTTGTCTGATGAAGGGTCTCGGCCTGTAACGTCCAGCATTTATTCCCCCACCCCCTCCCCATAGATGCGACCTGTTTTGCTGAGTTCCTCCAGCATTTTGAACAGAGAACAGTACAACACAGTACAGGCCCTTTGGCCCACAATGCTGTGCTGATCTTTTAGTCAGTGTAGATTAATCTAAGATCAATCTGAACTTTCCCTCCCACATACCCCTCCATTTTTATATCATCCATGTGCCTATCTAAGAGTTTCTCAAATGTCCCTACTGAATCTGCCTCTACCACCACCATTGGCAGAGTGTTCCATTGAGGCCCTCTTTTGCTTGGGGGTCAACCATGGATGATGCATCCTAGCCAGGGCAGTACAATATGGAGAGCCAGCTGTCATCCATGCAGCTAATGAATCCAAAGAAAATGGTAAAGACTGATACAGGCTTGCACCACTGGCATTGCAGAAGTTGTCAGTCAGTGTGCAACTCAATATAGGACTACCTTAGGGATTCCAGCTCCAGAAATTTTCTCAGGGTTACCCTCAAAGACTTCTCCATGAGTAGGTATAGCTGCAAATCAGCAGAGGTTTGAGATCAAAGTTTTCCTTCTCCAAGATGAGCTGTCACCCATGGCTGACAAGTCCCATCTGCCCAAAGTGATTGTTTATAAGGCACCAGTAACCTGCGTTAGCCCCTTCTGTCAGTAGAAATTTCTACCGATGAAGCCACAAGTGAAGTTTGGGAGCTGGACTTGGTTGTCAGAGGCTATTTGAGACGCATACCTTTAGGAGCATTTAATCGGTAATGGGACCTTGCCCCCACTACTCCCAAGCCCTCTCCCCCCCCCCCCCAGCTATGGCAACCTTAAGGAATCTTCTGTATAATTAACAGCAAAACTTTTTCAATTTGCATTTAGTGGTTCAGTAATCTGATGGTTTGGCATCTGACTGATGGAGTCCACAGTTTCGCACTCTCCCCACAGCAGCCCGGAAACCTGGTTTCTACCTTACCTTAAAACTTACCAATTCACTGCAAAATTGATTGCGCTTCTGTGTACCACCATTTTAAACAATGTGAATTCATCGAGTCTTAAAGTATTAATTAAAATAGTGTCCAGTGGCCAGCGAAGCTGGCTCTGTATTCTTTTTCGAAGAATGATGGGTGATCTAGGTGAAACATGAGGAGACACAATAGAGTAGATACCAAAATATTTTCACTACTCAAGATCTTGAGTTTTAAACCATGCTACAAAGAAATTTCTTCTGGCAGTGTGCCTTTAGAATTCTCTGTCTCAAAGAGTTGTGCAAGCTGCCCAGTACAAGGAATTAAAGACACAAGAGATTCTGCAGATGATGGAAGTCCAGAGCAACACTCATGAAATGCTGGGAAAACTCAGCAGGTCAGGCAGCATCAATGGAAATGAATAAACTTTCAATGTTTTGGGCAGAGACCCGTCATCAGGACTGGAAAGGAAGAGGTTAGAAGCCAGAATAAGAAGGTGGATGGGGAATGAGGGGGGAGGCAAGGGTATGGAGAAGAAGGAATCTGATAGGATAGGAGAGTGGCCCATGGAAGACGGAAGGAGGAGGGGCACAGGGGGAGATGTTAAGCAGGTGAGAAGAGGTAAAAGGCTAGAATGGGGAAATAAAAAGGGGAGGAGGAGAAAATTACCAGAAGTTAGAGAAATTAATGTTAATGCCATCAGATTAGAGGCTACATTGATGGAATATGCTCCTCCACCCTGAGAGTGGTCTCATTGTTCTAACACCGTGGTGTGACATGTTGGAATTGGGATAGGAATTGAAATGATTCAGCACTGGAAAATTCTATGGCAGATTGAGGGCGATGGGATTTGGTGTGTAGGTTTGATCAGCCACGATCACATTGAATGATTGGTGGGTTTGTGGCATTCTGGAGACTCCTGAATATCCTTTTCATTTTGGTTTTCACAATCTCCTCTCTTCTGCACTGGAGAAACTAAAAGTACCTTTGTTCAGTACATGGGGATAGCCTTAAGCTTTCAATTGACTATCAATTCCTTCACCTCATCCCAGTCTTTTGTTTTCAGCCTCCTATAATCGTCCAATGAATCCAGTGCCAGCACAAACATCTTCAGGCTTAACAATTTCAAACCCCTACCTCTTATTTTAGAACAGGAATGCTTGAACCTTTCTGAACATTTAAAGACCACTTTATTTGTCACATGTACATCAAGACATAGTCAAACGTGTCACTTGTGTCAATGACCAGCACAATCCGAGAATCTGCTGGGGCCACCTATAAATGTCGCCATGCTTTCAATGGCATATAGGATGCCTACAACTTACTAACCCTATGTTAGTTGTGTCTTTGGAGTGAGGGAGGAAACCCATGTAGTCATAGAACGTACAAACTCCTTATGGACAGCAGTGGGGTTTGAACCCTAATGTTACAGCAGGCACTGTAAAGTGTTGCACTAACTGTTTGCAATTATATTTCAAATTGTTTCTGGACTGTTTTTGTTCCAATTTCATATTTACAGACTGTGACCTTGTTGATTGTGCTCTGTAGCCTATTATCTTGACTCTTCTCTGCAGATTAACAAGGTGGTTCTCTTCTCACCAAGTTGTGATGGTTGCCTGACACAAAACATCAATTCCATTCCTGTCTGCTGCCCAAACTCCTGATCCCTTACAGAGTTTTCAGCACAGATTCAAGCTTTAAGCAAAAGATAGGACAAGGAAGAACTGAAAGGCAGGTGTAGTATAGAATTCATCTCTTGTTGAGATAATCAGTCAATTAGAAATTAAGGAAAATAATTTTCATAGCTTTGAGGAAAGAACAGGAGATGGGACCACTAACTGGATACTGAAAGATCTGGAGAGAATGGATACAGAGAGGATGTTTCCAATAATGAGGGAGTCTAGGACCAGAGAGAACAGCCTAAGAATAGAAGGTTGTCATAGTAATAGCAATAAGGAGGAATTTCCTTGGCCTGAAGGTGGTAAATCTATAGAATTTGTTGCCAGTCCAAAGACATTGGGTATATTTAAAGTGGAGGCTGATAGGTTCTTGATTAGTCAGAATGCCAAAGGTTAAAGGGGGGGGGGGGAGTGGAGAATGGGATTGAGAAGCATAATGAATCAGCCATGAAAAATGGCAGAGCAGACTCGATGGGCTCAATGACTGAATTCTGCTCTACTATCTTATGGAAATATATCTTGTTCTGTTTTGAAACTGTCACCAAGTGTTCAGTAACAATTCTGATTGTATTGTATCCTGTGAATGCAACAAGGATCATAATTATCATTTGCATTCATCTCAGCCGTGAAAGAGCAGTATGCACTTGAACATCAAATACAGGCATAGGAGCAGGGCATTCAGTCTCTTGTCCTGCTCTGAATAACATAACACCAAAAGACCATAAGATATAGGAGCAGAATTAGGCCATTTGGCCCATCAAGTCTGTTCTGCCATTCATTTGTGGTTGATCCTTTTTTCCCTTCTCAGGTCCACTCCCTGTCCTCTCCATAATCTTTGATGCCGAGTCCAATCAAGAACCTATCAAGCTCTACCTTAAATGTGCCCTCTTGTCCCAGACTACCCCTCAATGGGAAATATCCTTTTCACATCTGCTTTGTCTAGGCCTTTCAACATTCAAAAGGTTTCAATAAGATCTCACCCATCTAAATTCCAGTGAGTGCAGACCCAGAGCCATCGAACGATCCTCCCAGAATCCTTCCTTTCATTCCCAGAATCATTCTTGTGATCTTCCTCTAAACCCTCTCCAATGCCAGTATATCTTTTCTTAGATAAGGAACCCACAAAACTCAAAGGGAGGCCTCAACAGTGCCTTGCAAAGCCTCAGCATTATATCCCTGCTCTTATATTCTAGAACTCTTGAAATGTACGCTAACGTTGCATTTGCCTTCTTCACTACTGACTCTACATGCAAGTTAACCTTTAGGATATTCAGCACATGACCCTTTACAGCTTAGATTTTTGGATCTTCTCCCCATTTAGAAAATAGTCTGCACATTTATTTTCTCGATTAAAGTGCATTTTCCAACATTATATTTCATTTGCCACTTTCTTGCCCATTCTCCTAGTCTGTCTCAGACCTGTTGCCTTCCTGTTTCCTCAACACTACCTGGCCCTCCACTAATTTTCATATCATCTGCAAACTTGACAACAAAGTGATCTATTCCATCATCTAAATTATTTACATACAGCATAAAAAGAAGCCGTCCCAACACCGACCTCTGCGGAACACCACTAGTCACTGGCAGCCAACTGGAAAAGGATCCTTTTATTCCAATTCTCTGCCTCCTACCAATCAGCCAGTGCTCTAACCATGCAAGTAACTTTCCTGTAATACCATGGACACTTAACTTGGTAAGCAGCCTCATGTGTGGTACCTTGTCAAAGGCCTTCTGAAAATCCAAATATACAACATCCACTGGATCCCCTTTATCTGTCCTACTTGTAATCTCCTCAAAAATTCCAACAGGTTTCCGGTTAAGATTTTCTCTTAAGGAAACCATGCTGACTTTGTCTTGTCTTGTGCTACTAAGTACTCCAGAGCCTTGTCCTTAACAATTGACTCCAAAATCTTCCTGAGGTCTGTAATTTCTTTTCTGCTGCTTTCCTCCTTTCTTAAAGAATGGAGTGACATTTACAACTTCTGAGTCCTCTGGCACCATACCAGTTCAGTGATTCTTGAAAGATCATTACAAATGTTGCCACAATCTCTACTGCTACCTCTTTCAGAACACTAGGGTGCATTTCATCTGGTCCAGGTGACTTATGTACCTTTAGGTCTTTTGGATTTTTGGGCACCTTATAATAGTAACTGCACACACTTATCTTTCCTCTAACACCTGGTACACTGCTAGTGTCTTCCACAGTGAAGACTGATGAAAAATACTCATTTTGTTCATCTACCATCTCTTTGTCCCCCGTTATTATTTCTCCAGCCTCATTTTTTAGCTGCTCTATATCTAGAACCATAGAACATTACAGCACAGAAACAGACCTTTTGGCTCTTCTTGGCTGTGCCAAACCATTTTTCTGCCTAGTCCCACTGACCTGCACCTGGACCATATCCTCCATACACATCTCATCCATGTACCTGTCCAATTTTTTCTTAAATATTAAAAGTGAGCCTGCATTTACCACTTCATCTGGCAGCTCATTCCACGCTCCCAACACTCTCTGCATGAAGAAATGTTCCCTTTAAACTTTTTCCCCTTCACCCTTAACCCATGTCCCCTGGTTTATTTCTTCCCTAGCCTCAGTGGAAAAAGCCTGCTTGCATTCACTCTTGTCTATACCCATCATAATTTTATATACCTCTATCAAATCTCCCCTCATTCTTCTACGCTCCAGGGAATAAAGTCCTAACCTATTCAACCTTCTCTGAACTCTCATCCTCATTAATATCCTTCCTGTAATTCGGTGACCAAAGCTGCACATAATACTCCAAATTCAGCCTCACCAATGCCTTATACAACCTCTCCTTAACATTTCAATTCTTATAATACTTTGATTTATAAAGGCCAATGTACCAAAAGCTCTCTTTACTACCCTATCTACCTGTGACGCCACTTTTAGGGAATTTTGTATCTGTATTCCCAAATCCCTCTGTTCTACTGCACTCCTCAGTGCCCTACCATTTACCTTGTATGTTCTATCTACTTTCATATTTCATCTTTTCCCAAATAATGATGCTTTTAGTTGCTTTCTGTAGTCTTTTAAAAGCCTCCATTCCTCTTAACTTCCTGCTAATTTTTGCATTGTTTTATGTCCTTTCTTATGCTTTTACAATAGCTTTGACTCCCCTTGTCAACCACATTTGTACTATTTTTCCATTTGAGTAATTCTTTATTTTTGGAATACTTCTATCCTGTACCTTCCTCATTTTCCCCAGAAATTCAAGCCACTGCTGTTATGCTGTCATTCCCAACAGCATCTCCTTCCAATTTACTTTGGCCAACACCTCTCTCATACTACTGTAGGTTCTTTTACTCCACTGAAATACTGCTACATCAGACTTTACTTTCTTCCTATCAAATTTCAAATTGAACTCAACCATATTGTGATCACTTTTTTCTATGGGTTCTTTTACCTTAAGCTCCCTAGTCACCATCAGTTCATATAGCTGATCCCCCAGTAGGCTCAACAACAATCTAAAAAGTCATGTTGTAGTCATTCAACAAACTCACTCTCATGAGATCAATTTCCAACTTGATTTTCCCTGTCGGCCTGCATGCTGAAATCTCCATGACTATCATAACATTGCCCTTTTGACACGCCTTTTCTATTTCCCATTGTAATCTGTGGTCCACATCCCAGCTACTATTGGGAGGCCTTTATATAACTGCCATCAGGGTCCTTTTACTCTTGCAGTTTCTTAACTCAACCCACAAGGATTCAACATCTTCTGATCCTATGTCACATCTTTCTACTGATTTGATGCCATTCTTTACTAGAATGGCATCACCACCCTCTTTGCCTACCTTCCTATCCCTCTGATACACTGTGTAACCTTGGACATTCAGCTCCCAAATACAACCATCCTTCAGCCCCAATTCAGTGATGGTCACAACATCATACCTGACAATCTGCAATAGTGCAACAAGATCATCCATGTTATTTCTTACACTTCACGCATCGACATATAACACTTTGAATGTTGTATTTGCTATACTTTTTGATTTTGCTTCCATAATGCACTGATACTCACCCTACTAGCTGCAATTTTATCCTATCATCTGCCTGCCCTTCCTGACAGTCTGACTGCATGCTATCTTTGATTCTTTTTTACCATCTGTCCCGTCCTGAGTCCCTTCACTGGATCCAGTTCCCATCCCAGTGCCTAATTAATTTAAACGCCCCCCCAACAGCTCTAACAAATGTGCCCTTGAGAATATTGGTCCCTCTTGGGTTCAAGTGCAACCCTTCTCTTCTGTACAGGTCACACCTCCCCCAGAAGAGATCCCAATAATCCAAGAACCTGAAGCCTTGGCTGCTGCACTAGCTTCTCAGAAACTTAGTTAAATGCCAGTCAAACATAGCCAATCTTTTCCTCAGCCAACATTCTATCCAAATTCTCTTAACTTTTGAAAAGTAAGGTAAAATAACCATCAAGTAGATCTAGTGAAGAGCTGTGAAGTCATTTTCAAGATTCAAGATAGTTTTTTGTCATTCTTCAGTGCACAAGTTTAAAGGAAAACAAAATGATTGTTACTCCAGATCCAATACAGCATAATAAAACAATATAATAAACATAACAAGCACAATAAATATAAATACATATGATTAAAGTTCAAAGTATAATGTATTATTAGACTACATTTATGTCACCACATAAAACCCTGAGATTCTTTTTCCTACGGGCATACTCAGCAAATCTATAGAATAGTAACTAAACAGGATCAATGCAAGAGACAAGAAACTGTGCAAATGTGATAACTGTGATTAGTTTGTTTATTTATTTATAGATGCCTTGCTGAACAGGCCCTTCTGGCCAAACAAGCTGCACCTCCCAGCAACCCACCAATTTAACCCTAGCCTAATCACAGGACAATTTAAAATGACCAATTAATGTACTAACCAGAATGTCTGTGGATTGTGGGAGGAAACTGGAGAACCCAGAGGAAACCCACTCACTCACAGGAAGAACATACAAACTTTGTTATAGAGGAGACTGGAATAGAACTTCAAAATCCAATGCGCTGACCTGTTATAGTGTCACGCTAACCACTACTCTGGTGTCACCCCACACCCCCCACAGTAGTGCATGTATGTCTACATATGTTTGTACTCATAGATTGATTGTATGTCCATAAAGTGATGTTGGGCACAGATGTTTCTGTACCTAAGATGATTGACAGGAAATGATAAAATAGTGGTGATTGGCAATGTGGAGGGGTGAGTTAGTGGGTGGAAGTGTTGATCAGTCTGTTGGTCCTAGAATGGATGCTACGTAGCCTCTTCTCTGATGGGAGTGTGACAAACAATCCATGAGCAGGGTGGGTGGGATCCTTCATGATGTTACTGGCCCTTTTCTGGCACCTTTCTGTATATATGTCCTTGATGGTGAGTAGGCTGTTGCCGGTGATGCACTGGGCAGTTTAGACTACCCACTGTAGAGCCTTCCTGTCTCCTGCAGTACAGTTTCCTTAACGTGCAGAGGTGAAGCTTGTTAGGACGCTCTCTACCGTGCAAATGTAGAATGACCTAAGTATGGATTTGCAAAGTCCAGCTCTCTTCAGCCTCTCCAAACTTGCTAACTCTGAGCCTCCGAGGAAAGTCACTGCTACAACTTGCAACCAAATCATCTCTGAGACTGAGGTACGCAGATGTTTCCAACAAGGCTGCGGGACCAGGCAGTATCCCAGGGTGGGTACTCAGAGTGCACAGCACAACTGGCAGGTGTGTTTACTGACATTTTTAATCTCTCCCTCTCCCAGTGTAGAATGCCCTCATGCTTCAAAACATCCACTATTGTCTCTGTACCAAAAAAGACCAAGGTAACATGGTCTGAACGACTGGTGTCCTGTCATACTCACCTCAATAATAAGCAAATGCTTTGAGAGGCTGGTCAAGGATTACACCTGCAGTTTGCTACCACCCACATTGAACCCCTACAATTCGTCTACCGACACAACTGATTGACAGATAATGCAATAGCCACTGCTTTACTTACCGACCTTACACATTTGATGAACAATGATGCTTATGTGAGAATGCTGTTCTTGGACTACAGTTCAGCATTCAACACCATAGTTCCATCCAGGCTCAACAAGAAGGTCAGAGACCTCAGCCTTGACCCTGCCTTGTGTAGCTGGATCCTGGACTTGCTGTCAGATTGGTGGCAGGTGGTAAGAGTGAGCTCACTCACCTGCACCCTCTGACTCTCATTACAGGAGTACCTAATAGCTGTGTATTAAGTCCCCTCCTTTACTCCCTGTATACCCATGACTATGTGGCCACCCACAGCTCTAATCTGCTAATTACATTTGCCATCCACACTACATTGATTGGCCTTTACTCAAACAATAATGAGGTGGCCTACAGGAAAGAAGTCAACTCTGTGACACAGTGGTGTTAAGAAAACAACCTCTTCCTCAATGTCGCAAAAACCAAGGAGCTGTTTGTGGACTACAGGAGGAATGGAGACGGGCTAACCCCTATTGACATCAATGCATCTGGGGTTGAGAGTGTAAACAGCTTCAAGTTCCTCAGCATCCCCATCACCGAGAACCTCACATGGTCTGTACACACCAGCTGTGTGTGAAAAAGGCTGTGTGGTGATAGCACCTCTTTCACCTCAGTCGGTTAAGGAAGTTTGGTATGGGCCCACAAATCTTAAGAACTTTCGACAGGGGCACAATTGAGAGCATCTTGACTGGCTGTATCACTACCTGGTATGAGAACTGTACCTCTCTTAATCACAGGACAGCCCAGCACTGTTACCTTCCCATGATTCAGGACGTTTACAAAGACGGGTGTGTAAAAAAGGCCCGAAGGATCATTGGGGACCCAAGCCGCCCCAGCCACAATCTATTCCAGCTGCTACCAACTGGGAAGCAGTACCGCAGCATGAACACCAGGACCAATAGGCTCCGGGACAGCTTCTTCCACCAGGCCATTAGACTGATCAACTCATGTTGATTTCAGTGTATTTTATATTACATGAATGTTCTATTTATTATAAATTATAAATTACTATGATTGTACATTGCACATTTAGATGGAGATGTAACGTAGAGATTTTTACTCATGTATGTGAAGGATGTAAGAAATAAAGTCAATTGAATTCAATTCAAAAAGTAGAAGCATTGGTGAGCTTTCCTGATTGTGCAGAATGTGTTCGGGGTCCAGTAAGGTGTTCAGTCATAGAACACTGTAGCCTAGAAACAGGCCTCAACTACCTGTGTTCTTCAGTCATTTTGGCATTTTCCTGCACATCTATCACAATTAACCCAATGTTGCTCGCACTCCAAATCCAGCACAGTTGGCAGCTGTCAAACAGCTATCCTGCCCATTTCCATGAAGGATGTACTCCCTCCACCTTATGTATTGTGCACTAACTCCACCTGGATCCAACTGGAAAGACAAAGGCTCATTCCTACCACCACCACCCCTCCCCACCTCACTGAACAGGGTGGGTGGGGGAGCTGATTCAGAGCTGTATCTTACAGTGCTAATCTGGCTCCTCTCTCATGATGAATGAGATAAAGATCAGACCAATCTGCAAGGTAGCATAGCAGTTACTCAAGAGATTTCACAGATGCTGGAAATCCAGAGCAACACAGAGACTGCTGGAGGAACCTAGCAGGTCAGGCCGTATCTACGGAAATGATAAACAGTTGCCATTTGGGGCCAAGGTGAAGGGTCTCAACCTGAAAGTCAACAGTTTATTTCCATTGAATTTGCAAGACCCTCCAGCATTTTACATGTGTTGTAGCAGTTGGCAGAACACCATTACAGTGCCAGTGATCAGGGTTCAAATCCCAAAGCTGAATCTAAGGAGCTTGTACATCCTCCCTGTGACAACATGTGGTTTCCTCCAAATGCTTAACCCAATTCTCCTGGCTTCTCCCTCTCACCTTTAACACCCTGACTAATCAAAAATCTGTCAACCTCTGCTTTAAATATACCCAATGACTTGGTCTCCACAGCTCTCTGTGGCAATGAATACCACAGATTCACCACCTCTGGCTAAAGAAATTCCTCCTCATCTCTGTTCTAAAGGGATGCCCTTCAGTTCTGAGGTCGTAACCACCCCAGGTCCTAGACTCCCCCATTACAGGAAACATCCTCTCCACATCCACCCTATATAGGCCTTCCAGTGTTCAATAGATGTTCAATATCTCAATGAGATCTCCTCTTCATTCTTCTGAACTCCAGTGAGTACAGGTCCAATAGTTCACAAGTCAATTGAGTAACAACAGGATTCAGGCTTTGGGCCTACTGCACTTTATTCTCCAATGAACTTCATTATGCAGTGAAATTATTTGTGCCTCAAAGATAATCTACAATGAGATGTTTCTTGGCACAATATGTAGATAAGCCTACAAGAGGAAAGACTGTACTTGATTTAGTATTGGGAAATTTACCTGGTCAAGTGTCAGATCTCACAGTGGGAGAGCATTTTGGAGATAGTGATCATAATTCTACCTCCTTTACAATAGCATTGGAGAGAGATAGGAACAGACAAGTTAGAAAAGCATTTAACTGGAGTAAGGGGAATTATGAGGCTATCAGGCAGGAAATTGGAAGCTTAAATTGGGAACAGATGTTCTCAGGGAAAAGTACTGAGGAAATGTGCCAAATGTTCAGGGGATATTTATGTGGAGTTCTGCATAGGTACATTCCAATGAGACAGGAAGTTACGATAGTGTACAGGAACCATGGTGTACAAAGCCTGTAATAAATCTAGTCAAGAAGAAAAGAAAAGCTTAGAAAAGGTTTGGAGAGCTAGGTAATGTTAGCGATCTAGAAGATTATAAGGAAGGAGCTTAAAAAGGAAATTAGGAGATCCAGAAGGGGCCTTGAGAAGGCCTTGGTGAGCAGGATTAAGGAAAACCCTAAGGCATTCTACAAGTATGTGAAGAGCAAGAGGATAAGATGTGAAAGAATAGGACCAATCAAGTGTGACAGTGGGAAAGCGTGTATGGAACCGGAGGAAATAGCAGAGGTACTTAATGAATACTTCAGTGTTCACTATGGAAGAGGATCTTGGTGATTGTAGTGCTAACTTGCAGCAGACTGTAAAGCTTGAGCATGTGGATATTAAGAAAGAGGATTTGCTGGAGTTTTTGGAAAGCATCAAGTTGGATAAGTTGCCGGGACCGGACAAAATGCACCCAGGCTACTGTAAGAGGCAAGGGAGGAGATTGCTGAGCGTCTGATGATGATATTTGAATCACCAATGGGGAAGGGAGAGGTTCCAGAGGATTGGAGGATTGCGGATGTTGTTCCTTTATTTAAGAAAGGGAGTAGAAATAGCCCAGGAAATTATAGACCCGTGAGTCTTACCTCAGTGGTTGGTAAGCTGATGGAAAAGATCCTGAGAGGCAGGATTTCTGAACATTCAGAGAGGTATAATATGAGTAGGAATAGTCAGCATGGCTTTGTCAAGGGCAGGTCGTGCCTTACAAGCCCGATTGAATTTTTTGAGGATGTGTCTAAACACATTGTTGAAGGAAGGGCAGTAGATGCAGTGTATATGGATTTCAGCAAGGCATTTGATAAGGTACCCATGCAAGGCTTATTGAGAGTAAGGAGGCATGGGATCCAAGGGGACATTGCTTTGTGGATCCAGAACTGGCTTGCCCACAGAAGGCAAAGAGTGGTCATATTCTGCATGGAGGTTGGTGACCAGTGGTGTGCCTCAGTGATCTGTTTTGGGACCCCTTCTCTTTGTGATTTTTATAAATGATCTGGATGAGGAAGTGGAGGGATGGGTTAGTAAGTTTGCTGATGTCACAAAGGTTGGAGATGTTGTGGATAGTGTTGAGGGCTGTCAGAGGTTACAGCAGGACATTGATAGAATGCAAAACTGGGCTGAGAAGTGGCAGATGGAGTTCAACCCAGATAAGTGTGAAGTGGTTCATTTTGGTAGGTCAAATATGATGGCAGAATATAGTATTAATGGTAGGACTCTTGGCAGTGTGGAGGATCAGAGGGACCTTGGGGTTCAAGTCCATTGGACACTCAAAGCTTCTACGCAGGTTGACTCTGTGGTAATGAAGCTATACGGTGTATTGGCCTTCATCAATTTAGGAATTGAATTTAGGAGCCGAGAGGTAATGTTGCAGCTATATAGGACCCTGGTCAGACCTCACTTGGAGTACTGTGCTCAGTTCTGGTTGCCTCACTACAGGAAGGATGTGTAAGCCGTAGAAAGGGTGCACAGGAGATTTAGAAGGATGCTGCCTGGATTGGGGAGCATGCCTCATGAAAATGGGTTGAGTGAACTCAGCCTTTTCTCCTTGGAGCAACAGAGGATGAGAGGTGACCTGATAGAGGTGTATAAAATGATGAGAGACATTGATTGTGTGGATAGTCAGAGGCTTTTTCCCAGGGTTGAAATGGTTGCCACAAGAGGACACAGGTTTAAGGTTTTGGGGAGTAGGTACACAGGAGATGTCAGGGGTAAGTATCTTACTCAGAGAGTCGTGAGTGCGTGGAATGGGCTGCCGGCAACAGTGGTGGAGGCGAATACAATAGGATCTTTTAAGAGACTTTCAGATAGGTACATGGAGCTTAGAAAAATAGAGAGCTATGGGGAAGTAATTTCTAAGGTAGGGACATGTTCGGCACAACTTCGTTGGCCAAGGGCCTGTGTTGTTCTGTAGATTTTCTATGTTGTAGACTAATTCTATTGAAAGACTGAAGAGCTTAAGACTTTATTCCTTGAAACATAGAAGATTAAGGGTAAATATGAGTGGCATATAAAATTATGCGTGGTATACAAAAATAGAAAACCTACAGCACAATACATGCCCTTCAGCCCACAATGCTGTGCTGAACATGTACTTACTTTAGAAATTACCTAGGGTTACCCATAGCCCTCTATTTTTCTAAACTCCATGTACCTGTCCAAAAGCCTCTTAAAAGACCCTATAATCCATATCCACCATCGTTGCCGGCAGCCCATTCCATGCACTCACCACTCCCTGAGTAAAAAATTTACCCCTGACATCTCCCCTGTACCTACTTCCAAGCACCTTAAAACTGTGCCCTCTTGTGTTAGCCATTTCAGCCCTGGGAAAAAGCCTCTGACCATCCACACGATCAATGCCTTTCATCATCTTATACACCTTTATCAGGTCACCTCTCATTCTCAGTCATTCCAAGGAGAAAAGGCCAAGTTCTCTCAACCTAGTCTCATAAGGCATGCTCCCCAATCTAGGCAACGTCCTTGTAAATCTCCTGTACACCCTGTCTATAGTTTTCACATCCTTTCTGTAGTGAGGTGACCAGAACTGAAACAGATAAAGTAAATGCAAGCAGGCTTTTTCCACTGAGGTTGGGTGGGAATAAATTAGAGGTGGTGGGTTAAGAGTGAAAGGTGAAATATTTAAGGGAAACATGAGGGAGAACTTCTCTCAGAGGGTGGTGAGAGTTTGGAATGAGTAGCCAGCGCAAGTTGTGTATGCAAGTTTGATTTCAACATTTAACAGAAATTTAGATAGGTACATGGATAGGAGGGATATGGAAGGCTATGGTCCAGGTGCAGATTAATGGTCTGGCATGGACTAGATGGGCTGAAGGGCCTGTTTTGTGTGGTAGTGTTCTATGACTCTAATTACACCCATATGACCAATTATCCTACTAACCTGGTACATCTTTGGAGTGTGGGAGGAAACCCACACAGTCACGGGGAAAACATACAAACTCCTTACAGACAGTGACAGGAATTGAACCTCGGGTTGCTGATGCTGTAATAGCATCACACTAACTGCTCCATTACAGTTACACTAAACAATATACTCTATATGTCACTAGAACAAAATGCAGAGCATTCTCCTTACCATTTAGCAGATTGACCTGCTAGATCCACATTCAGTATTTAAAAAATGTTTTTTCCAGTCCTGATGAAGGGTCTACGCCCAAATTGTTGACTGTGTACTCTTTTCCATGTATGCTGACTGGCCTATTGGGTTTCACCAGCATCTTGTGTGTTGTGCTTGAATTTCCAGCATCTGCAGATTTTCTTGTCTTTCATTCCAACACCCCTTATTGGTTAGCCCTTCCATTCACAGATCATTCTTGTGAACCAAGCTGCCCACCCCAGGTATAAGATCAACAGCCAAGGGGTCAGGTTGTGTGTAAAGTTTAATGGCGGTTAGCAGATGCATTACCGCCACCTACAGAGGTCAGTGTAGAGCAAAGAGACAGGAAGCATGCCAACTAAATTTCCCCCAAAAAAACATCAAACATCTAATGTTTTTCAGAAAGTCAAAAATGGCATTTATAAATATCACCATGGCAGTGATATCCTTTTCTTTTTCATTATTTTTATTAATTTCTTACATAAAAGAATACAGGGTATAGTAATATATATATTATATATCGATTACAATATATTGAAATCACAGATGAAGTGTAATTACCCCATATCCATATATATTAAATTTAAACATAAAATTGAAAAGAAATAATTTTATTTTACAAAAAATCTAAACCAACTACCAGAAAAAAGAACAGCTGTCTGGTTTAAAAAAAAGAAAAGGAAAAAATCCTTAACATATAGTAAAGCATTATTAGCCAACATCTGTGATTAATAGCAAATCAAAGATTTTGAAAGTAATTCAAAAATGGCCCCCACAATGTTAAAAAAAATCTTGTCTAGGTTCAGAAATTGAACAGCGAATCTTCTCTAAATTTAAGCAAGACATAACATCATGTCACCAATGAGTATGAGTAGGTGGAGTGGCATCCTTCAACTTAAGCAACAAGGCAGTGATATCTTAATGGTTGCTAAATGTTATTATGGCTGGGGGTGGTAATGGGGACAAGCTTCCACTACCTATTAAATGCTCCCAGTGGCATGTGTCTCAAATAACCTCTGACAACCAAGACCAGCTCTTGGCCTTTGTACAAACAAGCTGGAGGAACTCAGCAGGTCGGGCACCATCCATTGAAATGAGCAGTCAACATTTCGGGCCGAGACCCTTCATCAGGACTGAAGAAGGAGGGGGCAGGGGCCCCATAAAGAAAGTGGAGGGAGGGTGGGAAGGGGAAGGCTGGTAGGTGCCAGGTGAAAAACCAGTAAGGGGAAAAATCAAGGGGTGGGGGAGGGGAAGCAGGGAGAGAATAGGCAGGAAAGGTGAAGAAGGAATGTAAGGGGAAAGCACTATGGGTAGTAGAAGAAGGCAGAATAATGAGAGAGGTGATAGGCAGCTAGAAGAGAAGGCAGAGTGAAAGCGGGATGGGGGAAGGGAGAGGGAGGGAATTACCAGAAGTTGGAGAATTCGATGTTCATACCAAGGGGCTGGAAACTACCCAGCTGGTATATGAGGTGTTGCTTCTCCAACCTGAGTTTGGCCTCATCATGGCAGTAGAGGAGGCCGTGTATGGGCATATCCGAATGGGAATGTGAAGCAGAGTTGAAGTGGGTGCCAACCGGGAGATCATGTCTCTTGTGGCGGACGGAGCAGAGGTGCTCAATGAAGCGGTCAATGAAGTGGTCTGCATCGGGTCTCGCCGATGTAGAGGAGACCGCACCGGGAGCACCGGATGCAATAGATGACCCCAACAGACTCACAGGTGAATTGTTGCCGCACCTGGAAGGACTGTTTGGGGCCCTGAATGGTGGTAAGAGGAGAGGTGTAGGGACAGGTGTAGTACTTCCGCTTGCAGGGATAAGTACCAGGTGGGAGATCTGTGAGGAGGGACATGTGGACCAGGCAGTCGCAGAGCGAATGATCCCTGCGAAAAGCATCTGGTGCTCCCAGTGCGGCCTCCTCTACATCGGCGAGACCTGACACAGATTGGGGGATGGCTTCGTCGAGCACCTCCGCTCCGTCCACCACAACAGACAGGATCTCCCGGTTGCCACCCACTTCAACTCTGCTTCACATTCCCATTCAGATATATCCATACATGGCCTCCTCTACTGCCATGATGAGGCCAAACTCAGGTTAGAGGAGCAACACCTCATATACCATCTGGGTAGTCTCCAGCCCCTTGGTATGAACATCAAATTCTCCAACTTCTGGTAATTCCCTCCCTCTCCCTTCCCTCATCCCACTTTCACTCTGCCTCCTCTTCCAGCTGCATATTACCTCTCTCATGATTCTGCCTTCTTCTACTACCCATAGTGCTTTCCCCTTACATTCCTTCTTCGCCTTTCCTGCCTATCCTCTCCCTACTTCCCCTCTCCTACCCCTTGATCTTTCCTCTGATTGGTTTTCCACCTTCTCCTTCCCACTCTCCCCCCACCTCCTTTATAGGACCCCTGCCCCCTCCTTCTTCAGTCCTGATGAATGGTCTCGTCCTGAAACGTTGACTGCTCATTTCAACAGATGCTGCCTGACCTGCTGAGTTCCTCCAGCTTGTTTGTACATGTTGATTTGACCACAGCATCTGCAGTGTACTTTGTGTTTACTTGGCCTTTATGTATGGCTTAGCTATTAAACCCAGCAGAACTGTTTCTACTGACAGGAGAAGGGGCAAAGGTGGGTTATTGGCACTATAAAACCAGTTGCTTCAAGCAAGTGAAGGGCCTTGACAAGCCCAGAGAGCACAGAGTGGGCTTTGCTGTGAGGAACACATTGTTGAAGATGGTGGAACCAGGCAGCAATGGATCTGAGCGATTTCTTACTCTTTGCTTCACCACCACCAAAGTTCCAGTAACTCTTGTCAGTGTGTATGCTCTCATGCTGTACTCCTCATTTGAGGTAAAGGATGAGTTTTATGAAACTTGCAGCCACCATCAGGAATACCCCCAGCAAGGAATGTCCTGTTCTCCTGGATGGGTGACTTCAATGCCAGGGTGGGTGCAGCTCATGACTCATGGCGCTTCTACCTAGGTCACATTGGCATGGGCAAGGTGAATGGGTAATTGTTGGAGTTCTGCACCTAAATTAATCTATGTAACACCAACTCATACTTCCAGACCGAGTTTCAACACAAGGTTTCTTGGAGTCTTGGAGTGTGGCTCTACACACTGGCACCGCTGGACTTGATCCTGGTGAGATGCTCCTTCCTCAGCAGCATGCCTTTCAATCACTCCTACCATAGTGCAGACTGCGACACAGACCATTTGCTGGTGTGTTGCAAGATCAGATTGTAGACAAATTCCATCATGCTGAACAAGCAGGGAACCCTTGCATTGCAGTCAGCAAGGTGTCTCACCCAGACCTGCTGGAGTAGTGTGTTTGGTCCTTCAAGAAAGAACTGAGTGTCAGCCGCCTGGAAATTCTGTCACAGAGAAATAGGAACTTCTGCAGAGTACCATCTCCAGCACAGCCTTAGCCAACTTTGGGAAGAAGACCTCAAAAGCATGACTTGTTCAAAGCCAAATCCAACAAGGTGACCCCCATCATTGAAACCAAACCTTATGTCCTAGTTGAGTACAAGCATTTGCCAACTGAAAGGAACCTACGGATCCTCAGGGCTGTGAGAAACAAAGTTTAGCAGACTGCCAGGCACTGCGGCAATGAGTACTGGATGCAGCTCAGTGAAGACATCCAGACCACAGCAATAACAGGCAATATTTGCTTTATGTATGATAGCATCAAGACCCCTCTCAGAGCCACATGGTTCCCCTCAAATCCATCAATGGGAAAGTCATAGAGTCATAGAAGAGTCATAAAAAACTACAGCACAGAAACAGGCCTTTTGGCCCATCTAGTTGGTGCAGAACCATTTAAATTGCCTAGTCCCATTGACTGGCACCTGGACCATAGCCCTCATACCCCTTCCATCCATGTACTTATCCAAACTTCTCTTAAACATTGAAATTGAAATGGTATCCACCACTTGCACTGGCAGCTCATTCCATATTCTCACCACCCTCAAGTTCCCCTTAAACATTTCAAAGGGTCTGCTTGCATCACGGCCTGGTATGGAAACACCAAAGTTCATGTACAGTAAATCCATCAAAAAGTAATGCACGTGATCCAATATGGGTAAGGCCCTCCCCACCACTGAGCACATCTACACGGAGTGCTATCATAAGAAAGCAGCATCAATCATCAAAGACCCGCACCATCTAGGCCATTTCTCATCTCGTTGTTGCCATGAGGAAGAAAGTAAGTACAGGAGCCTCAGAGCTTCCACCACCAGGTTCAGGAACAGTTATTACCCATCAACCCTTAGGCTCTTGAACCAGAGGGAACACTGAATTCTTCCCACAATCTGTGGATTTACTTTCATCCATGCTCTAGATCTTTCTTTTTTTTCTTTTTTCCTTCCTTCCCTCCCTCCTTCCTTCCTTCCTTCCCTTCCTTCCTTCATTTTAATATTCTTAGCTCGAGCTGGTAAAACCTGAGATATGGGCATAGCCAAGCACACTCATTTCTCATTTGCTAGAAACTTTGACTATTTCAGTGGTGTGTATTCAGTATTTTCAGTATTGTGGCTTTCTGGAGATTTACATTAATATTGCTTTTCTTGGCATTTTCTACATTTATTGTCTTGAATTTGTTGCTCTTTTATCATGTATATTTGATTTTTTAAAATTTAACCACCCAGTACTGTATCACCACAAGGAATCATTCTGTTTTCATCCTAAGACATGGAATCACATCTTCAGAAAGAGGTGACACAGAGTCGGAGAATGTTGAATCTTTGTGGGTGGAGTTAAGAAACTACAAGAATAAAAGAACCATTATGGAAATCATTTAGTGGCCTCCAAATAGTAGCCAAGATGAAGGACTGAGATTGCAAAGGGATCTGGAAAAGGCATGTAATAAGGGTAATAACACAATTGTAATGGGAGACTTCAATATGCAAGGGGATTTGGAAAATCAGGGTGGTGCCGGATCGCAAGAGAGGGAATTTGTTGAATGCCGACAAGATGGCTTTTTAGAGCAGCTTGTGCTTGATCCTACTCGAGGAAGATTGGGTGTTGTGTAATGATCCAGATCATATTGGGAAGCTTAATGTAAAGTACTGGTTGATTGAACTCGGCCTTTTCTCCTTGAGTGACGGCGGATGAGAGGTGATCTGATAGAGGTGTATAAAATGATGAGAGGCATTGACCATGTGGATAGTCAGAGGCTTTTTCCCAGGGCTGAAATTGCTAGGATGAGAGGCCATAGTTTTAAGATGCTTGAAAGTAGGTAGAGAGGAGACGTCAGGAGTAATTTTTTTACACAGAGAGTGGTAATTGTGTGGAATGGGCTGCCGGCGACAGTGGTGGAGGTGGATATGATAGGGTCTTTTAAGAGATTCCTGGATAGGTAAATGGAGCTTAGAAAAATAGAGAGCTATGGGTAACCCTAGGTAATTTCTAAGGTAATGACATGTTCAGCACAGCTTTGTGGGCCGAAGGGCCTGTTATATGCTGTAGATTTTTTATGTTTCTATGTTCTATGTTTCTAAACACATAGGAGGGGGTGATCATAATATGATTGAATTCATACTCCAACGAGAGGGAGAAGCATAACTCACATATCAGTATCGTAGTGGAATAAAGGAAATTACAGAGGCATGAGAGAGGAACTTGGCCAGATGGATCAAAGGAGGATACTGGCAGGGATGACGGCAGAACGGAGATGGGTGACTGAAGTTTCTGGGAATAATTCACAAGGCAAGGATAGATATGTCCCACAGAAGTTGTCTTCAAATGGCAGGGGTAGGCAACTGTGGCTGACAATGGAAGTTAAGGACTGTATAAAAGCAAAGGAAAGGGCATATAAGGTAGCAAAAGTGAGTGGGAAGTTAGATGATTGGAAGCTTTTAAAATCCAACTAAAGGCAACTAAAAAAGCTATAAGAAGGGAAAAGATTAAATGTGAGGGCAAACTAGCAATAATATAAAACAGGAAACCAGAACTTTTAGTTATGAAGGAAGTAAAAGAGAGGTGAGAGTTGATATTTGGTCACTGGAAAATAATGCTGGTGAAGTAGTAATGGGACAAAGAAATGACAGATGAACTTAATGGGTACTTTGCATCTGTCTTCACTGTGGAAGACACTAGCAGTGTGCCAGAGGTCCATGAGTGTCAGGGAGCAGGTGTGAGTGCCATTACTACAGGTAAGGAAAAAGTGTTTGGCTCAAAGGTCTGAAGTTGGATAAATCACCTGGACCAGATGGACTACATCCCAGAGTCCTGAGAGAGGTTGCTGAAAAGATAACAGATGCATTGGTCATGATCTTTCAAAAATCACTTGATTCTGGCATCAAGTGGAAGATTGGAAATGTCACTCCACTCTTTAAGAAGGGAGGAAGGCAAAAGAAAGGAAATTATAGGCCAGTTAGCCTAACCTCAGTCCTTGGGAAAGTGTTGGAGTCTATTATTAATGATGAGATTTCAAGGTACTTGGAGACTAATGATAAAATAAGTCAAAGTCAGCATGGGTTCTGTAAAGGGAAATCTTGCCTGACAAATCGGTTGGAATTCTTCGAGGAAGTAACAAGCAGGGTGGACAAAGGAGTGGCATTGGATGCCAGTTACCTGGATTAACAGAAGGCATTTGATAAGGTGCTGCACCTGAGGCTGCTTAACAAGATAAAATCCTACAATGTTACAGGAAAAATACTGGCATGGATAGAGGAATGGTTGACAGGCAGGAGGCAGCGAGTGGGAATAAACGGGCCTTTCCTGGTTGGCTGCCGGTGACTAGTGGTGTTCCTCAGGATCAGTATTGGGACTGCTACTTTTCACATTGTTTGTCAATGATTTGTTGCAAAGTTTGCGGATGATATAAAGATGGGTGGAGGGGCAGGTAGTGCTGTG
This sequence comes from Hypanus sabinus, assembly GCF_030144855.1. Classification (NCBI taxonomy): domain Eukaryota; kingdom Metazoa; phylum Chordata; class Chondrichthyes; order Myliobatiformes; family Dasyatidae; genus Hypanus; species Hypanus sabinus. Next base: position 107,350,451 of record NC_082719.1, read on the forward strand.
GGAACAAGATGATGGAATTTCTCAGCTAGGAACTAGTGTAGACCGAGTGGACTCAGTCACCAGCAGGGAGCTAGTATTCTTTCTGCTGAACAAGGTGAAGGGCATAAGATAGAAATACCATTGGAGCAGAGCTTCTTAATGCCAGGATAAGGTGCACCCACTCATAGAGTCATAGAGCCCTATAGGGCAGAAACAGTCAGCCCATCTAATCCTTGCCAGCCTGGTTTTCAGCCTAGTCCCATTAACCTGCAGCTGGACCATAGCCCTCTATACCCCTCCCATCCATGTACTTATCCAATCTTCTCTTAATTGTCATAAATGAAATCAAATCCACCGTGTGTTGGCTGCTTATTCTACACTCTCATTAATCTCAGAGTGAAGAGGTTCCCCTTACATATTTCACCTTTACCCTTAACACATAACCTCTAATTCCAGTCTCACTCAACCTCAGTGGAAAAAGAATGCTTGCATTTACCCTATCTAAACCCCTCATGATTTTGTATACCTCTATCAAATCTCCCCTCATTCCTCTACATTCCAGAGAATGAAGTTCTAACCTATTCAATGTTTCCTTATAACCCAGGTCCTTAAGTCTTGGAAACACCCTTGTAAATTTTCTCTGCACTTTCAATCTTATTGACATCTTTCCTGTAGGTAGGTGACCAGACTACGCACAATACTCCAAATTAGACCTCACCAACATCTTATAGAATTTCAACATAACATCCCATCTCCTGTACTCAGTATTTTGATTTATAAAGACCAAAGTGCCAAAAGCTTTCCTTACAACCCTATCTACATCTGACAACACTTTCAAGGAATTATGCATCTGTATTCCAAGAATACAGTATCTGCCATACTCCTAAGTGCCCTACCATTCACCATGCAAGTCCTCTCCTGTTTGTCCTACCAAAGAACAACACCTCATACTTGTCTTCATTAAATTCTATCTGCCATTTTACAGTTGGTCCAATTCCCACTGCAAGCCTTGTTAGTTTTCCTTGCTGTCCACTACACCCCCAGTCTTGGTGCGAATTTACTGCTCCAGTTAACCACGTTATCATCCAGATAGCTAATGGATTGGTAAAATTGGTCACCTCTTTAAAAAGGATATAAAGCACCCTGGTTTTGGTGATTTTGTTTAAACAGAGCAAGGTAATAACTTGGGGAAAATAGCAGATCATGGAATATTATTAGGATGGAAATTGATTTAAATAAGTATGATTGTAATTCTTGGTCTGTGTTACATTCCATGAAATAAAATAAATAGCTTAATGAAACAGATCTCATCTTACCACACTTTAATTTAGTTCACTTATATAATGTATTATGAGGGTCAGTTGAGTGGGCTAGGACTTTTCTCTGTGGAGCAAAGGGGGGTGACAGGCGAGTTGATAGAGGTGTACAAGATGATGAGGCATAGATTGAGTGGACTTTCTCCCAGGGCAGAAATGGTTAATATGAGGGGGCATAACACTTTAATCACCTTAAAGTGATTAGGGGAAAGTATAGGAGGGATGTCTGAGATAGATGGGTGGTGTTTGAGGCAGATACATTAAAGACATTTAAGAAATTCTTAGATAGGCACATAGAGTAGATGATTGGAAAATGGAGACATGGCATCAAGGTTATGGGGAGAAGGCTGGGGAGTGGGGCTGAGGAGGGGAGAAAAGGATCATCCATGATTGAATGTTGGAGCAGACTTGACGGGCCAAATGTCTAATACTGCTCCTATGTCTTATGGTCTTATTATTCCTCTCAACTCCATTCTCCTGCCTTCTCCACGTATCATTTGACACCCTGACTAATCAAGAACCTATCAACTTTTGCTTTAAATTTACCCATTGACTTGGCCTCCACAGCCATCAGTGGTAATGAATTCCACAGATTCACCACCCTCTGGCTAAATAAATTCCTCTTTATCTTTGTTCTAAAGGGATGGTATTCTATTCTGAGGCTGTGTCCTCTGTCCTAGACTCCCCCACTATAGGAAACAACTCCCTCCATATCCACTCTATCCAGATCTTTCAATATTCAGTTGTTACGAACCCCGTAACTGGGTTACTTACCAGCAAAGATAGAGGCGTCCGTTGGAGTCTGGTGATACTATTTTTAACAGTATTTATTAGTAAAAATACACAAAAATTATATCAATGCAAATATACAGATAATATACGTCGTCAATACTAAACCTAAAAGTGCGGATATAATAATAATCATTAAGAAATAAGCTCTTTCGTTGTCTAGGGGATAATGAATTGTCCAATGGAAATGTAAAGTTTGTTTCAGTTCACACAGGCTCCTGTGTTTGTTTGTCGCTGTGTTGCAATTGTTGGAGAGAGAGAGATAGAAGAATGGGAACAGTTACCGCTAAGTGTTTTGCCAACCTTCCTTTATGATTTTGATCTGTCGGTGTCTCGTTGTTGTGGCCGTTCAAGTATGACCTCTCCTTTAGCGAAATCGTTCTTCCGTGATGAGCCCGCCACCCAGGCAAGGGAGGACACACAAGAGCTCTCACCGGCTTTCGCTATAAAATGCTGTCACTGGATTTCTAGCGTTTCTCCTGGTGCGTCTGAGGGTTGTTCCCCAGACCCAACTTTTATCCTCACTCACGGGGTCTCAGATGTCAATCAGGTTGGGATGATGCAATCCCTCAACCAGACCACTCTGGCTGCCCCCTGAGGGGTTTCAATGAATAGTACAGTACTCAATACCCAATTCCGTCTCCAAGAGACAATAGCAGTAATCAGCGGTTCTGTTATGCTTTTGTTAGGGGACATTCCACTACCTTGTGTATTCTGCATTGTCAATAACAACTGCCTTTTCTGTTATCCTGTGTCTCTCTCTCATTACTGACATGCTGTGTATCTCTCTCATTTCCTGGGTATCAGACCTGAAATAATAGTGATCTTGCGATTCTCAAAAGGGGGGGGGGGCGACTTTGCACCCTTCGGCCCATCAGAGTTGCTCCACATTTGTAACACAGTAATAAGACCCTCCACCATTCTTTTAAACCCCAGCGAATACAGGTCTAGAAGCATCAAAAAATCTTCCTGTGTTAACCCTTTTATTCTTGAAATCATTCTCATGAACCTTCACTGAACCCCTTCTAATGGCAGCACATTTTTTCTTATATAAGGGGCCCAAAATGACTCAAAATATTCCAAGAGCAAACACGAGGAAATCTGCAGATAATGGAAATTCAAACAACACACACAAAATGCTGGTGGAACACAGCAGGCCAGGCAGCATCTATAAGGAGAAGCACTGTCGACATTTCAGGCCAAGACCCTTCGTCAGGACTAACTGAAAGGAAAGATAGTAAGAGATTTGAAAGTAGTGGGGGGAGGGTGAAATGCGAAATGATAGAAGACTGGAGGGGGTGGGATGAAGCTAAGAGCTGGAAAGGTGATTGGCGAAAGTAATACAGAGCTGGAGAAGGGAAAGGATCATGGGACAGGAGGCCTCCGGAGAAAGGGGGGGGGGGTGGTGGAGAACAGGCAAACAACTAAATATAAAAATACAACTGCAGATGCTGTGGATCAAAGAATACGTACACAACGCTGGAAGAACTCAGCAGGTCAGGCAGCATCCATGAGAAAAGAGTAGCCAACGTTTCGGGCTGAGACCCTTCATCAGGAATGGGGGAGGGGGGGGAAGAGAGGGCCAAAGCCCAGTAATAGAGATAGTGGAGGGGGTAGGGCCTAGAGGCGCCAGGTGGAAAACCAATCAGAGGAAGGATAAAGGGGGGAGGGGATAAGCATGAAAGAACCGTAGAGATAAAGAAGCAGAAAGTTGAAAGGGGAGAGAGGCAGAGAGGGACCTGGGATAGGGGGAGGGGGAGGGAATTACCGGAAATTGGAGAATTCAATGTTCATACCACCAGGCTGGAGGCTACCCAGACGGTAGACGAGGTGTTGCTCCTCCAACCTGAGTTTGGCCTCATCATGGCAGTAGAGGAGGCCATATATGGACATATCTAGATGGGAATGAGAGGCAGAGTTGAAGTGGGTGGCACCCGGGAGGTCCTGTCTATTGTGACGGACAGAGCGTAGGTACTTGATGAAGCGGTCCCCCAATCTGCGTCGGGTCTCGCCAATGTAGAGGAGGCCGCACTGGGGGCACCGGATGCAATAGACGATTCCAGCAGACTCGCAGGTGAAGTGTTGCCTCATCTGGAAGGACTGTCGGGGGCCTGGAATGGTGGTAAGTGGGGAGGTGTGGGGACAGGTGTAGCATTTGCGCTCGCAGGGGTAAGTACCAGGTGGGAGATCTGTGGGGAGGGACGTGTGGACCAGGTAGTTGCGGAGGGAACGATCCCTGCAAAAAACTGAGAGGGGTAGGGAGGGAAAGATGTGCTTGGTGGTGGGGTCCTGTTGAAGATGGCGGAAGTTGCGGAGGATAATGTGTTGGATCTGGAGACTGGTGGGGTGGTAGGTGACGACAAGGGAAACCCTGTCCCTGTTGTGGTGATGGGAGGTGGGTTAAGGGCTGAAGTGCGTTAAGATGTGGGTGAGGGCATCTTTGATGACGCCAGAAGGGAAACCACGATCCTGAAAGAAAGAGGACATTTGAGAAGTCCTGGAACGGAAAGCCTCATCCTGGGAGCAGATGCGGCAGAGACGGAGGAACTGGGAATAGGGAATGGCATTTTTGCATCGGGCAGGGTGAGAAGAGGTATAGTCAAGATAGTTATGGGAGTCAGTGGGTTTGTAGAAGATCTTGCCTCTGATTGGTTTTCCACCTGGTGCCTCTAGGCCCTACCCCCTCCCCTATCTCTATTACTGGGCTTCAGCCCTCTCTCCTTCCCCATTCCTGATGAAGGGTCTCAGCCCAAAACGTTGGCTACTCTTTTCTCACAGATGCTGCCTGACCTGCTGAGTTCGTCCAGCGTTGTGTATGTAAAGAACTAAATCTGTCAGGGATGGAGTAAGAAGGGGAGGAGGGGCATTAACGGAAGTTAGAGAAGTCAATGTTCATGCCATCAGGTTGGAGGCTACCCAGCCGGTATATAAGGTGTTGTTCCTCCAACCTGAGTTTGGATTCATTTTGACAGTAGAGGAGGCCATGGATAGACATACCAGAATGGGAATGGGACGTGGAATTAAAATGTGTGGCCACTGGGAGATCCTGCTTTCTCTGGCGGACCGAGCCAAAGTATTCCAAGTGTGGTCTGATCAATGCCTAATGAATGGTTAAGAATGTTTCCCTTTATTTGTTGAGGTATTGAGTTCACAAGTGAGAAAGTTATGTTTCAACTTCTTAAAACTCTAGTTAGGCTACATCTGCAGTATTGCATACAGTTCTGGTTGCCCCAATATAGGAACAATGTCGATGCCTTGGAGAACATGCTGAAGAGGTTTATCAGGATGTTGCCTGGATTAGAGGCCATAGTCCTAACAAGCTAATTAAGGTCTGAGACCTTGGTAAAAGTTATCTGAAAGCTCAAATCTCTTGGGGTGCCCAAACTTTTGCATAGTGCTCCTTTCCTTTGTTTCACTCTAAAATTGTACAAAACAAAAATAATACACTAATCTTGCTTAAAATGTCCTGTAATGTTCTATATTCTAGAGTCCACTGATTATAGACCTCTATAATTCCCAGGATTATCTCTATTCACTTTCTTGAACAAACGATTATCATTTGCCACTTGCCAATCATCTGGTACTACTTTTGTGGCTGATGGGTATGCAGAGATCATCGCCAAAGGCGCAGCAATCTCTTCCCTCCCTCCCTATGGTAACTTGGGATATATCTGATGCAGCCCTGGGAACTTAACTATCCTAATATTTTTCAAAGGTTCCAGCACATCCTCTTTCTTAACATGAACATGTTCTAGTATATCAGCGTCCTCACAAGCGGCAAGGTCTCTCCCACTGGTGAATACTGAAACAGGGTGTTCATTAAGAATCTCCTCTTCCCCCACCCCCCACCACACACACACTGCCTCCGACTCCAGGCACATTCTCTGCTCTTCTAGATCAGACCTTTTTTTATCATTCCCTCTGTTTTATTAAAATAGGAGTGATATGACATCATTGACAACAAAATTTATTACAATTCAGCTTTCAGCAGTTCTGGAGAAGACTTTCAAGGTGCAGATCCATGGTCTTGTGAGACTAACAGATGCCATACATACAGTTCTGTAAAATTCTCCAGACAACAGTTAACTCCATTCCTTCTCATATTGTCCACCTCATGACAGTCCATGCACCACATTACAATCTATATACAAGTCACAGAGAGTCAGTCCTACCTCACTGTGGTTATTCTTTACGTACCTGTAGAACAGTGAAATTATTCTTAATCCTACTCACCATGGCCTTCACCTGCCCCCTTCCAGATCTCCCAAGTGCATTTGAACAGCCCATTCAGCCCATGACATTGTGTCAACATTTTAATCTATTTTAAAATCAATCTAACCCTTCCCTCCCACATAACTCTTCATTCTTCTGTCATCTATGTCTATCTAAGAGTTTCTTAAAATCCCATAATGTATCTTCCTCTACCACCACCCCTGGCAGGAGGTTCCACGCACCCACCACTCTGCATGTGTAGAACTTACCCGACACCCCACTATACTTTCCTCCAATCACTTTAAAATTAAACCTCCTGGTATTAGCCATCTCCACCCTGTGAAAATGTTCGCTGTCCTCGATCTGTGGATCAGAATTTATGACCATTCTTAGGCTCCTTTCTAGCTACCTTGAAACTCTCATCGGTCCTGGTCAACCTCTCGTAGCAGGTAGTCCATGCAAACCATTCATTCTGATTCCATGTCCTGTCACAGTAAGCTCTCAGTTGTAGCAGTCCTGAAACTTCACAGCTTAAACAACCCAGGCTCCATCTTGACCACTCTGGGGGTTTCTTTCCCATATTCACCAGTGTCTTTCACACCTAAGGTGTGCGGCTACAGATAACATTGGCTCCATCGGAACTTGCATAGCATGAACTGCAAGAGCAGGGGACTGGTGAATGGACTAATGGGGGGATACATGTGCAATCATCATTGACTGGTATGGAATACCATATATAAAAGCCAAGTCACCAGTAGGAGGTTGATAGGTTCATGATTAGTCAGGGCATCAAAAGGTTACAGGGAGAAGGAATCAGAATCAGACTTTAATCGCCAAGTACCTGTACATATACAAGGAATTTACTTCCGGCAGATGTTGTCTCTCTGCTCATAACAATAATAATGATAAATATAAATGAAAATATAGATTATACATACAAGCAGTGCAATCCAAGTAATAGTTAGCCGACAGTTAACCGGCAGTTAACTGTTCAGCAAAGTGACCGCAGTAGGGAAAAATCTTCTCCAGTGCCTATTAGTCTTAGTCTGGAGGGATCTGAAGCGCCTACCAGACGGAAGCAGTTCAAACAGTCCGTGCGCAGGATGGAAGGAGTCCTTTATGATGTCCCCGCCCTCTTCTTCAACCTGGAAGAGTACAGGTCCACAATAGAGGGCAGGGAGGCTCCAATGATGTGTTCGGCAGTCCTCACTGTGCGCTGTAGTCTGGTTCTATCCTGCTTGGTGGCGGCTCCAAACCACACAGTGATGGAGGTGCACAGGACAGACTCAGTGACTGCAGTGTAGAACTGCAGCAGCAATTCCTGAGGCAGACCGTATTTCCTCAAGAGCCGCAGGAAGTACATCCGCCGCTGGGCCTTCTTCAGGATGGAGCTGATTTTCTGCTCCCACTTCAGATCCTGAGAGATGGTGGTTCCCAGGAACCTGAAGTTCTCCACGGTGGACACAGGGCTGCCGAGGACTGTGAGGGGGGGGGGGGACATAACGGGGGGATGTCTCCTGAAATCCACTATCATCTCCGTTGTCTTTGGAAGTAGAATAGAATTGAGAGGGATAGTAAATCAGCCATGATGGAATGGCAGAGCAGACTCGATGGGGCGAATGACCTAATTCTGCTCCCAAGTCTTATGGTGTTCTATGTTCTAACTTTCAAATATATGATTTTGCACGGCAGATATATTTCATATTTAGCATTTAGTATTATTATTTCTAATTATAACCCTTCACGTTTTGGTACGTGTTATGTGCAATACGTGCAAAAGATAAATTTGTGTATAAATTGTAATCGTTTCGGTGGAACGCACGTGTGGAGTTGAGAGAGACGGATGGCGAGTGTGACCCGGTCTGTCCTTGACGAGGTTACTGACCTTGTTTGTGATTCGGAGAGGGAGGATAGGGAGACAGGAATCGAGGCAAATAAGCGGCGGAGAGAGGGGGACAGCGGGGTCGAAGCCAGGGAGGAAGAAAGGTACGGCAAATGTCACGTCTTGGTATGATAAAACGGAGCTATCAAGTAAAAAAGCAAATGCGCCCCTGTGCGTTTATTGGCGCGCTTGTTACTCCGGATTAAGGCTAGTGCAGGAATTAAATCCTGTCATTGCACTGCGGACGCGGGTAACTGAAAACGCCGCCTGCGGATCTCCAGTGAAACAGATTCTCTTCGTGAGAGCGGCTTCGGGACCGACCGACCGACCGTCTGTCGCCTCTGGGTGCGTACGGTTAAGGAAAAAACGTTTCCCGACCAGTCAACCCGCAAACTCCCTGATCAACGTGCCTAACATTTAAAGCCATCTCAAACACCTCATCTTGCGACCGTTTACCTTTCCCAATCATTAAATCCCTTCGTGCATCCCAACGTATCTTCAGAAAAGCGGCGCATTCCTATGCAGAGGCGGGAAGACTGCGGTGGACTAGCGGACTCAGAGGGGGAAGGAGTTTGTGGGCGTCTCGGATCCTGTGGCCGCTGTTGACGCGGGCGGTGGTAGTAAACGTGCCCCCGCGGGTCGGAGATCGACCTTCAGTTTGCAAATCAACAGCGACAGTCAGTCCAGGGCCCCAGGGGAAGCCGGCGTTAATGCTGCAGGAATGTATTCGGATCCTTCGGGAAGAGATCTGTTGGGAAATAGAACCCTGTTTTTCATATTTATTTGTTCCTTCGCTCTGGTTACCCTCCTGCAGCAGATCCTCTACGGCAAGAATTACATTAAAAGGTAAGAAAGGCAGAGGCAGAATGATTCCGGCAATGAAAGGGTTAATGTGTCAGGTGCGTTTGAAGGCTCTGGGCCTGTACTTACTGGCATTTAGAAGAATGGAGGGGTGGTGGGGAAATCTCATTGAAACCAAAAATATTGAAAGGCTTAAATAGAGTGGAAATGGAGAGGCTGTTTCCTATTTGATGCACCATCAATAACTCTAGGAGACTGGAAGTGAACTATAGACTTTTATTAACAGCAAAAAGGGAGCACTACATGTCGAAGACTGAGGGAGGAACAGTGCCCCAATTGCCTTTATACAGGGGTCTATGGGAGGAGCCACAGGGGCAGTCAGCAGAGGGGTGTGTCCAGACAGGTATACATAGTTTACCACACCTATATAGGAGGGAGTTAGGACCAGAGGGCACAGACTCAGAATAGAAAGACATCCCTTAGAACAGAGATAAGGAGAAATTTCTTTAATAAGAGTGTGGTGAATCTGTGGAATTCATTTCCACAGATGGCTGTGGAGGCCAAGTCATTTGATATATTTAAACTGGAGGTTGATAGGTTCTTGATTAGTCAGGGTAAAAAAGATTACAGGGCGATGGCAGGAGCCTGGGGTTGAGAGGAATCATACATCAGCCATGAAGCAGACTCAATGAGTTGAATGCCCTAATTCTGCATCTATATGGTCTAAATTAGTAGGTCAGGTGGCATCTATGGAGAGGAATAAACAGTGGACTGATGCGGGCTAGACCCTTCATCATGAAAAGCCTCAGTTTGAAATGTGGATTTTTTACTCCTCTGCATAAGTGCTTCCTGGCCTGCTGAGTTCCTCTAGCATTTTGTGTATGTAACTTTGGATTTCTAGCAACTGGAGAATCTTGTGTGCTTATAATTAGCAGTACTTTAAGTGTGTGGAAGCCAGAAGAGACATCAGCTCATAATTAAAACCCCAGGTTCCTGGAACGTGGATGCTGCAGAGATAGGATAGGGTTGTCCCCTATCCCAAGCATCACTCTTCCAGGCTCCGACCATTGTTGTAAGACCATGAGACATAGGAACAGAATTAGGCCATCTGGCTCATCAAGTCTACTCCACCATTTCAATGTGGCTGATATATTATCCTTCTCAACCCCCATCTCCTGCCTTTTCCCTCTGACCTTTGACACCTTGATGAATCAAAAACGTTTCAACCTTTGCTTTAAACATACTTAATGACTTGGCCTCCATAGCCATCAGTGGCAATGAACTCCACAGATTCACCACCCTCTGGCTAAAGAAATTTTTTCTCATTTCTATATGAACATTCCTCTATTCTGAGGATGTTGTGTGTGGTAACAACCAACATGACTTAATGATGTGCTGGGGGCAGCCTGCAAGTATTGCCATACAGACTGGTGCTAATGTAGCATGCCCACAACGTTCAACAGAACAACACAAACAACAAGAACAGCAGCAAACAAGCCCTTCAAACACACAGAGACAGGCTTCCAACCCCAGCCAACACAGGCCACCTCTGGGTCACCAGTCCTTGCCTCAGCCTCTCAGATTTGCTGACAGTGGGCCAGGACATGCAATTGCAGACTATAGGACATTGGTTCTCTGTCTTTCAGACATGCTAACCCAATTTGTAAAACATCGTCACATGCACTGAGATCCACATACACACTCACACGTACCATCCACACGCACACCGTCACGTGTACCGTCCACACACACGCTGTCACACATACTACCCATGTGCACACTGTCACACGTACTCAGATCCACATGCACATTGTAAACATTTGGGCCCTTGATCTTAGAAAAGATGTGCTGACATTGGAGAGGGTCCAGAGGAGGTTCACAAGGATGATTCTGGGAATGAAAGGGTTATCATATGAAGAAGGTTTGATGGCTCTGGGTCTGTACTTGTTGGAATTCAGAAGGATGAGGGGGGGATATGAATGAAACTGGATGAACTCCAAAACATTTGGGAGACTGATGGGGTGATAGATCGGAAATATAGAGAGGTTATTACACCCAGGGAGCAGTACACAGAAAATAGTGCAGAGTACCCATGGCCATCCCCTCAACAACAAGTATATCACCTTGGATACTGTTGGGAGGGATGACCAAGCAGACAAAAGTCACATCATCGGGTTTCTGGCACTGAGTCTGGCTCTGTGACTCCGAAGAGAAGGGAGGAGTAGAGGTGAGCTGTGGTGATAGGGGATTCATAAATTAGGGGAATAGATAGGAGGTTCTGTAATAAAAACGAGATTTCCAGATGGTACATTGCTCCTGGGTGCCAGGGTCTGAGATATCTTGGATTGAGTCCTCATCATTCTTCAGTGTGAAGGTGAACAGCAGAAATCATGGTCCATGTAGGTACCAATGACATGGGCAGGATGTGTGATGAGGTTCTACATAAAGAGTACAGGGAGTTAGGTGTGACATTAAAAGGCGGGACCTCCAGGGTTGGGATCTCAGGACTGCTACCAATGCCTCATGCTGGTGAGGCCAGAACTGGGAAAATCAAATGTTTTAACACATGGCTAAGGAGTTGTAGGAGAGAGGGCATAAGATTTTAGGATAATTGGGCTCTCTCCCAGGGAAGGTGGAACCTGCACAGAAGGAACGGTTTCCATTTGAACTGGAAGAGGACTAATATCCTAATGGGAAGGTTTGCTAATGCTGCATGGTGGGGTTTAAACTAGAGTTGCAGGGAGATAGGAACCAGAGTGTCAGAACAATTAGTGGAGAGTTTGTTGAGACAGATGTTGGTAAGATCTCAGACAAAACCAGGAATCAAAAAGTTGAGCATGGTGTGACTGGAGTCCTGAGCTCTTTATATTTCAATGCAAGAATTATTGTACGAAAGGCAGATGAGCTTGAGGCATAGATCAACATCTGGAATTATGATGTTGTAGCCATTAGTGAGGAGGGGCAGAACTATTCTGGGGTTCCATTGTTATAGGTGTGACAGAGCAGGAGGAAGGGTGGCATTGCTAGTCAGTCACGACAGACCGGAGACCTCGTCTGATGAGGTGTCATGGGTGGAACTGAGCAATAAGAAAGGTATGACCATGTTAATGGAGCTATATTACAGACCACCCAACAGTCCGAGGAATTTAGAGGAACAAACTTGTAGAGAGATTGCAGACTCTTACAAGAAACATAAGGTTGTTATAGAGGTGATTTTAACTGTACACATGTACTGGGACTCCCTTACTGTAAAAGGACTAGATGGGATTGAGTTTTATCAAGTGTGTTCAGGAAAATTTCCTTCATCAGTACATAGAAGTCCCAATGAGAGAGCATGCAATACTGGATCTGCTGTTAGGGAATGTGACAAGGCAGGTGACAGAAGTTTGTGTAGGAAAACACTTTGCATCTATTGAGCACAATGCCATTACTTTCAAAGTGAGTATGCAGAGAGATAGGTCTGGTCCATGGGTTGAGATTTTAAATTAGAGGGAGGACAATTATGCTGGTATCAGAATTGATTTGGCAAGTGTAGATTGGGACAGGTTGTTTTCTGGCAAACGCGAACTTGGTAAGTGGCAGACCTGAAGTTTTGAGAGTATAAAGCGTGTATATAGCTGTCAGAATAAAAGACAAAGATAACAGATGTAAAGAACCTTATTTTTCAAGCGATGTTGAGGCCCTGATTAAGAGAAAAAGGAGGTGGATAGCAGATATAGGCAGGTAGGAACCAATGAGATGCTTATGGAGTACAAGAAATGCAAGAGGACACTTAAGAAATAAATCAGGAAGGATGAAATTAGGTATGAAGTTGTCCTAACTGACAATGTGAAGGAGAATCCTAAGGGTTTCTGCAGTTATGTTACAAATAAAAGGACTGCAAGGGACAAAACTGGTCCCTGGAAGATCAGAATGGTAATTCATGTGTGGAGCCAGAAGAGATGGTGGAGATCTGAAACAATTCTTTTGCATCTGAACTTACTCAGGAGATGGACACAGAGTCTATGGAACTGAGGCAAGGTGGCAGCGAGATTATGGACCCTGTACAGATGGCTGAGGAGGGGGTGTTTGCAGTCCTGAGGCAAATCAGGGTGGATAAATCTTCAAGGCCTGACAAGGTTTTCCCTCGGACCCTATGGGAGGCAAGTGCAGACATTGCTGGAGCCCAAAAGCAGAGCTATTTAAATCATCTTTAGTGACAGGAGAGATGCCAGAGGATTGGAGGATGGCCATTGTTGTTCCGCTGCTTATGAAAGGCTCTAAACATAAATCAGAAAACTATACATCAGTGAGTCTGACATCAGTTGTTGGAAAATTATTCCAAGGGACCGGACTGATGAAGGGTCTCGGCCCGAAACGTTAACTGTTCGTTTCCACAGATGCTGCCCGAGTTCCTCCAGCATGTTGTACGTGTTGCTTTGACCCCAGCATCTGCAGTGTACTTTGTGTTAAAGATAGTCAGCATGGCTTGTGTGTGGTCGGTCATATCCAACCAAACTTATAGAGTTTTTTGAGGAAGTTACCAGGAAAGTGGATGAAAGCAAGGCAGTGGATGTTGTCTACATGGGCTTTAGTAAGGCATTTGACAAGGTCCCCGGTGGGAGGCTGGTCAAGAGTGTTCTATTGAGACATTGGTCATGTGAATAATCAGAGGTTTTTTCCCTAGGCTGAAATATCTAACATGAGAGGGCATGGTTTTAAGTTGCTTGGAAGTAGGTACAGAGGAGATGTCAGGGGTAAGTTTTTTACTCAGAGAGTGGTGAGAGCATGGAATGGGCTGCAGGCAACGATGGTGGATATGGATTATAGGGTCTTTTAAGAGGCTTTTGGACAGGTGCATGGAGCTTAGAAAAATAGAGAGCTATGGGTAACCCTAGGTAACTTCTAAAGTAAGTACATGTTCAGCACAGCATTGTGGGCTGATTGTACTGTCGGTTTTCTATGTTTCATTCAAGATGAGGTAGTTAATCAGGTTAGATATTGGCTTTGTGGGAGAAGTCAGAGAGGGTAGCTTCTCTGACTGGTGTTTGGTCTGTTGTGTTTGTCACCTTCTATATATATATTGTATGTCTGGATGATAAGGTCGATCAACTGGATCAGCAAATTTGCAGCTAACACCAAGACTGGAGATGTAGTGGACAGTAATGAAGGCTATCATGGCATGCAGAGGAATTTGCAGCAGCTGGGAAAATGGGCTGAAAAACGTCAGATGGAATTTAATGCAGACAAGTGTGAAGTTTTGCACTTCAGTGGGGCCAACCAGCTTAGGTCTTACACAGTAAACGGTAGGACACTGAGGATTGTGGTAGTACAAAGGGATCTGGGAATACAGGTCCATAATTCATTGAAAGTGGCGTCATAGATAGATAGGGTCATAAAGAAAGCTTTTGGCACATTGGCTTTCAGAAGTGAGCTAGCCAATAATATTAACCATAGAACCATAGAGCACTACAACACAGTACAGGCCCTTCAGCCCTCCATGTTGTGCCGACCCATATAATCCTTAAAAAAAGTATTAAACCCACACTACCCCATAACCTTCCATTTTTTTCATCCATGTGCCTGTCCAAGAGGCTCTTAAATACCCCTAATGTTTTAGCCTCCACCACCATCCCTGGCAAGTCATTTCAGGCACTCACAACCCTCTGTGTAAATAAACTTACCCCTGATGTCTCCCCTAAACTTCCCTCCCTTAATTTTGTACATATGCCCTCTGGTGTTTGCTATTGGTGCCCTGGGAAACAGGTACTGACTATCCACCCTATCTATGCCTCTCATAATCTTGTAGACCTCTATCAAGTCCCCTCTCATTCTATGCTCCAAAGAGAAAAGTCCCAGCTCTGCTAATCTTGCTTCATATGACTTGTTCTCCAAACCAGGCAACATCCTGGTAAATCTCCTCTGCACCCTCTCCATAGCTTCCACATCCTTCCTATAATGAGGTGACCAGAATTGAACACGATACTCTAAGTGCTGTCTCACCAGAGATTTGTAGAGTTGCAACATGACCTCTCTATTCTTGAACTCAATTCCCCTGTTAATGAAGCCTAGCATCCCATAGGCCGCCTTAACTACCCTATCAACCTGTGCAGCGACCTTGAGGGATGTGTGGATTTGAACCCCAAGATCCCTTTGTTCATCCACACTCTTAAGTAACTGACCATTAATCCTGTACTCAGTCTTCTGGTTTGTCCTTCCAAAATGCATCACCTCACACTTGTCCGGATTGAACTCCATCTGCCAATTTTCTGCTCAATTCTGCAGCCTGTCTATATCCTCTTGTAACCTTTGACAACCTACAGCTCCATCCACAACTCCTCCAATCTTTGTATCATCCACAAACTTACTCACCCATCCTTCCGCCTCTACATCCAGGTCATTTATAAAAATCACAAATAGCAGGGATCCCAGGACAGATCCCTGTGGCACTCCACTAGTCACCGACCTCCAGGCAGAATACTTTCCTTCCACAACTACCCTCTGCTTTCTTCCTTTAAGCCAAATTTTTATCCAAACTGCCAAAGTTCCACTTATCCCATGCCTCATGACTTTCTGGATGAGTCTCTTATGAGGGACCTTGTCAAATGCTTTGCTAAAGTCCATGTAGACCACATCCACTGCCCTACCCTCATCAATTTATTTTGTTACCTCTAAAGAGGATCCCAAAAGTTTCTTCAGATACATAAAGTTAAAAGAGAAGCAAGGTGGATATCAGATTACTGGAAAATGATGCTGGAGAGCTAATAATGGGGGCAATGAAATAGCAGATGAACTGAATAAGCACTTTGCACAGTCTTCACTGTGGAAGCAGTTTTGTAGAAGTTCCAGGTGTCAGGGGCATGAAGTGTGTGAAGTTACCATTACTAGAGAGAAGACTATTGGGAAACTGAAAGGTCTGAAGGTAGGTAAGTCACCTTGACCAGATGGTGTACACTTCAGGCTTCTGAAAGAGGTGACTGAAGAGTTTGTGGAGGTATTAGAAACAATTTTTCAAGAATCACTAGATTCTGGGATGGTTATGGAAAAATGGAAATGTCACTCTTCTCTTCAAGAAGGGAGAGAGGCAGAAGAAAGGAAACTATAGGCCAGTTAGTCTGAGCTCATGGTTGAGAAAATGTTGGAGTCAATTGTTAAGGATGAGGTCTCAGGGTAGTTGGAGGCACTAGATAAAATGGGCCGTTGTCTGCATGGTTTCCTTAAGGGAAAGTCGTACCTGACAAATATGTTGGAATTCTTTGAAGAAATATCAAGCAGTATAGACAAAGTATTGGTTGATGTTGTGTATTGGATTTTCTGAAGTCCTTTGACAATGTGCCACACCTGAGGCTGTTTAACAAGCTATGAGCCCACTGTATTACAGGAAAGATTCTAGCATGGATAAAGCAGTGACTGATTGGCAGGAGGCAAAGAGTGGGAATAAAGGGAGCCTTTTCTGCCTGGCTACCAATGACCTGTGGTGTTCCACAGGGGTCTGTGTTGGAACTGATTCGTTTTACGTTACATGTCAATGATTTGGATGAGGGAATTGATGGCTTTGTTGCAAAGTTTGCAGACAATATGAAGATAGGTGGAGGAGCAGGTACTTTTGAGGAAGTAGGGAGGCTACAGAAGGACTGGACAGATTAGGAGAATGAGCAAAGAAACAGCAGATAGAATACTCTGTCAGGAAGTGTATGGTCATGCACTTTGGTAGAAGAAATGAAAAGATTGATTATTTTCTAAACAGAGAAAATACAAAAAACTGAAGTGCAAGGAGATTGTGCAGGGTTCCTTAAAGTTTAATTTGCAGGTTGAGTCTGTGGCGAGGAAGGCAAATGCAAATTTGGCATTCATTTCAAGAGGACTAGAATATAAAAGCAAGGATATAATGTTGAAACTTTATAAAGCACTGATGAGGCCTGTTGTGAGCAGGCTTGGGCTCCTTATCCTAGAAAGGATGTGGTGAAACTGGAGAGGATTCAAAGGAGGTTCACAAAAATGATTGCAGGATTGAATGGCATGTCTTATGAAGAGTGTTTGATGGCTCTGTTCCTGTATTCACTAGAATTCAGAAGAATGAGGGGTGACCTCATTGAACCCTATCTAATGGAGAAAGGCCTTGATAGAGTGGATGTGGAGAGGGTGTTTCCTCTGATGGGAAAGTATAAGACCAGAGGGAACAGCCTCAGATTTAATGGGGGGTCCTGTTAGAATGGAGATGAGGAGTAATTTTTGTAGCCAAAGTGGTGAATCTTTGGAATTTGTGGAGGTGAATTCTTGAGGCAGAGGTTGATAGATTTTTGATTGGTCAAGGCATGAAGGGATACAGTGAGAAGACAGTAAATTGGGACTGAGAGGAAAATTGGATCAGCCACGATGAAGTTGCGGAGCAGACTCACTGGGCCAGATGGCCTATTTGTGCTCCTGTGTCTTATGGTATTATGGTCTTCTAAGTCAAAGTTTTGAGTACAGGAGATGGGCTGTTATGTTGAAGTTGTATAAGATGTTGCTGAGCCCTAATTGGAATATTGTGTGCAGTTTTGGTCATCTACCTACAGGAAAGATGGAGATAGAGAACTTTCAAGCATGTGGCCGGGTCTGGAGGACCTGAATTTTATGAAAAGATTGAATAGGTTAGGACTTTATTCCTTAGAATGTAGAAGATTGAGGAAATTTGACAGAGGTATACAAAATTCTGAGGGGTATAGATAGGGTAAATACAAACAGGCTTTTTCCACTGAAATTGGGTGGTTCTACAACCTGAGGCCATAGTTAAGGCTGAAAGGTGAAAAGTTTAAGTGGAGTATGAGAGGCAACTTCTTCACTCAAAGGGTCGTGAGAGTGTGGAATGACAGGTTTAGCAAGCTGGGGCTTTTCCCTTTGGGGTGAAGGAGGATGAGCGGTGACTTGATAGAGATGTACAAGGTGATGAGAGAATAGGTCGAGTGGATAGCCAGAGATTTTCCAGAATGAAAATGGCTATTATGAAGGGGTATAAATTTAAAGTTTTTGGAGCAAAGTTGGGGGGGGGGGGGGAATAAAACTTTAGTAAGACCATTCCAGGAAGGCTGGTGAGGCTTTGGGGAGGGTGAAGAAGAATTTTACCAGATTGCTGCCTAGTTTAGAGAACACATGCTGTAATAATACGTTGGACAGATTTGGGTTGTCTTCTGTGGAGTGGCTGAGGCTGAGGGGAGATCTGATAGAGGTTTATAAGATTACGAGATGCATAGATAGGGTAGATAGTCAGAATCTTAGAAATTGGCAAACAGCAGTGGGTATGCTTTTAAAGTTAGTAAGTGTTTAAAGGTGATGTGAGTGGCAAGGTTTTTATGCAGGGAGTGGTGGGTGCTGAGAATGGGCTACTGGGGTACCAGTGAAAACTGACACTTCAGTGCAGTTTAAGAGTCTTTTAGACAGACACATGAATCTGAAAAGAATGTAGAGATATGGGTGATACACAAAAGGAGGATATATAGTCTGAATTGGCTTCAAGATCATGTTCAAGTTTATTGTCATCTGGCTGTGCATATATACGACCAAACCAATCAATGTTCCTGCACATCCTGCATGCACAAAGCATTTCACAACACGCTAAACAAAATATTACCTAAATCAGTTAATAACATGTAATTCAAAGTGTGCAGCACAGGTAAGCAAGAAACAGCTCACTGTCCTGGTGAAGAGAGCTTGATGGTGACAGGGTATTCATTAGCATCACAGCCTGTTACCCAGACTGGCTGTCCTAGTCCTGATGCTCCTGTACCTCCCTACTGACAGTGGTGGGTTAAAGATTGTGGGGTTGGTGGTAGGGATGCTTCAGGTCTTTTGTCTATGATGCTTCCAGTAAATGTCACAAATAGAGGGGGAGAGGAGCCCAGTGATCCTCTCAATGGCTTATACCGTTCTCTGTAGGGTCTTGCAGCTTCCATACCTCACAATGAAGGAGCCAGACAGTACACTCCTGATGGTGCTTCTGTAGCAAGTTGTTAGAACCGCACAAGATTGTGGGCTGTATGGCTTGTCCAATTCTGTGTTTGCTCACTGAGGTGGGATGGTGCACTGGGTTTATAGATATTGGCCCTGTTTCTCCTGTGTGGTTTGTAAGAAAGGTTCCTGTATAATATGGCCTGCTTTTGTGTAAACCTCCTTTTCTGTATCTCTACTGTGCCTGTTGCAAAGAGAGACCTCCCATCTTCCTCTAATATTAATTCACTTCTTTTGTCACAAGTTTGGCATTTGTTCTGAAACATACCCTTTTCAAAGTTCAAAAAGTTTGAAGTAATTTTATTATTAAAATACAAATATATCACCATATACAATCCTGTGATACATGCTTTTGCGGGCATTCACGGTAAATACAAAGAAACTAATAGAATCAATGAAAGGTGGCACCCAACAGGACAGACAAACAAACAATGTGCAAAAGATAACAAACTGTGCAAACACAAAAGGAAAAAAAGAAAGAAAAAAAAACAATAAATATCGAGAACATGAGATGAAGAGTCCTTGAAAGTGAGTCCG
Source organism: Hypanus sabinus (assembly GCF_030144855.1). Taxonomy (NCBI): domain Eukaryota; kingdom Metazoa; phylum Chordata; class Chondrichthyes; order Myliobatiformes; family Dasyatidae; genus Hypanus; species Hypanus sabinus. The sequence goes on from NC_082719.1 coordinate 107,369,933, forward strand.
TAGGTTGTGGGAACAGTTCAGTGATGGGGCAAGTGAAATTGAGTGAAGTAATAACTGCTCCTGAACCTGATGGTGTGAGTCCTGAGGCTCCTGTATGTTCTTCCTGTTGGCAGCAGTGAGAAGAGAACATGTTCTGGGTGATGGGGGTCCCTGCTGATGGATGCTGCTTTCCTGCAACAATGCATTGTGTAGATGTGCTCAATGGTGGGGTGGGCTTTAATCATAATGGACTGGGTTATATCCATGACTTTTTGTAGGCTTTTTCATTCAAAGGCATTGGTGTTTCCATACCAGGCTTTAATGCAGCCAGTCAGTGTACTTTCTACCACACATCTATAGAAGTTTTAGATGGTATGCTAAATCTGCGCAAACTTCTGATAGATACGCTGCTGTGCTTTCTTTGTAATTGCACTTACATTCTAGAACCAGGACATGATAATGCCAAGGAATTTAAAGTTGCAGACTCTCTCCACGTCTGAACTCCCTGAGGAGAACTGGCTCAAGGACCTCCAATTTCCTTACCCTGAAGTCAATAATCAGCTCTTTGGCCTTGCTGACATTGAGTGAGCATTTGTTGTGGCACTGCAAACCGATTCTGTGTGACAAAGGGCAGCGCGAACCAGATGGCCAATGCTGACGCCGCAGACACACTGATATCTGAGCCGGACGCTGCTGCAGTCAGAGGGCTCAGCTGTTTGAAGATTCTATGGCTGAACAGAATAAATGGTGACACATCACTATTTCTGCTTCTTCAGAAATTCTGTAAATGTATAGGTTAACAAAATATATTCCAAGAGCAATCTCAGGGTTACTGGGGTGCTGAATGTACTCTCAGTGGCTGCATTATTATGTACAGGAGTAGAGCTCAGTAGAGACCAGAACTGAGCACAGTGCTCCAAGTGGGGTCTGACCAGGGTCCTATATAGCTGCAACATTACCTCTCGGCTCCTAAACTCAATCCCACGATTGATGAAGGCCAATGCACCGTGTGCCTTCTTAACCACAGAGTCAACCTGCGCAGCTGCTTTGAGCATCCTATGGACTCGGACCCCAAGATCCCTCTGATCCTCCACACTGCCAAGAGTCTTACCATTAATACTATATTTTGCCATCATATTTGACCTACCAAAATGAACCACTTCACACTTATCTGGGTTAAACTCCATCTGCCACTTCTCCGCCCAGTTTTGCATCCTGTCAATGTCCTTCCACATCATGAAGACCCTGGAGAGACTTGTTCTAGAGCAACTCCAGCCTATGGTTAGGCCACACTTAGACCCCCTCTAGTTCGCCTACCAGCCTGACTAGAAGTTGAGGATGCTATCATCTACCTGCTAACCCATGTCTACGCCCACCTGGACAAGCCGGTGAGCACTGTCATGTTTTTTGACTTCTCCGGTGCGTTCAACACCATCTGCCCTGCTCTGCTGGGTGCGAAGCTGACAGTGATGCAGGTGGATGCTTCCCTGGTGTCATGGATTATTGATTACCTGACTGGCAGACCACAGTACGTGCGCTTGAAACACTGTGTGTCAGACAGAGTGATCAGCAGCACTGGGGCTCCACAGGGGACTGTCCTGACTCCCTTTCTCTTCACCATCTACACCTCGGACTTCAACTACAACACAGAGTCTGCCATCTTCAGAAGTTTCCTGATGACTCTGCCATAGTTGGATGTATCAGTAAGGGAGATGAGGCTGAATACAGGGCTACGGTGGGAAACTTTGTCACATGGTGTGAGCAGAATCATCTGCAACTTAACGTGAAGAAGACTAAGGAGCTGGTGGTGGACCTGAGGAGGGCTAAGGCACCGGTCACCCCTGTTTCCATCCAAGGGGTCAGTGTGAACATGGTGGGGAAATACCTGGGGATACGAACAAACAATAAACTGGACTGGTCAAAGAACACTGAGGCTGTCTACAAGAAGGGTCAGAGCCGTCTCTACTTCCTGAGGAGACTGAGGACCTTTAACATCTGCTGGACGATGCTGAGGATGTTCTACGAGTCTGTGGTGGCCAGTGCTATCATGTTTGCTGTTGTGTGCTGGGGCAGCAGGCTGAGGGTAGCAGACACCAACAGAATTAACAAACTCATTCGTAAGGCCCGTGATGTTGTGGGGGTGGAACTGGACTCTTTGACGATGGTGTCTGAAAAGAGGATGCTGTCCAAGTTGCATGCCATCTTGGACAATGTCTCCCATCCACTCCATAATGTACTGGTTAGACACAGGAGTACATTCAGCCAGAGACTCATTCCACCAAGATGTAACACTGAGTGTCATAGGAAGTCATTCCTACCTGTGGCCATCAAACTTTACAACTCCTCCCTTGGAGTGTCAGACACCCTGAGCCAATAGGCTGGTCCTGGACTCATTTCCACTTGGAATAATTTACTTATTATTATTTAATTATTTATGGTTTTATATTGCTATATTTCTACACTATTCTTGGTTGGTGTTACTGTAACAAAACTCACTTTCCCTTGGGATCAGTAAAGTATGTCTGTCTGTGTCTGTCTGTCCTGCTGTAAGATCTGATAGCCCTCCACTCTATCCATAACACTTCCAACCTTTGTGTCATCTGCAAGCTTACCACCCATCCCTCCACTTCCTCATCCAGATCATTTATAAAAATCACAAAGAGTAAGGGTCCCAGAACAGATATCTGAAGCATTCCACTGGTCACCGGCCTCCATGCAGAATATGACCCGTCTACAACCACTCTTTGCCTTCTGTGGGCAAGCCATTTCTGGATCCACAAAGCAATGTCCCCTTGGATCCCATGCCTCCTTACTTTCTCAATAAGCCTTGCATGGGGGTACCTTATCAAATGCTTTGCTGAAATCCACATACAATATCTACTGCTCTTCCTTCATCAATGTGTTTAGTCATATCCTCAAAAAATTCAATCAGGCTCATAAAGCACGACCTGCCTTTGACAAAGCCATGCTGACGATTCCTAATCATATTTTACCTCTCCGAATGTTCATAAATCCTGCCTCTCAGGATCTTCTCCATCAACTTACCAACCACTAAGGTAAGACTCACTAGTCTATAATTTCCTGGGCTATCTCTACTCCCTTTCTTGAATAAGGGAACAACATCCACCATCCTCTGGAACCTCTCCCATCCCCACTGATGATTCAAACATCATCGCCAGAGGCTCAGCAATCTCCTCCCTCGCCTCCCACAGTAGCCACAAAAGGACACAGGTTTATGGTGCTGGGGAGTAGGTACAGAGGAGATGTCAGGGGTAAGATTTTTTACTCAGAGTGGTGAGTGCGTGGAATGGGCTGCTGGCAACGGTGGTGGAGGCAGATATGATAGGGTCTTTTAAGAGACTTTTGGATAAGTACATGCAGCTTAGAAAAAAAGAGGGCTTTGGGTAAGCCTAGTAATTTCTAAGGTAGGGACATGTTCGGCACAACTCTGGGCCGAAGGGCCTGTATTGTGCTGTAGGTTTTCTGTGTTTCTATATTCTATGTTCTACCTCAGCCTTTTTTCTCCAGTTCATCTGAAGAGTTTTGGCCTGAAACGTCGACTGTCCTCTCTTCCAAGATGCTGCTGGGCCTGCTGGGTTCCTCCAGCATTTTCTGTGTGCTGCCCCTCCACCACTCTTCGCATCATCTGCAAACTTTGTAACAAAGCCATCAATTACATTACCTAAATCATTGACATATAACTTAAAAAGAATTGGTCCCAACACGGACCTCAGTTCAGTACCACCAGTCACTGGCAGCCAACCAGAAAAAGCTTCATTTATTCGCATTCTTTGCCTCCTGCCAATCGGCAGTAACACATGATTATTTGAGTTACTGTCAACTTGAACCAGTCTGGCCATTCTCCTCTAATTTCTTTCATTAACAAGGCATTTTACACCTACAGAACTGGCACTTCCTGGATGTTTTATGCTTTTCACACCATTCTCTGTAAACTCCCAGACTGTTGTGGGTGAAAATCACCGGAGATCAGCAGTTTCTGAGATACTCAAACCACCCTGTCTGGCACCAACAATCATTCCACAGTCAAAGTCGCTTAGATCACATTTCTTCCCCAGTTGGAAGTTTGACCTGAACAACACCAGAACCTCTTGACCATGTCTGCATGCTTCTATGCACTCAATTGCTGCCACATGATTGGCTGATTAGATCATTGCAATAATGACAGGTGTACCCAATAAAGTGGCCTCTGAGCAGACATGAGCACAGATTGTACATGTTTTTTGACCCTTTGGTGAAACAGGGCTGAAGGATTGCTCAAACATTTGGGGACGTGCACACACAAAAGGTAGGTCATTCAGCATCTATGGAGAGGAATAAATGGTTGACGTTGTGGGTGAAGATCCTACACAAGGATATCAAGAGGTGTACAAAAGTATCATAGACACACACAATACAGAATAAGGCCTGTGATCCAATCCCACAGCACACAAACAGCCCAGTGATCCAGTCCCACAGCACACAAACAGCCCAGTGATCCAGTCCCACAACACAGAAACAGGCCAGTGATCCAGTCCCACAACACAGAAACAGGCCAGTGATCCAGTCCCACAGCACACAAACAGCCCAGTGATCCAGTACCACAACACAGAAACAGGCCAGTGACCCATTCCCACAACACACAAACAGCCCAGTGATCCAGTACCACAACACACAAACAGGCCAGTGATCCAGTCCCACAGCACAGAAACAGGCCAGTGATCCAGTACCACAACACAAAAACAGGCCAGTGACCCATTCCCACAACTCACAAACAGCCCAGTGATCCAGTACCACAACACACAAACAGGCCAGTGATCCAGTCCCACAGCACAGAAACAGGCCAGTGATCCAGTCCCACAGCACAGAAACAGGCCAGTGATCCAGACCCACAAGACACAAACAGCCCAGTGATCCAGTCCCACAGCACACAAACAGCCCAGTGATCCAGTCCCACAACACAGAAACAGGCCAGTGATCCAGTCCCACAACACAGAAACAGCCCAGTGATCCAGTCCCACAACACAGAAACAGGCCAGTGATCCAGTCCAACAGCACACAAACAGGCCAGTGATCCAGTCCTACAATACAGAAACAGGCCAGTGATCCAGTCCCACAGCACACAAACAGGCCAGTGATCCATTCCTACAACACACAAACAGGCCAGTGATCCAGACCCACAAGACACAAACAGGCCAGTGATCCAGTCCTACAATACAGAAACAGGCCAGTGATCCAGTCCTACAATACAGAAACAGGCCAGTGATCCAGTCCCACAGCACACAAACAGGCCAGTGATCCAGACCCACAAGACACAAACAGGCCAGTGATCCAGACCCACAAGACACAAACAGGCCAGTGATCAAGACCTACAACACACAAACAGGCCAGTGATCCAGACCCACAAGACACAAACAGGCCAGTGATCCAGTCCTACAATACAGAAACAGGCCAGTGATCCAGTCCCACAGCACACAAACAGGCCAGTGATCCAGTCCTACAACACACAAACAGACCAGTGATCCAGACCCACAAGACACAAACAGGCCAGTGATCCAGTCCTACAACACACAAACAGGCCAGTGATCCAGTCCTACAACACACAAACAGGCCAGTGATCCAGTCACACAGCACAGAAACAGGCCAGTGATCCAGACCCACAAGACACAAACAGGCCAGTGATCAAGACCTACAACACACAAACAGGCCAGTGATCCAGACCCACAAGACACAAACAGGCCAGTGATCCAGACCCACAAGACACAAACAGGCCAGTGATCAAGACCTACAACACACAAACAGGCCAGTGATCCAGACCCACAAGACACAAACAGGCCAGTGATCCAGTCCTACAATACAGAAACAGGCCAGTGATCCAGTCCCACAGCACACAAACAGGCCAGTGATCCAGTCCTACAACACACAAACAGGCCAGTGATCCAGTCCTACAACACACAAACAGGCCAGTGATCCAGTCACACAGCACAGAAACAGGCCAGTGATCCAGACCCACAACACACAAACAGGCCAGTGATCCAGTCACACAGCACAGAAACAGGCCAGTGATTCAGTCCCACAAGACACAAACAGGCCAGTGATTCAGTCCCACAAGACACAAACAGGCCAGTGATCCAGTCCCACAGCACACAAACAGGCCAGTGATCCAGTCCCACAGCACACAAACAGGCCAGTGATCCAGACCCACAAGACACAAACAGGCCAGTGATCCAGTCCTACAATACAGAAACAGGCCAGTGATCCAGTCCCACAGCACACAAACAGGCCAGTGATCCAGTCCCACAACACACAAACAGCCCTGTGATCCAATCCCACAGCACAGAAGCAGCTCAGTGATCCAGTCCCACAGCACAGTAACAGGCCAGTGACCCATTCCCACAGCACACAAACAGGCCAGTGATCCAGTCCCACAGCAAAGAAACAGGCCAGTGATCCAGTCCCAGAACACACAAACAGCCCTGTGATCCAATCCCACAGCACAGAAACAGGCCAGTGATCCAATCCCACATCACAGAAACAGGCCAGTGATCCAATCCCACAGCACAGAAACAGGCCAGTGATCCAGTCCCACAGCACAGAAACAGGCCAGTGATCCAGTCCCACAGCACAGAAACAGGCCAGTGATCCAATCCCACAGCACAGAAACAGGCCAGTGATCCAATCCCACAGCACAGAAACAGGCCAGTGATCCAATCCCACAGCACAGAAACAGGTCAGTGATCCAATCCCACAGCACAGAAACAGGCCAGTGATCCAATCCCACATCACAGAAACAGGCCAGTGATCCAATCCCACAGCACAGAAACAGGCCAGTGATCCAATCCCACAGCACAAACCGGCCAGTGATCCAATCCCACATCACAGCTACATGGTTCACATCTTCTGCGGAAGACTATAAGACATGGGACCAGAATTAGGACATTCAGCCCATCGAGTCTGCTCCCCCATTCCATCATGGCTGATCCTGGATCCCACACAACCCCATATGCCTGCCTTCTCACCATATCCTTTGATGCCCTGTCCGGTCAGGAAAAGATCATCTTCCACCTTCAATGATCCACAAATTTGGCCTGCACCGCGGTCTGTGGCACAGCGTTCCACATATTTACTACTTGCTGGCTAAAAAAATTGGACTCTCATGTTCTCAATACTAATTGCTTATTTATTTAATTATATTATTATTTCTTTCTTTTTGTATTTGCACAGTTGTCTTTTGCACGCTGGTGGAATGCCCAAGTTGGTGCAATTTTTCATTGATTCTTTTATGGTTATTTTTCTGTTTTGGGATTTATTGAGCATGTCTGCAAGAAAATGAATCTCAAGGTTGTATGTGGTGACATATATGTATTTTGATAATATATTTGCTTTGAACTTCAAATTAAATAGTTGGATCCCACAGCCCCTCCATGACATTCACCCGTCCTTTCTGGGAATTGCAGCTGGCAATGCATTTGAGCGCACAGAACAGACGTGCCATTGAGTTTGGATCTAGCTGACGCAGAGGGAGATTACTGCATCTATAGACGTGTAGTTCATTGGCAGGCTCTACACTTCGCATGGCCTTGGAGTGCGATTGTATAAGCAGGGTCCAGTTACTCTGGTGATTCTATCCTTCCGGACCAAGCTTTAAATAACATCCAACTGGACCATTTAACTTGTTGAGGAGAATTTAATAGACTCAATGGAATATAATCCTCCTACCACGAACAAGTGCAGATGCAAATACAATTGAGATATTACTGTCACATACACTGTTTATGGAGTATTGTGAACAGTTTGTGTCCCTTATCTGCTGGCATTGGAGAGGGTTCAGAGGAGGCTCACGAGAATGATCCTGAAAAAAGGGTTAATGTATGAGGCACGTTTGATGGTCTGGGCTTGTTGGAATTTAGAAGAAGAGTGGCGGGTGGGGTTCACATTGATGCCTATTGAATATTGAAATTCCTCAGTAGAGTGTATGTAGATAGGATGTTTCATGCAGTGGGGGAGTCTAGGACCAGAGGACACAGCCTCAGAAAAGAGAAACGTCCATTTAGGATGGAGATGAGGAGGAATTTCTTTAGCCAGAGTTTGGTGAATCTGTGGAATTCATTGCCGCAGACAGCTGTGGAGGCCAAATCATTCAGTATATTGAAACTGGAGGTTGATATTAATCAAAGGTAGTGGGTAGAGGCAGGAGAATGCAGCTGAGAGGGATAATAAATGGCATGATGGAATGGCAGAGCGGATTCAGTGAGCCTAACGGCCTAATTCTGCTTATATGGCTTATAGTCGTTATTCCTTTTCATAGATGCTGCCTGACCTGCTGAGTTCCTCCTGCATTTTGTCTGTGTGTTACTCAAGATATCTGTGCCATACAGAAGATGGCAGCCCAACTGACAGGTTGTCAATGAACACCCTAAACAACCATTCCCTCTGCCACAGTGCTCTGTGCTCCCCAGAGTAGGTACTCAGCTTTATTTACTACATCACCGAGATGATTAAGCTATAAGACACAGGAGCAGAATTCGGCTATTTGGCCCATCGAGTCAGCTCTACAATTGGGCAGCACGGTAGCATAGTGGTTAACACAATGTTTTACAGTACAGGTAGCCAGGGTTCAATTCCCGTCTGCCTATAAAGAATTTGTACATTCTCCCCATGACTGTGTGAATTTCCTCCGGGTGATCCAGTTTCCTCCCACAGTCCAAAGTCATGCCAGTTGGTAGGTTAATTGTTCATTGTAAATTGTCCTGTGATTAGGCTAAGATTAAATAGGGGGATTCCGAGAAGATGTGGCTCAAAAGGCCGGAAGGGCCAATATTCTGCACCGTATCTCAATAAATAAAATTCCAACATGGATGATTTATTAACCCTCTCAACTCCTTACTTAGTCCAAGCATTGAGAATCTTGTCTTGCACCCTGTTCAATCATGTCAAACCATTGCACGTTGCATTCAGATTGAACATACATACAGTCCCTTTGGCCCACAATGTTGTGTTGATCTTATAACCAATCGAACTCTTCCCTCCATCCATTTTCCACACACCCCTCTGCTTCCACCCTCCTCCTCTCCCTCTCCTTTCCTACTTCCCTTTCCATCTCCCTCCCTCCTCTTCTTCCACCCTCCCCTTCATTTTCTCTCTCTCCATTTTCATCCTCCTCCTGCCCCTCCCCTTTACCCTCCTCTTCTTCCTCCTACCCCCATCCCTCCCTCCCTCCTATTTCCGCCTTCCTCCTTCCTGTTCCCCTTCCACCCACCTCTCCCTTCCCCTTCCCCCTCCCTAACTCCCCCTTCACCTTCCCTTTCCCACAATCTTCCTCCCTTTTCTTCCCTCCCCATCCCCTTCCACCCTTTCCCTTCCTCCTCCTCCCCCTCCCCATCCTCCCTCCCCTTTCACCTACCACCCCCTCTTCTTTTTCTCTTCACCTCCTCTTCCCATTCTACCTCATCCTTCCCTTCCTCTCACTCCCTCCTTTCCCCTTCCCCCCACTCTTCCTTTGCCTCCACCCTCCCCCTCCCCTTTCCTCCCTCTCCTTCCTCCTTCTTTGCCCAACTTTACCTCGCACTTGCATGCTTCGACCTCACACAATTAGTGTTTGGGTGTTTATGATTTGCTCTGTAGCTGGTTCAGCTCGATTGTGGTCTGAATGTTCAACTCTGCTTCTCCTTTGCTTGCCTCTTCATTGTTTGTAATGATCATTTACCACAATTTTCACCAGAAAAAGTGTTAGTAATAAAGTATTCAGTTGAATTCCTTGTTTTGTTAACTCCCAGTAAGTAGTCCCTCATCTTCGGCAGCACCATCTTAAACCAGAAGAGGAAATTTCAAAGAAAGTGTGAGGGGTGAGTTTTTTACACAGCGAGTGGTGGGGGCCTGGAATGTGCTGCCTGGGGGGGGGGGGGATGGTGGAGGCAGATACATTAGAGACATTTAGATAGGCACAGGGATGTGAGGAAAATGGAGGGATGTGGGTATTGTGCAGGCAATAGGGATTAATTTATGAATTTAACTGGCTTGGAACAACATTATGGGCTGCAGGCCCTGTTCCTGTGCTGTATGGTTCGATGTTCTGTATCTCTGAGGAAGCGGGTAATGCTGCTGCTGTTGGTTTATTGAAACGAATCTTCTTCTTTGCCGCAGGTACTTTGAGCTGCAGGAAGGCCATTTTGAGTACAACTCCTCTACGTGCAGGAAGCTGCGGAACGACATCATGGAGGTGAAGGTACTCTCCATGTGAGTCATTGTGAATTCAGGCCAGGGACCCATGGATCCATGCAGTCAGTAAAAGTTAAACTATGATTTAAAAAGCTGTGTGAGAACTATGGCAAAAGTGACCAAATGCAGGAAGGTATCTCAGGAATGGATGAAAAGTAAGAGTTTAGAGAAGCTGAAAGAAAGCTAATGAAGAAATGCTGTGCTGGCATTGGAGAGGGTCCAGAGGAGTCAGAGAGTCACAGAACACTACAGCACAAAAAAGGGCCAATCGGCCTATCTAGTTCATGCTGAACTATTGATCTGCCTAGTACCATTGACCTGCACCTGGACCATACGCCTCTCATCCATGTACCTATCCAAATTTCTCTTAAATGTTCGAATTGAACTTGCACTGGCAGCTCATTCCACACTCTCACCACCCTCTGAGTGAAGAAATTCCTCTTGCGTTCCACTTAAACATTTCACCTTTCACTCTTAACCCATGACCTCTAGTTGTAATCTCACCCAACTTCAGTGGAAAAATCCTGCTTGCATTTACCTCTTTCAAATCTTCCGTCATTCTCATATGCTCCAGGGAATAAAGTCTTAATCTATTCAATCTTTCCTATAACTCAGGTCGACAATATCCTTGTAGATTTTTTTCTGCACTCTTTCAATCTTATTTACATCTTCCCTGCAGGTAGGTAACCATAACTGCACTCAATTATCCAAATATGGCCTCACCAACATCTTATAAAACTTCAACATAACATCCCAACTCCTGTACTCAGTACTTTGATTTATGAAGGCCAATGTGCCAAAAGCTTTCTTTATGACCTTATCTACCTGGGATGACAATTTCAAGGAATTATGCCTAATTCTGCTAATATGTTCTATGATCTAAAGGTTACCAGAGAGTGGTACTAGATGGTTGCCCCTCTGTTTAGAAGCCTGTGACTAGCACATCAGAGTGGGTATCGATAGAAGACCATAAGTCACAGGCTGTTAGGTCCATCATGTCTGCTCTTCCATTTAATCATAGCTGATTCTTTTTTATCCTCCTCCTCAGCCCCACTCCCCAGCTTTCTCCCCATAACCTTTGATGCGTATCCAATCAAGAACCTATTAAGCTCTGCCTTAAATATGTACACCCAACGACCTTGCCTCCACATCTGCTTGTGGTAGTAAATTCCACAAGTTCACCACCTTCTGGCTAAAGATATTTTTCTGCATCTCTGTTTTAAATGGACGCTCCTCTACTCTGAGGGTGTGCCCTGTTGTCTGAGACTCCTGTAATGCCACGGGCTCTTAACTTGGTAAGCAGCCTCCTGTATAGCATCTTGTTAATAGCCTTCCAAAAGGCCAAATATACATCCTTTCCACATCCAGGCCTTTCAACATTCAAAAGGTTTGAATGAGATTCCCTCCTCATCCTTCTAAATTCCAGTGAGTATAGACCTAGAGCCATTGAATGTTCTCATATGATAGCCCATTCATTTCTGGAATCATCGTTGTGAAAATCCTCTGAACCCTCTCCAATGCCAGCACATCTTTTCTTAGATGAGGGGCCCAAAACTGTTCACAGTACTCAAGGTGAGGTCTCACCAGTGCTTTATAATGCACAGCATCACATCCCTGCTCTTGTATTCTAGACCACTTGAAATGAATGCTAACATTGCATTTGCCTTCCTCACTACCAACTCTACCTTTAGGGCGTTCTGCACAAGGACTCCCAAGACCCTTTGCATCTCAGATTTTTGGATTTACTCCCCATTTAGAAAATAGTCTGTACATTTACTTCTTCTTGTATCATCTGCAAACTTGACAACAAAGCCATTTATTCCATCATCTAATATCATTGATATACAGCATAAAAAGAAGCAGTCCTAACACCGACCCCTGCGGAACACCACTAGTCACTGGCAGCCAACCAGAAGATGATCCTTTTATTCCCACTCACTGCCTCCTACCAATCAGCCAATGCCAGTAACTTTCCTGTAATACCATGGGCTCCTAACTTTCCAAGCAGCCTCATGTGTGGCACCCTGTCTTCTGAAAGCCTAAATGCTCATCATCCACTGCATCCTCTTTATCAATCCTACTTGTAATCTTCTCAAAGAATTCCAAGGTTCATCAGGCAGGATTTGTCCAACCTTGTCCTGTGTCACCAAATCCACTGTAACTTCATCCTTAACAAGTGACTCTAACATCTTCCCAACCACTGAGGTCAGGCTAACTGGTCTATAATTTCTTCTGTCTTCCTCCTTTCTTAAAGAGTTGGGTGATATAAGCCGACAAGGAGTAAACAGATACTTTAAAGTGGATGGGTGATAGCGACATGGCATCATTTAGTGGAAATAGTTTATTTAGCCAGAGGGTGGTGTATCTGTGGAATTTATTGCCACAGATGGCTGTGGAGCCAGGTCATTAGGTATATTTAAATCGGATGTTGGTAGGTTCTTGATTAGCCATGGCATGAAAAGTTACGGGGAGAAGGCAGCGGAATGGGGTTGAGAGAGATATTAAATCAGCCATGATGGAATGAAGTTGAGAGGGAACAAGCAAACAGAGTGCCATGAGAATACAGAATGGGAGGGGGAGCGGAGCAAAGCAGACATTGAAATGCTGCCCAGTTAAAGGTAGAAATCTACTGAGTGCAAGATGCAAACATCTAGTACACAACAAATGGTGAATTAACAGCACCTACACTAACTAATGATAAAGGTTAGTTTTATTTACCGCATATATATCAAAACGTAGAGTGAGATGCATCAATGACTAACACAGTCTGAGGATGTGCTGGGGACAGCCTACAAGTGTCACCATTCTTCTGGTGTCAACATAGCATGCCCACAGTTCAGTAATCCATATGTCTTTGGACTGTGGGAGGAAACCGGAGCACCCGCAGGAATCCACACGGTTACAGGGAGAAAGTACAGACTCCTTACAGACAACAGTGGGAAGTGAACTCTGATCTTCTGATTGCTGGTGTTGTAAAGCACTTAATTAACAACTGCGATACTCTGCTACCCTTAGAGACCAGAGCAATAACAGGCCCTTCGTCTGACCTCAGAATCAGACTTAATATCACTGGCATATGTCGTGAAATTTGTTGTTTTGTGGCAGTAGTATATAATTATAAAAACTATAAATTACTATAATTAATTAGTTCAAAATCACAGGGAAAAAAATACTGAAGTAGTCTTCATGGGCTCATTGTCCATTCAGAAATCTGATGGTGGAGGGGAAGAGGCTGCTCCTGAAAAGTTGAATGTGTGTCTTCAGGTTCATGTACCTCTTCCTTGATGAGAAGAGGGCATGCCCTGGGTGATGGGCATCCATAATGATGGATGCCACTTTTTTGAAGGTGTTCTCGATCAGGAAGCTGCTGCCCCTGATGGAGCTGGCTGAGTTTACAACTTTCTGCAGCTTATTTCATTCCCATGAAATGGCCCTCCATATCAGACTGTGATGCAACCAGTTAGAATGCGTGCCACAGCACATTTGTAGCATACCAATTGTCCTAATGTTATATGAGACTATAAGACATAGGAGCAGAATTAGGTCATTCAGCCCATCAAGTCTGCTCCAACATTTCATCATGGCTGATCCAGAATCCCATTCAACCCCATACATCTGCCTTCTCACCATAACCTTTGTTGGCCTGACCAATCAGGAAACTATCCATTTTTGCTTTAAATACACCCATGGTCTTGGACTCCATAGCTGTCTGTGGCAGAACATACCACAGATTTACTACTCACTGGCTAAAAGAATTCCTCCTCACCTCTGTTCTAAAGGGTCACCCCTCAATTTTGAGGCTGTGTCCTCTAGTTTCAGACACTCCCATCATAGGAAGCATCCTCTGCACATCCACCTTATCAAGTACTTTCAACATGCGATAGGTTTCAATAAGATCCCCTCGCATTCTTCTAAATTCCAGTGAGTACAGGCCCAAAGCTGCCAAATGCACTTCATATGTTAACCCCTTCATTCCCAGAACATCCTCATGGACCTCCTCTGGACTCTTTCTCCAATGACAATCCATCCTTTTTGAGATATGGGGCCCAAAGTGCAGCCTGACCAATGACTTATAAAGCCTCAAAATTATCTCTTTTTTCATATTCTATTCCCCTTAAGTTGAATACCAACATTGCATTTGCCTTCTTTGCCACAGACCCAACCTCTAAATTAACCTTCTAAGTCTTGCATCAGGACTCCTGAATCCCTCTGCACCTCTGATATTTATACCTTCTCCCCATTTAGATAATAGTCTGCACTATTGTTCCTTTTACCAAAATGCATTATCATATATTTCCCAACACTGTATTCCATCTGCCACTTTTCTGCCCATTCTTCCAATCTGTCTGCAAACTTTGCCATGATATAATTCATTGCCAAACAATGTGAAAAACAGTGGTCCCAATACTGACCCCTGAGGAAAACCACTAGTCACCGGCAGCCAACCAGAAAAGGCTCTTTTTACTCCCACTCGCTGCCTCTTGCCTGTCAGCCATTCCTCTATCTGTGCTAGTATCTTTCCTGTAATGCCATAGGGTTTTATCTTGTCAAGCAACCTCACGTATGGCACTTTATCAAATGCCTTCTGAAAATCTAAGTAAATTACATCCACTGCCTCTCCTTTGTCCACCCTGCTTGTTACTTCCTTGAATAATGCTAATAGATTTCCCTTTACAGAAACCATGCTTGCTTTGACTTATTTTATCAAGTACCCCAAATCCTTATCCTTAGTAATAGACCCAACACTTTCCCATCCACTGAGGTTAGGCTCACTGGCCTATAGTTTTCTTTCCCTTATCTTCCTCCCTTCTTAAAGAGGAAATTGACACTCAACCTATTCTCATAAGGTATGCTGCCCAATCCAGGCAACATACTGGTAAATCTTCTCTGCGCCCTTGCTATGGCTTCCACATCCTTCCTGTAGTGAGACAACCAGAAGTGAGCACAGTACTCCAAGTGGGGTCTGACCAGGGTCCTATATAGCTGCAACATTACCTCTCAGCTCCTAAACTCAATCCCACGATTGATGAAGGCCAATGCACCGTATGCTTTCTTAACCACAGAGTCAACCTGCACAGCTGCTTTGAGTGTCCTATGGAATTGGACCCTCTGATCCTCCACACTGCTAAGTGTCTTACCGTTAATAATATATTCTGCTATCATATTTGAACTACCAAAATGAACCTCCTCACACTTATCTAGGTTGAACTCCATCTGCCACTTCTCAGCCTAGTTTTGCATCCTATCAATGTCCCACTGTAACCTCTGATAGCCCTCTACACTATCCACAACACCCTCAAACTTTGTGTCATCAGCAAATTTACTAATCCATCCCTCCAATTCTTTATCCAGATCACTTATAAAAACCATGGAGTACAGGTCCCAGAACGGTTCCTTGAGGCACACCACTGGTCACTGGTCTCCATGCAGAATATGAGCCATCTAGAACCACTCTTTGCCTTCTGTGGGCAAGCCAGTTCTGGATCCACAAAGCAATGTCCCCTTGGATCCCATGCCGCCTTACTTTCTCAATAAGCCTATTGGATTTTGTTGGATTTTAAAAAATTCCCAATCATACAACTTCCCTCTCACTTTTGCTACCTTATATGCCCTTTCCTTGGCTTTTATGCAGTCCTTAGCTCCCCTTGTCAGCCACGGTTGCCTACCACTGCCATTGGAGAATTTATTCTGTGGGACATATCCATCTTGCACCTTGTCAACTATTCCCAGAAACTTCAGCCACCTCTGCTCTGTCATCATCTTTGATAGTATCCCTCTCTAATCCACCCAGACAAGCTCCTCTCTCGTGCCTCTGTAATTCTCTTTATCCCATTGTGATACTGATACATCTGACTTGCGCTTCTCCCTCTCAAACTGCAGAATGAACTCAGTCATATTATTATCACTGCTTCCTCAGGGTTCCTTTACCTTAAGCTCCCTAATAAGATCTGGATTATTATAAATCACCCAATCTAAGATTTTTCCCGAGTAGGCTCAAGCACGAGCTGCTCTAAAAAGCTATCTTGTAGGTATTCAACAACTTCCCTCTCTTGCCATCTGACACCAATCTGTATTTCCCAATACCTTTGCATATTGAATCCCCCCCATTACAATTATGACATTACCCCCTATTACATGCCCTTTCCAGCTTACCTTGCAATCTCAACCTGACATCTTAGCTACAATTTGGAGGCCTTTATATGACTTCCGTAATGGTTTTTATTTTACCCTTGCAGTTTCGTAACTCCAACCACAAAATATATAGCCAGCCACCGTCATACCTTCTTTATAATTGCATCAATATGTTGGGACCAGAACTAGTAACTGCTCACCTTTTCCACTTCTGATCAACTAATCCCACCAGCAGCACAGGATCCTGTCAAGTATGTGCCTATCTAAATGCCTCAGACCTTGCTTTAGTATCTACGTCTCCTACCACCCCGGTAATGCACTCCTGCCTGAACCTGCTCTGTCATTCAGTTAGATAAGGCTAGTCTGTAACTCTTGAAGTACCGGTCTTTGTCACACATCATTTTGTACCTTAGATTACAGAGATCATACCACTCTCAGATTTACAGTAAACACTGTTGGTGAGGTCTAACTGCCCAGCAGCCTCTGTGTATGGAGGAACCTCCTTAGCTTACTCCTGAAATGCCTGGATGTGTGATGCTTTCACAGCTGGACTTCAATCTATAAGGAGTTTGTACATTGTCCCTGTGACAGTTTCCTCCAGGTGCTCTGGGTTCCTCCCACTGTCCAAAGATGTACTGGTCAGTAGGTTATTGGTCCTGTGACTAGGCTGGGGTTAAATCGGTAGGTGCTGGGTGGTGTAGCTCGGTCGGCCGAAAGAGCCTGTTCTGCACAACATCTCGTAATAGTAAATAATAACAAGCCGAGGTGCTAGAGGAATGCAGTGGGTCAGGCAGTGACTGTTATCCATGCCTCAGATGCTCTCAGCTGCTGAGTTCCTCCAGCAGACAGTTGTTGCTTCAAATTCCAATACCGCGGATCTGAGATGCCTGTCTCTAATCCTACAACTACTGCCACCAGCCCTGGACTCCCCAGCCAGATTCAGGTTCAGCTTTGTTTTTCACATGTACAGCAAAGTGATCATTTGCATTAGTTAGCACCCATCACAACATTGCAGTACCAACATATTGTTCAGCAAAACAAACCCCTTTCCTCCCAGCACCCACTCATACAGTCCTCCAACCCTCGGACAGGCTGCGTCTGGGCCTCCAGCCTCCATGGGACTCAGGAACTCAGAGGCATCGGGCCGCTGACCTTCCTGATCAGACTCACTGAATTTGGGCTCCGATCTTCAGTTTCGACCCCAGGACTTGCTGATCACAGGACCTTGAACTCCAGACTCACCTCCAATCCCCAAATTCAAAGTTCAAAGTAAATTTATAATCAAAGTACAATTACTGTGTGTCACCATATACAACCCAGAGATTCATCTTGTGAGGATTCACAGTAGATACAAAGAAACACGATAGAATCAACAAAAAACTGCTCACTAACACAGACAACTAACCAATGTGAAAAACACAACAAAGTGCAAATATAAGAAAAACGAAATCATAATAATAATTAATAAGTAATAAATATTGAGAACATGAGATGAAGAGTCCTTGAAAGTGAGTCCATAGGTTGAGGGAATAGTTCAATAATGGGGCGTGAAGTTGAGTGAAGTTCTCCCCTCTGGTTCAGGAGTCTGGTGTTTGAGGGGTAATAACTGTTCCTGAACCTGGTGGTGTGGGTCCTGAGGCTCCTGTACCTTTCTCCTTGATGGCAGCCATGAGAAGAGTATGACCTGGGTGCTGGTGGTCCACATGGCAGAACAACTATCCCTCGTCCACAGACCTTCATTAGTTTGGGTATTTATTTGAGTGGCTGGAAGTATCATCCTGACCAGTGAGGGTAGTCGCTTCTTACAACCTACTGGCAATCTAAATGAACTCTCTGAGAAATGTTGGGTTGAGGTTCCCATAAGCCCCTTCCTGCTGATGATGTGGAAAAGATTCACACAGCAGGAGGTTGATCCCACACACTGAGGTGCTTAGATTCATGTCCCTTATCTCAACTGCATAAGGTTCACTAAGGGTATCATAGCCGGGCTGGGTGGGGGAGTGGGGATAAACTCCCACTGCTTATTAAATGCTTCCAGTGAAGTGTGTGTCAAGTAGCCTCTGACAACCAAGTCAAGTTCCTGGTCTTCACACCTGCTCAGCCCTGCTGTACAATTTCTACTGATAGGTGAAGGGGCAAAGGCAGATTGCTGCCACATTGAAACCAGTCGCTGTGGGCAGACGGGGCTCGTCAGCCGTGGTTGGAAGCTCATTTAGGAGAAGGAAAACTCTGATCTCAAACCTCCACGGCCTTGTATCCCATTTATGCCTGTGTACCCAATTATGGGGCTTTGGAATGTGTGCTATCCAACGAAGGGAGTTTATTTTTCTTTCTTGTGTGCCCGAGAGTGAAGGATTTGCGGCTTTTGTTCAGTGGAAGATGGAGAGAGAAGATGCTGGAACAGAGGGATCGTAGACTGACGGACGGAGTGGGTGGAATGGGGCCAGGAGTGGACGCTGCCCGGGGGAAATCGATGGGAAAATTGTGAGCTTCAACGTGCCATTAGACTGTCTCATTAAACTAGGCCCTTTTTGTTTCCTTTACTAACCCTTCAGTCAAATTAAGAATTCTAAAGCTAAATCGTTTAATTGCATATGGTGTACTGTTTGTTATTTTGTGGTACTGATTTGCAACAGGGGAAACACATCACACAGCATCCACACAAACAGGAGGTTTTGCACCTCAGATTTCACACATTTGATGGAGCCAGAGATTGTCTTCCCTAGACTAATGTCGCTGGCCGAACCTGAGGGCTCCAATTGTTTGGGATTGATTTTGTTGGATGCTGTATGATTGCCCTGAGCATTGAATCGGTGGGTTGTGTGTTTAAGTCTGTGCTAGTATTGATGCTGCCGGGGTGGAATGGTGGTGTTCATCCACAGGGCTACTGGTAACTAATGTTGAGTGCCCTAGATATTTGTACTCCAGATGAATTGTTAATTCGCCTGTTAAGTACTGTTAAAGTTGTCGGCAAAGTTATATTTGCAAGACGGAGGTTTGATAAAATGGTAGGCACAGACTTCATTTTACTGCAGACTAGCGCTGATGTAACTGCAGTGGAGCTGCCCCGTACTATCAGGGGCCCAAATGAGGGGGGGGGGGGGCATGGACTGTCCATACTCTAAGGGAGGAGGAGAGTATAGCGGAGTGGGCTGAATCACAAGTCAAGTTTCCTGTAGCTGGGGGCAGAGCCTTCAAAGACAGGGCTCTATCATTTCTGAAGAGTGGGGGGAAGGAGTGGTCGGATTTGGAATGTCTAATTAGTCCCCGTCCCCTAGGGAAGAGTGAGAGTTCTGAGTTGCTATCAGCCCTTACCTCTCTGGTGAACAAATGGAAAAACGCCCAGGTTCAAAGTCCCAGCTATCGTAGGCTCTGCCTATTCTCAGGAATGAAGCCTACCCCAAGGGGGAAGAGGGGTATGAGACTTAGGTGGAGCAGACCTCTCAGTTGTTAGATGAGTGGCAGTGCTCTGATGACGTAAAACAACAGCGATTGGTGGAGAGTTTGAGTCGGGTACAGCTAGAGGACACCAGGATTTGCTTTATGAAATCCTGTTTGCAAATTCAAGACTGGCTACACAAAGCAAAAATATCGCATTCATGTGGGTTCCAGCACATTCGGGTATTATGGGAAATGAGTCAGCAGATAAGCTGGCAAAAGCAGCAGTCAAAAAGGGATCTGTAGAGGTCCATATTAAACTATCAAAATCAGAGGGGAAGAGCACAGTGTGGAGAAGGATAAATCAACAGTGGCAGCAGCATTGGGATAGAGCAATAAAAGGAATGTAGTGGTGTGCTACACGCAGCGCGGAAATAACGACACGGAGTCGGTAAACTGCAGTTAAAGAAGATTTTATTCGAACTTCGTGGCCTCGCTTTAAAGCCTCCCTGATCCCGCCCTCCCCGGGTGCGGATGCTGTAGGAGGCACGTATTCACAGCCCCGCACGAGCTTTTCCCTTTGTTAGTGAAGCAGACCTGGTGCCCTTTTGGGACTGGCCTTTATGCCGGCGCGCTAGCTATTTGTGAGCCAGTTCGAGTGCGCTAGGAAGTGGGTCGCCACATAATCCCCCCCCCCCCCCCAGAACCGGAGAAACACCACCCAATGTCCACAGTCTGGGCCAGACCCTGTTTGGGAGGTCGGCCCCTGCGCCACGGTGCCGGGAACTCGACCAGTTGCACCAAGTCCACATGGGCCGGTTTGAGGCGGTCCACCGTGGAAACCTCCTCTCTCCCCCCAACATCCAGCACGAACGTGGACCCATTGTTCCTAAGCACCGTAAACGGCCCCTCGTAGGGCCATTGCAGCGGTGGCCGATGCCCACCCCTTCATACAAACACAAACTTACAGTTCTGCAGGTCTTTGGGTACGCAGGTCGGGTTCTACCCATGCTGCGAAGTGGTTATGGGGGGCCAGGTCACCGAGCCTCTCGCATAGTCTGCCCAGGACAGCTGCGGGTTCTTCCTCTTGCCCCCTTGGGGCCGGTAGGAACTCCCCGGGGACGACCAGGGGCGCGCCGTATACCAACTCGGCCGACGAGGTGTGCAGGTCGTCCTTGGGCGCTGTGCGGATGCCGAGTAGGACCCAGGGAAGCTCGTCCGCCCAGTTGGCTCCTCGCAGGCGGGCCATGAGGGCCGACTTCAGGTGACGGTGGAAACGCTCCACCAGGCCGTTCGACTGTGGGTGGTAGGCAGTGGTGTGGTGCAGCTGAGTCCCCAAAAGCCTGGCCATAGCTGACCACAGGCTGGAGGTGAACTGGGCGCCTCTGTCGGAGGTAATGTGGGCCCGCACACCAAAGCAGGACACCCAGGTGGCGATCAGTGTCCAGGTGCAAGATTCGGAGGTGGTGTCGGTGAGCGGGATCGCCACTGGCCATCTTGTGAACCGGTCCATGATAGTCAGGAGGTGCCGCGCGACGCTGGCAGGGAGCCCACAATATCCATATGAATGTGGTCAAAATGCTGGTGGGTGGGGTGGAACTGCTGCGGCAGGGCTTTGGTGTGCCGCTGCACCTTGGCTGTTTGGCAGTGCATGCACGTTCTGGCCCATTCACTGACTTGCTTGCGGAGTCCATGCCAAACGAACCTGTTGGAGACCGTCCGGACAGTTGTCCTGATGGAGGGATGCGCTAAGTTATGAATGGAGTCGAAAGCGCGTCGCCGCTAGGCTGCCGGGACGATGGGACGGGGTTAGCTGATGGCGACGTCACAGAGTAGGGTCCTCTCACCTGGGCCTACGGGGAGGTCCTGGAGCTGCAAACCGGAGACTGCGGTTCTGTAACTAGGGATCTCCTCGTCTGCCTGCTGCGCCTCTGCCAGCATCTCAAAGTCTAGCCTTTGGTAAAGGGCATGAATGTTAGGGCGAGAGAGCACGTCCGCCACAACATTGTCCTTACCCGAGACGTGCCGGATGTCCGTCATGTATTCAGAGATGTAGGACAGATGGCGCTGCTGGCGGGACGACCAGGGATCGGACACCTTCGTGAACTTAAAGGTAAGCGGCTTGTGGTCTGTGAACGCGGCGAAGGGCCTACCTTCTAAAAAGTACCTGAAATGCCGGATTGCCAGGTATAGCGCCAACAGTTCCCGGTCGAAAGCACTGTATTTGAGCTCGGGTGGCCACAGGTGTTCGCTGAAAAATGCCAGGGGTTGCCAGCGACCCTCGATGAGTTGCTCCAGTACCCCACCGACTGCCATGTTAGATGCGTCCACTGTGAGGGCGGTAGGGACATCCATTCTGGGGTGCACTAGCATCGCGGCGTTTGCCAAGGCTTCTTTCGTTTTAATGAAAGCGGCGGCGGACTCCTCGTCCCAGGTAATGTCCTTGCCCGGACCCGACATCAGGGCGAACAGGGGGCGCATGATCCGGGCAGCTGAAGGGAGGATGCGGTGGTAGAAATTTACCATACCTACGAATTCCTGAAGGCCTTTGATTGTGGTGGGTCGGGGGAAATGGCGGACCGCGTCTACCTTAGCAGGCAGAGGGTTGCCCTGTCTTTAGTAATCCTGTGGCCCAGGAAGTCGATGGTGTCGAGCCTGAACTGGCATTTGGCCGGGTTGATTGTTAGACTGTACTCACTCAGTCGGGCGTAGAGTTGACGGAGGTGGGACAGATGCTCCTGACGACTGCTGCTGGCTATGAGGATGTCATCCAAATAGATGAATGCGAAGTCCAGGTCGCGTCCCACCACGTCCATTAACTGCTGGAACGTCTGAAAGGTCTCGGCGTGGACCAGTCTCTGCCTCGGCAGGTCTACCTCGGCTGTGAGCCTGCAAAAAATCCGCACCCAGGAGCGGTTGGGCTCCGGCGACCAGTGTGAAGTCCCACATGAACCGGCTGGAGCCGAACTGTAACTGCACAGTACGGGTGCCGTAGGTTCTTACTGTGCTGCCGTTCACGGCCCTCAGGGGGGGACCCAGTGCCCTGTTGCAGGTGTCATAACTAGTCGGAGGTAAGACGCTGATCTCGGCACCGGTGTTGACCAAAACACGGCGTCCCGACCGCTTGTCCCACACATACAGGAGGCTATCCTGATGGCCAGCCGCCGTAGCCATCAGCGGTGGCTGGCCCTGGCGTTTCCCGGGAACTTGCAGGGCGGGTGACAGCGGCGGGCTTCTGCGCCCCACCGCTGGTGGTAGAAGCACCAGTGTTCATTGGTCTCCTCACCCCTCCCTCTGGGGTTAGCAGGCTCTGTGGCTGGGCCTGGTCTGGTTTGCTGCTAGGGTCATGGCTTGGTGATCTGTGCGACGGACACCCCACTCACCTTCTTGGCGTTCCACAGCAAGTCCGCCCGGGCTGCCACCTTCCGGGGGTCGCTGAAATCTGCGTCGGACAGCAGCAGGCGTATGTCCTCGGGCAGCTGCTCCAAGAATGCCTGCTCAAACATGAGGCAGGGTTTGTGTCCGCCGGCCAGAGACAACATCTCATTCATTAAAGCCGATGGAGGTCTGTCTCCCAAGCCATCCAGGTGCAGTAAACGGGCAGCCCGCTCGCGCCATGAGAGTCTGAAAGTCCTTATGAACAGGGCTTTGAATTCAGTGTACTTGCCGTCCGCTGGGGGAGACTGTACGAACTCCTCAACCTGGGCCGCTGTGTCCTGGTCGAGGGAGCTCACCACGTAGTAGTAACGTGTGTCCTCTGAGGTTATCTGCCGAACGTGGAATTGGGCTTCTGCTCACTGGAATCATAGGTGAGGTCGCAGCGTCCAGAAGCTTGGCAGTTTCAACGAAACTGCATGAACAGATGCGGCGTCGTTCATCTCCGGTCCAAATATAGTTTGGACCGTCGGGGTCACCAATTGTAGTGGTGTGCTACACGCAGCGCTGAAATAACGACACGGAGTTGGTAAACTGCAGTTAGAGAAGATTTTATTCGAACTTCACAGCCTTGCTTTAAAGCCTCCCTGATCCCGCCCTCCCCAGGTGTGGATGCTGTAGGGGGCACGTACTCACAATCCCCCGCAGGCTTTTCCCTTTGTTGGTGAAGCAGACCTGGCGCCCTTTTGGGACTGGCCTCTGTGCTGGCGCGCTGGCTATTTGTGAGCCGGTTCGAGTGCGCTAGGAAGTGGGTCGCCACAGGAAGACATTTACATTCAATTCAGAACAGAATAGATATGGGAAGGAGTAGGGGAGTAAAGCGGAAGGAGCAAGTAATTATAAGTAGACTGAAAATTGGGCACAGCAACCTTAATGGTACTCTGGCCATCATAAATAAACATCCGACGGGTTTTTGCGATCTATGTCAGGAGACCGAAACAGTAGAGCATATCCTTAATTCATGCAGGAAATTTGCTCAGGAAAGACAACAAATGCTACAACAATTATGCAAAATAGGACTGGTAGAGAACAGTGTTAATGGTTTATTGGAATGCGGGGAGAGTGATCGGGGGAGGAAATGCTGGTTTAGTTTTTTAAGGGCGACGGGACTGGAAAGACGACTTCAGGCAGTCAAGTGAATGGACAATGAGAGACAGTAAATCCTGAAGATGGCAGTAATGCAACAGTGTGGATGCCAACTGCTGTAAAAACTCAAGGAAGACGAAGAGAGTTTGAGTGACATTGTGAGAACCATGAAGTCCCGGTATCCCAGCCAATGCTGCCGCTTACATGGGAGTACTGGAAAATGCCTTTGGCACGACAGGAAGCCCAATGGAGCTCATGGCAGGGTTTCAGAATGTGTCAGGAGAAGGGGAAGAAGCTTTCTGCCTACATTTTTTGGCTAGAGAGGCGGCTAAATAGCTTGTGGTGCAGAGGAACCATTCAGAGGGCTGAGGTGGATCAGTGAAGAATGGACTAAATAGCGAAAGGTGCCCAGTCCCAGAACCTGATCGCTTGGGGTCTCCGACTGTCTCGTAAGACGCACCCCCTCCCCCGTTTGTTGTTCAGGGAAGTACAAGAGGAGGAGAATGCGTCGGAGGCACGGGAGGCCTCCGTCAGCAGGATACAGTCCTCAGTAGTGGTCCCCTGCAATGAAGGGACCACAGCTGCCTGCCCCGGGGAGTGGCAGAGGAGATCGTGGCAGAGCTGAGAACTGAGATGTCCCAGTTGTTATCAGCGGGTGTGACCCCTCCGTATGATGGAGCTGATAGGGAGACAGATCCTCTAAGTGGACAGAC
The DNA here is from genome assembly GCF_030144855.1 of Hypanus sabinus. Taxonomy (NCBI): domain Eukaryota; kingdom Metazoa; phylum Chordata; class Chondrichthyes; order Myliobatiformes; family Dasyatidae; genus Hypanus; species Hypanus sabinus. Next base: position 107,394,871 of record NC_082719.1, read on the forward strand.
TATGCAGAGGGCTGCTGGCAGCCGGTGTCATGCGAGTAGGGGAGCAGTCGTATTGTCTGTACTAACTGTGGTGAAGGGGGACACTTCAGGTGGGAGTGTGAACGATGGGAAACCCCTCAGAGAGTGAGCCCCCCGGTACCTAAACAGAGAGATGTGTAGGGAAAGCTCAAAAGACACCCAGTGAGGGGATGGCCTGGCATATCGGGGGCAACACATTCCCAGCAATATATCAAGGAACACCCTAAAGCAAAGAACCATATTCCTGAAGGCTTAGTAGGGCCAAGCTCCAGTGTATCGCAACAGATAGAGAGTATTTAGGCTAGGGCCATACTTGACACAAGGTCTCCAGTCACTTTTGCTGTACTGTTCACTTTACAACCGGTATCTGATGCATTTACCTTTGAAACCACTCAGTGCACCAGAGATCTGGGGACATAGTGCGGGTGATTATCCAAATGATGGTTATTTGTCAGTGAAGCTGGAGTTTTCAGAGGCCGATGTGGGAGTGGCTGAGGTCCTTGATACATTAGTGCTAGTCTGTCCAGACCCCATTGAGAAGGGCAGCATTTCAATTCTTGTGGGGACCAACACTCCTATTGTGAGGAGACTCATGGGAACCTGTAAGGAAAAAGCTGGAGAGACCTTCCTTTGAACATTATCCGTTCACCCGGTGTTTCGAGCTGCTTTTGAGGAAGCGCATGACTACATTGGGCTGGATAATGAGTTTAGATGAGGGACTGTGTAGTTCACCCAGTCCAAGCCAATCATGTTATGGCCTGGGGAAGTAGAAAAGTAATGGGAAAACCCACATTTCCCAGAATGCCTGAGAGCAAGGCCTTCTTGGTGGATGCTCCGGAAGACCACGAAGAGGGGTCGGGAGTTCCTACTGGGGTACTGGTGAGGCCTGAAATGCAGAAGCCCTCGGTTGTACAGGCAAGCAGGATGGCACTGATTATCAAGAACACTAGGAAGAGGGAGGTCACCTTCAAGTGGGGGATGCCATTGGCGCACCTGTTCCCGGTGACGGTAATGTCTAGTGTCCCTGTGACACAAACCAGGGAGAAACTATTAGAAAAAGGGAGAAAGTTGACCAATGAGTCATTCAATTTCGGGGACTCCCTGGTTCCTGCGGGTTGGAAAAGGAGGCTGGTAGAGAAGATGTTGAAACTGGAAGGTGTCTTTTACACTGACAAGTTTGATGTGAGTTGTTCCAAGACCACTCGTCACACTATCCGGGTGACCGAGGATACCCCATTCTGAGAGACGTCGCAGTGACTGGCCCCTGCGGAGGTGGAAGAAATTCGGCAGCATTTGTGTAAGTTGATGGAAGCTGGGATCATCACCGAGTCCCGGAGCCCCTATGTGTCTCCAGTAGTAGTGGCCCAGAAGAATGGGAAGATACGGATGTGTGTGGACTATAGGACTCTGAATAGGTGTACCGTCCCCAACCAGTATACTGTCCCGAGGGTTGAAGATGCGCTGGCCTGTCTGAGTGGTGCGAAGTGGTTCAGTGTGCTGGATTTGAGGTGTGGATATTACCAGATCCCGATGAGTGACGCTGACAAAGAGAAAACATCCTTTATAGGCCCTCTGGGATTTTTCCAGTGCGAAAGGATGCCCCAGGGCATCTTGGGAGCCCCTGCAAGCTTCCAGCAGGTCATGGAGAAGATGGTGGGGGATGAGACCTTGCTTGAGGTATTGGTGCATCTGGATGACCTCATAGTGTTTGGGTCCACCTTGGAGGAACATGAATTGAGGCTGCTGAAGGTGCTGGGCCACCTGAAAACTGAAGGGTTGAAACATTCCCTGGACAAGTGCCAGTTCTGCAAGATGTTTGTTAGCTACATTGGGCACGTCTGTTAGCTCTGTTGGAGTAGCTACAGATCCGTCTAAGGTAGAGGCCAAGGCCCCAGACTGAGCACTTTGTGCTTGTTCCTTGGGCTCTGTGGTTACTATCAGAGGTTTGTGAGGTGCAACGCAAAAGTGAGTCACCCGTTGAATCAGCTTCTGTGTGGTTACCCTCCTTGGGGAAGAAAGGAAGGAGGAGAAAAGGAGAGGGGAGGGTAAAGAGTATCTTAGCCCTTTGGAGCCTTTTGGACTGAAGTGGGATGTGAAATGTGAAGAGGCCTTTCAGTTGCTGAAGGAGATACTGACACAAGTGCCTGTGCTGGCTTTTGCAGACCCCCGATTGCCATATGTATTGCATATGGATGCCAGCAGAGAGGGCTTAGGGCGCGTCCTGTATCAGGATCAGGGCACAGGGTTGAGACCTATTGCGTTTGTTAGCCAGACTCTGTTGCCCTCCGAGAAAAACTATCCCAGGCACAAATTGGAGATCCTGGCATTGAACCAGTGGGCTGTGGTGGATAAGCTGAGTGATTTCCTCTGTGGGGCCAAGTTTGAGGTGAGGATGGACAACAATCCCCTAACTTGTATCCTGACCTCAGCAAAATTGGATGCCACAGGCCATCGGTGGTTGGTGGTGTTGTCTGCCTCTGATTTCAGCCTGAAGTACCGGCCAGGAAGCAGGAACATTGAGGCTGATGCATGAAGGGCTGGATAGGGATGAGGAGTGGGAGAGCATTCCTGCCCCGGGAGTGAAACCCATGTACCAGTTTTCCATCACAGTGAAGGAACAGGCAGGATTGAGTGGTAGATCAATTGGGAGTTTCTGATGACACCATTCCACAAGTTTCCTGTAACCTGACTGCTCTGAGAACAAACCAGTTACAGGAATTGAGTTCTGGAGGAAGTGGCAGCTGCTCAGTGAGATGACCCGGGCATCAGTACCGTTTGGTCAGTGGTTGAAAAGAGAGACATGGCTCAGGCAGAGAAGACAAAATATACTGTGGTGCCTCCATTACTGACAGAATGGCCCACGTTGGAGTTGAGGAAACAGATCCTATATCGGATCACGTCACTTTTGGATCAACTTCCGCATTCCCAGCTGGTTCTGCCTGAGAAGTATTAGAGGATTGTGTTGATGTCACTTCATGATGATACTGGGCATTTGGGGGTTGAAAAGACTATGGATTGCTCAGAGACGGGATCTACTGGCCCCAAATGAAACCGGAGGTTGAGGAATACTGCAAGTCGTGCATTCGATGCATATGGAGAAAGACGCTGCCTACGCAGGCAGCTCCCTTGTCCCACATGCAAAGTGTGGAACCTGGTGTGTATGGATTTCCTGTCAACAGAACCTGATGTCAGCAACACGGCGAATGTCTTAAGTCATCACAGATCACTACACCAGATTTGCACAGGCTTTCCCTACCAAGCACCAGAGTGTGTCCATGGTGGCCAAAGTATTATGGGAGAAGTATTTAATTTACTATGGCCTCCCCAGGGGGATACACAGTGATCAGGGCTGGGATTTCGAGAGTTGGCTCATCCATAAGTTACTGAGTATGCTAGGAGTCGAGAAATTGAGATTACTCTCCATCATTCGCAGGGTGATTCCCCAGCACAAGAGGTTTAATGGGACTTTGCTAGACATGCTTGGAACCTTGGAGATCAGCAAGAAGAGCAGGTGGAGTCAACCTATTGGATATCTGGTCCACTGCTACAACTGTACACACAATGAAGGTACCAGGTACTTGACATATTATCTGTTGTTGGGGCGCGAGGCGAGGTTGCCCATTAACCTTTGTTTTGGGACTGACGGGGGTGATTTACCACCGAAGACTGATTTGAAGTATGTGTCTGACATAAGAAGAGATCTGAAAAGGGCTTATGAATTAGCTGCCAAGCAGAATCAAGGAAATAAGAAGAGGTATGATCAAAAGAGGAGGTTCTCCCAACTCCTGCCGGGAGACCGGGTCCTCATAAGGAACTTGGGGCTACCTGGAAAGCATAAATTGACTGACTGCTGGGCGGCTGCGCCCGATGTAATGGAGAGTCAGATGCCAAACCTGCCAGTTTTCCGAGTGAAACCAGAGGATGGGAAAGGGCCTGTCAAGATTCTCCATTGGAACCACCTGCTGCCCCTGGGACAAGAGGTGCAGGTAGATCATGGGTGTTGTATTCCAGCTATCTACATGATACCCAGGTCAGTATGAGATGGAGAGCAAGCTATTGCCTATGCAGCCGGCTCCCCTCTCCATGCAGTTGATGTATCCAAAGGAACAGCAGAGACCGATAGAGTCTGGCACCAGCAGCATTGCAGCAGTTGCCAGTCAGTGTTAAACTCAACATAGGACTGCCTTAGGGACTCCAACTCCAGAGTTTTCCTCGGGATTTATTCCCGAAACCTTCCACATAAGTGGGTACACAGGCATTCCAAAGCCCCATTATCTCTAGCCATAACCCACACACTGTAGCTCCAGAGAAACCATTACATTAGCAGTGAAACCTTTCCCCAGGCGTTACACTCTCCCCCACCAAACTTAAACATGTCCTCATGACTCTTGAGATAATTTGCCAACCCTTCCTGCAAAGCACAAGGTCCACCCCAGGTGTAAAAGGCATACTGGCCTGGGTAACATGTAGACAGCTAGAATGCAACATCCATGGTCCACTCTGACCAACGGAGGACCTCAATTTATGTAACCTGGCGGCATTAGACTGGGGGAAGAGTCTCCGGCCCCACCAAACTTGTGAATGCTGCATGATGTTTTCCCCGTTACAAATCAGTACCACAAAATATCAAACGATTTAGCTTTATAATTCTTAATTTGACAAGAGGGTTAGTAAAGAAAACAAAAAGAGAAAGGGTCCATTTTAATGAAACAGTCTAATGCGCACGGTTTTCCCGTCCGTTCATCCTCCCATCGATTTCCCCCGGGCGGCGTCGACTCCTGGCCCCATTCCACGTCCACTCTGTCCGTCAGTCTTCGAATTCTCCATTGCAGCATCTTCTCTCCATCTTCCACCGAACAGAAGCATGTGAATCCCTCGCTCTCGGGCACACAATCCCTCATTTGACAGCGCACATTGCAAAGCCTCCATTATCTCTAGCCATAACCCACACACTGTAGCTACAGAGAAGCCATTACATTAGCAGTGAAACCTTTCCCCAGGCGTTACGTTTACATGAATAGTTGTGACAGTGAAAGGATGATTTCTGCTGTGAATTTCACCTGGTTCCCTGATCTCTTGTTTGGCAGGGTGAAGCAGTCCGAGCTATTCGACCGATGGAAAACTCTTCAGCTGTGCAAGTGGGAAAGAAACCAGACAGCAGCGAACATCTTTAAGTAAGTGGATGAGCAAGCAGGGAGTTGAAGGAAGGGAGGTGAATGTAGAGACAATGTGAGAAACACTCCTGAGAAGAGAAAGAAATGGAGCAATCAGGAGGCTGAAGGGTGAGCGAAGAGCATCTTTGAAAGAGTTGATGAGGCCTAATCTGGAGTATTGTGTGCAGTTTTGGTCATCTGCCTACAGGGCAGGTGTCGATAAGATTGAAAGAGTGCAGAGAAAATTTACAAGGATGTTGCCGGAACTTGAGGATCCGAGTTACACAAAAAGGTTGAATATGTTGGTATTTTATCCCCTGAAGAATGAGGGGAGATTTGATAGAAGTATTCAAAATTACCAGGAGTACAGATGCAAGCAGGCTTTTCCCACTGAGGTGGGATGCAACTCGAGCCGGAGGTCATACGTGAAATATTTAAGGAGAACTTGAGGGGGAGCTTCTTCACCCAAGAGGTGTAGTCTCTTAAATATGCCTAATGTATCTGCCTCTAACACCACCCCAGCGGTGCATTCCACACACCCACCACTCTCTGTAAAAACCTAACCCTTTACTTTCCTCCAATCATCTTACAATTATGCCCTCTCATAAGCCATTTCTTCCCTGGGAAAAGTCTCAGACTGTCCACTCATTCTGTTCCTCTTATCATCTTTAACATCTGTATCAAGGTTCATCTCTCATCACTCTGCGCAACCTATCATAGAAACATAGAACATAGAAATTTACAGCACATTACAGGCCCTTCGGCCCATAATGTTGTAACCTATTCTAGAAACTGCCTAGAATTACCCTCCTCATTGCGCTCTATTTTTCTAAGCTCCATGTACCTTTCTAAGAGTCTCTTAAAAGACCTTATTGTATCCGTCTCTACCGTCACAGGCAGGGCATTCCATAAGCCCGCCACTCTCTGTGTGAAAAACTTAACTCTGACATCCCCTCTGCACCTACTTCCAAGCACCATGAAATTATACCCCCTCATGTCAGGCATTTCAGCCCTGGGAAAAAGCCTCTGACTATCCACACAATCAATGTCTCTCATCATCTTATACTCCTCTATCAGGTCATCTCTCATCCTCTGTCCCACCAAGGTGAAAAGGCTGAGTTCACTCAACTTATTCTCATACGGCATGCTCCCCAATCCAGGCAACATCCTTGAAAATCACCTCTGCACCCTTTCTATGGTTTCCATATCCTTCCTGTAGTGAGGTGACCAGAACTGAGCACAGTACTCCAAGTGGGGTCTATTTATTTATTTTCTATATTTTCATGTACTGTATTGAACAGCTGCCTCTAAGTTAACAAATTTCACAACATATGCCAGTGATATTAAACCTGATTCTGATTCTGAAGTTTTGTTCCTCTTTCCTGACTTGAGAAAAAACCCTGGATTAAAAACATCAGAATCCAACAGAACCTAACTATTTTTTCTCTCTTTTCACACTACTTCTTTAATTTTATTTATAAATTTCTTGTTATATATAATTTTATATATATTTCCTCTCCTGTCTTTACTTTTCCTACCCATCTGACTATTCACATGATCAATGCCTCTCACCATCTTGTACACCTCTATCAGGTCACCTCTCATCCTCCGTTGCTCCAAGGAGAAAAGGCCAAGTTCACTCTACCTATTCTCATAAGGTATGCTCCCCAATCCAGGCAACATCCTTGTAAATCTCCTCTGCACTCTCTGTCTAGTATCCACATCCTTCCTGTAGTGAGGTGACCAGAACCGACCACAGTACTCCAAATGGGATCTGACCAAGGTCTTATATATCTGTAATACTACCTCATGGCTCTTGAACTCAATTCCACGGTTGATGAAGGTCAACACACCATACACCTTCCTAACAACACTGTTTACCTGCGCAGCAGCTTTGTGTGTCCTGTGGACATGGACTGCAAGATCTCTCAGATCCTCCACACTGCAATGAGTATTAGAAACATAGAAAACCTACAGCACAATACAGGCCCTTCAGCCCATAAAGCTGTGAGCTGTGACGAACATGCCCTTACCTTAGAAATTACCTGCGGTTACCCATAGCCCTTTATTTTACTGAGCTCCATGTACCTGTCCAGGAGTCTCTTAAAAGACCTTATCATATCCGCCTCCACCACCGTCACTGGCAGCCCATTCCACGCACTTACCACCCTCTGCGTAAAAAAAACTTACCCCTGTTATCTCCTCTGTACCTATTATATTTTTTCTTCAAATTTGACCTACCAAAATGAACCACTTCACACTTTTCTGGGTTGAACTCCATCTGCCACTTCTCAGCCCAGTTCTGCATCCTATCAATGTCCTGCTATAACCTCTAACAATCCTCCACACTATCCACAACACCTCCAAACTTCGTTATCAGAAAACTTACTAACCCATCCCTCATCCAGGTCATTTATAAAAATCACAAAGAGGAGGGGTCCCAGAACAGATCCCTGCGGAACACCACTGGTCATTGACCTCCATGCAGAATACAAACCATCTACATCCATGCTGTACCTTCTGTCGGCAAGCCAATTCTGGCTCCACAAAGCAAGGTCGTCTTGCACCCCGTGCTTCATTACTTTCTGAATGAGCCTTGCATGGTGAACCTTACCAAATGCCTTACTGAAATCCATATACACTACATCCACTGCTCTACCTTCATCAATGTGTTTTGTCACATCCTCAAAGAATTCAATCAGGCTCGTAAGGCACAACCTGCCCTTGACCTATCCCTAGTCAGATTGTGTTTCTCCAAATATAAATCCTGCCTCTCAGGATCTTCCCCAACAACTTGCCCACTACTGAAGTAAGACTCACTGGTCTATAATTTCCTGGGTTATCTCTACTCCCTTTCTTGAACAAAGGAACAACATTTGCAACCCTCCAATCTTCCAGTACTTCTCTCATCCGTATTGATGATAGAAAGATCATCACCAGAGGCTCAGCAATCTCCCCCCTCACTTCCCACAGTAACCTGGGGTATATCTCTTTTGGTCCTGGCTATTTATCTAATTTAATACCTTTCAAAGGCTCCAGTAAATCCTTTTTCTTGATGTCTATATGCTCAAGCATTTCAGTGTGCTGTAAATCACCCCCACAATTTCCAAGGTCCTGTTCACTGGTGAATATTCTGACCTTCCCTAGCTCTTGGCATTGGGAATCCTGCTCTTCAGCCTCCTTCCTAACTCTAAACTTACCGCGCAGGACCTCTACCCATCTTCTGCCTATGTCATCGGTACCAACATGTACCATGCCCTCTGGCTGTTCACCCTCCCCTTCAAGAATATTCTGCAATGCTCAGAGACACCCTGGGACCCTAGCACCCAGGAAGCAACACTCTATCCTGGTGTCTCTTTTGCTGCTGCAGAATCTCCTATCTGTCCCGATAACGATTGAGTCCCCTATGACTGCCTCAGAAGGTAGTGGAGGCCAATTGTCTATTGACTATTGCTCCACCTGACTTCACCCTACCCTGCTGAGGCTCAGAGCCGACAACAGTGCTATTGATCTCGCTGCTGCTGCTGCCTTGCCCAGATAGGTCATCCCTCTCAGCAGTATCTAAAGGTTCACCTGTTGCTGAGGGGAACGGTTACAGGGAAATCCTGCGCTGACTTCCTTCTCCCTTTACCTCTCTCGGTGTTCGCCCATCTACTCTCCACATTCTGCAGCTTGGGTGTAACCACCTGCTCAAAAGTCATACCTATCAATTCCTCTGCTTCCCCTAAGTTCATCCAACTCCGGTTCCAGCTCCTTAATGCTGTCTTTCATGAACTGTAGGTGGCTGCACTCCCCACAGGTGTAGTCATCAGAGAGGCCATCCATCCAGTTCCGTGAATTCCCCCATTCTAGAGGAGGAGCATTCCACTGCCATCCTGCCTGCACTGAACAATGGGCAACGAGACCAAATCAGCAATAGCACAAGGAAAAACCATCCCTTCTTAGGCCTCAGCTTCTTGAGTCAAAGCCTCTTAAGTTCCCACTCTGACTCTAGCCCCCAATCCAATGATGGCCACTCCGCTATCCTCATAAGACATGTTCTCTAATCCAGGCAGCATCATGGTAAATCTTCTCTGTCCCTCTCTAAAGCTTCAACATCCTTCCTATAATGATGCAACCAGAACTGAACACAATATTCCAAGTATGGTCTAAGCAGGGTTTTATAGAGCTGCAAGATTATCTCATAGCACTAGAACTCAATCCCCAACCCTGACTAATGAAGACCAACACACTAAACACCTTCTTGGCCATCCTATCAACTTGTACTGCAACTTTGAGGGATCTGTGATGTGGACCTGTTCCTCCACACTGCCAGTATCCTGTACTTTGCCTTCAAGTTTGGCCTTCCAAAGTGAATCACTTCTCGGTATTCTGCATTGGACCTCATCTGCCACTTCTCAGCCCAGCTCTGCACACGGTCGTTGTCCCAAAATCTCTCAGCTTGTGTCTCCATCTTTTGCTTCCTCAGATCCCACCTGAGTCGATGCTGCAATGCGCCAGCGTTTCTATTTACAACACAGAAGAACACACCCCAGGGGGTCAAGCTGAAGTATGAGGTGGACAGCAGTGGCTTCCTCTTCATTGACGCAGAGGTTTTTGAATTATTTCCAAAGGTAGGTTCACCAGATAGTGTGATGTGTTGAGAACAAGAACTGTTGGGCTGGGTAACAGCTTCTTCCCCCAGGCTGTGAGACTTCTGAACACCCTGTTACCACCCAGCACACATGACTTATGACAGCACCAGTAGCAGAGTCTGTATCAGGTTTAACATCACCGGCATATGTCATAATATTTGTTAACTTTGCAGCTGCAGTACAAGGCAATCATGATAACTATTGAAAAAAAACCTGAATTACAGTTATTGTTAAATTCAAGTAAGTAGTGCAAAAACAGAAAAAAGTAGTTGTGAGATAGTGTTCATGGGTTCAATGTCCATTTAGAAATTGGATGGCAGAGGGGAAGAAGCTGTTCCTGAATAGTACAGTTCAATATTTAACTATATCTTTTATGTCAACATATACATCTACAGAATGCTTTTTAAAAATTTGTTAGTTATTTATGTGTTGTATGTGAGATAATGTGTGTACTGTGCTTTTCACCTTGTTTGCAGAGGAACTTTGTTTTGTTTAGCTGTTACATGTGTACGATTATCGAGCTCTGTGAGTAATGGGGTTTAATAGTTCAAGGCAGAAAACGGCTGTTCACTTTTAAAATGCATCCCTGTGAATCTGCTTATTCACTGAGAAGCTGGAAGGAAGAATGTCAGTCATCAGGAACTTTATCATAAAGTTATGAAATCTGTCATGAGTTATTTCAAAGGTCATTGAAGGTATGAACTGGGTGTGATTTTGGATGGGGTTAGTGAAGGGCTTGCGGGAAGCCAGGCAGATGGATTCATTCTGTCTCCGAGAACTCCAGAGGTACAGTCAATCTGACTTTGAAAAACATTTAGACACCAGGAAAGGGGATCCTTAGGAAAACAAATGTATCTGTATCTTCATCCACATACCTGTCAGATGGAAGAGGAGAGGATTGAGAATGTCTGGACATTTTCTCTTCTTTCTTCCATTGGCCAGAAGACATAAAGCATGATAGCGCCTACCACCGGGCTCAAGGACAGCTTCTACCCCGCTGTCATCAGACTATTGAACAGTTCCCAGGTAGACATCACAATCTACCTCTTTGCACCTTATTGTCTATGTGCACTTCTCTTTCTCTGTACCATAGAAAACATTGTAATTGGATTCATAATGGCTTAGAATGACAACTATCCTGCCAAGACCACAAGAACCAATAGAGAGTTGTAAACAAAGCTCTGTGCATCTGTGTGCGAGAAGCTGGTGCCGATCAAACACAAAGTAGGCAAAGACCTTGAAACTATTCACGGGGAGCCTATGTCTCTGTCAACACAAGATTACAATTCCAATTTATACAGTTAATCTAATCACACCAGGTCTCCAGACACTTTCTCTGCAATTTACACACCATTAGCGCCTGTACAATCGGTTTCTCATTGATCAGAGTACCAGATGATCGGTTAATCACATTGCCTCTCAGACGATTAGCACCTATACAATCTGCAAAGTCCTACCTAGTCCTGCCGAAGGGTTTCAGCCCAAAATGTGACTGTACATTTTTTTCCATAGATGATGCCTGGCCTGCTGAGTTCTTCCAGCATTTTTTGTGTGTGGTTCAGATTTCCAGCATCTGTATATTTTCTTTTGTTTGTGATTGTTAGTTGGGACAAAGCAGATAGACTTTTTTAAGCATCATACTCAGTCCTCGCTTAATTTTTCCTCCACAGTCCCCTCCTTTTTGATGCTAGAACAACCCTACTCCTCTTCATTGTTCAGATCTGAGCCTTCATAATCTGTGATCCTCATCGTTCGGATCTGAGCCTTCATAATCTGTGATCCTCATCGTTCGGATCTGGGTCTTCATAATCTGTGATCCTCATCGTTCAGATCTGAGCCTTCATAATCTGTGATCCTCATCGTTCAGATCTGAGCCTTCATAATCTGTGATCCTCATCGTTCAGATCTGAGCCTTCATAATCTGTGATCCTCATCGTTCGGATCTGAGCCTTCATAATCTGTGATCCTCATCGTTCGGATCTGAGCCTTCATAATCTGTGATCCTCATCGTTCGGATCTGAGCCTTCATAATCTGTGATCCTCATCGTTCGGATCTGAGCCTTCATAATCTGTGATCCTCATCGTTCAGATCTGAGCCTTCATAATCTGTGATCCTCATTGTTCAGATCTGGGTCTTCATAATCTGTGATCCTCATCGTTTGGATCTGAGCCTTCATAATCTGTGATCCTCATTGTTCAGATCTGGGTCTTCATAATCTGTGATCCTCATCGTTTGGATCCGGGCCTTCATAATCTGGAGGCAGGGGCGCATGTTTAAGTAAGCGACTTCATTTTTCTTGGGATCAAATGTCTCTGGTTTCATTTTAGGAAACATCACCACAGGTCTGGGTTGGGACCTGAGTGTCAGGGTACATGTACATCAGATTACCAGTGCCACTGTCAGCCCATAGATATGGTGGGACCCCACCATTCTCCAAAAATATTCCCTAGTGACCACCAAGAACCTGGGGAATTACAATCATGAAACTCTTCTGCCTTCTTTATCTTTTCCACTTTCTCCTTAATATTTCTGCCAGATTAGTGATATTCTCTGTCTTGTCAGGAATAGAAGTACAGCAGTCCTGTCGTACGATGGCACAAGAGCCTCCTCTCTCAGCTAACACTAAATCTAGGGCCATAGGATTCTGCAGACCCACAGTTCTAGTTGCTACTATTTCAGTGATTAATTATTTTGTCTGCAATTGCGTACCCTCCGGAGCTAAGATAGTGTCATTAGCTAACTGTCTGAGGGCTGAATCCATCTGTGCCAATTCTTGAGCTGCCCTGCCTGCCTCATACATAGGAAGTACAATTATCCAGAATATTTCTGTATCAGTAATCGCCCTCTTCCTTGGTGGATGGGCAACGGGGTATGAGTCATGAGAGTGAGATCCCGCCGGTACTACAAATCCGGTCCAGTGAAGAGGTAACCGGGAGTTGGCTCAACACCCGCCTATCCGGTATGTTTACCCAACCATTAATCAGTCTTTTCTTTGCTCCTACTCCTTCCCATTAACTGACCTGTCTTGTTTTCCGGGCACCAGCACCTCTCAGCTGTTTGAGTAGCTGCATGCACATTATGATTTGTTGAATTATAGTTAGGCCGAAGCCACCCCTCAAAGCAATTTCCCTTTAAGAACACCGGTCCAATTGCCATCCGTGTAGCCTGTTCTTCTGTTGATGATCTGTTCCCTCCTTTGTCTGGCCAGTAATAGCTGCTGGTTATTAAATTGAAGCACTCTCTCTCCTTTTCATTGAAGGGAATTGACCATAAGGGTACAGCTCCTGCTCGATAGGGATCTCCATACACACCCAACAACTGACGACATTAGTCCGTGTGGCATATTGATAAACTAAGCCCAAGTAAGTATTATAGATTCTCCCCAGCATAATAAACCCCAGCAGTCCACAGAACTAAAGTAATTTCTTCATAATTCAATTTCCCATCTTCCCTTCTTCAGGAGACGATAACTTGCACTTGGTTCTGTCTGCCCAGGCAGATTTCCCCTGGACTTTCACTGCAGTCCTTGTCACCAGGATCACTCGGTACCCTTTCCACCTAGGAGAAAGAGGGCCTTTCCTGAGCGTCTTTACGTATACATCGTCTCCAGGTTTAAAGGGATGAGTGTTTCTTCCCCTGGCTGAGGAATCGCAGCAGCTAACTGTCCTGGCTTTGCTTGGACCTTGGGCATCTCTGAGGCTGAAGTACGCAGGTGTTTCCAATGAGTGGACATTCGCAAGGCTGCAGGACCGGACGGCATCCCAGGGCGGGTACTCGTAGTGTGCGTGGCACAATGTTTACAGACATTTTTAATCTCTCCCTCTCCCAGTGTAGAGTGCCCTCCTGCTTCAAAACATCCACCATTGTCCCTGTACCAGAAAAGACCAAGGTAACAAGCCTGAACGACTGGCGTCCAGTCACACTCACCTCAATAATAAGCAAATGCTTTGAGAGGCTGGTCAAGGATTACATCAGCAGCTTGCTACCACCGACACTGGATCCCCTACAACTTGCCTACCGACACAACCGATCTACCGATGATGCAATAGCCACAGCTCTACACACTGTCCTTACACATCTGGAGAAGGATGCTTATGTGAGAATGCTGATCTTGGACGACATTTCAGCATTCAACACCATAATTCCCTCCAGGTTCGACAAGAAGCTCAGAGACCTCAGCCTTCACCCTGCCTTGTGTAGCTGGATCCTGGACTTCCTGTCAGATTGCCAGCAGGTGGTAAGGGTGGGCTCCCTCACCTCTGCCCCTCTGACTCTCAACACAGGAGCCCCTCAGGGCTGTATACTGAGCCCCCTCCTTTACTCTGTATACCCATGACTGTGTTGCCACCCACAGCTCCAATCTGCTAGTTAAATTTGTTGACAATACTACACTGATTAGCCGAATCTCAAATAATAATGAGGCAGCCTATAGAGAAGTCATCACCCTGACACAGTGGTGTCGGGGAAACAACCTCTCCCTCAATGTTGTAAAAACAGAGGAGCTGGTTGTGGATTACAGGAGGAATGGAGATAGGCTAACCCCTATTGACATCAATGGATCTGGGGTGAGAAGGTGAACAGCTTTAAGTTCCTCAGTGTACACATCATGTGGTCTGTACATACCGACTGTGTGGTGAAAAAGGCACAACAACGCCTCTTTTACCTCAGACAGTTGAGGAAGTTTGGTATGAGTCCCCAAATCCTAAGGACATTCTATAGGGGCACAATTGAGAGCATCTTGACTGGCTGTATCACTGCCTGGTATGAGAACTGTACCTCCCTTAATCACAGGACAGCCCAGCACTGTTACCTTCCCATGATTCAGGACATTTACAAAGACGGGTGTGTAAAAAAGGCCCGAAGGATCATTGGGGACCCAAGCCGCCCCAGCCACAATCTATTCCAGCTGCTACCAACTGGGAAGCAGTACCGCAGCATGAACACCAGGACCAATAGGCTCCGGGACAGCTTCTTCCACCAGCCATTAGACTGATCAACTCATGTTGATTTCAGTGTATTTTATATTACATGAATGTTCTATTTATTATAAATTATAAATTACTATGATTGTACATTGCACATTTAGATGGAGATGTAACGTAGAGATTTTTACTCATGTATGTGAAGGATGTAAGAAATAAAGTCAATTGAATTCAATTCAAAAAGTAGAAGCATTGGTGAGCTTTCCTGATTGTGCAGAATGTGTTCGGGGTCCAGTAAGGTGTTCAGTCATAGAACACTGTAGCCTAGAAACAGGCCTCAACTACCTGTGTTCTTCAGTCATTTTGGCATTTTCCTGCACATCTATCACAATTAACCCAATGTTGCTCGCACTCCAAATCCAGCACAGTTGGCAGCTGTCAAACAGCTATCTTGCCCATTTCCATGAAGGATGTACTCCCTCCACCTTATGTATTGTGCACTAACTCCACCTGGATCCAACTGGAAAGACAAAGGCTCATTCCTATCACCACCACCCCTCCCCACCTCACTGAACAGGGTGGGTGGGGGAGCTGATTCAGAGCTGTATCTTACAGTGCTAATCTGGCTCCTCTCTCATGATGAATGAGATAAAGATCAAACCAGTCTGCAAGGTAGCATAGCAGTTACTCAAGAGATTCCACAGATGCTGGAAATCCAGAGCAACACAGAGACTGTTGGAGGAACCTAGCAGGTCAGGCCGTATCTATGGAAATGATAAACAGTTGCCATTTGGGGCCAAGGTGAAGGGTCTCAACCTGAAAGTCAACAGTTTATTCATTTCCATTGAATTTGCAAGACCCTCCAGCATTTTCAGAAGGCATTTGATAAGGTCCCACATAGGAGATTGGTGAGTAAAATCAGAGCTCATGGCATTGGGGGGAAGATATTGACGTGGAGGGAAAACTGGTTGGCAGATAGAAAGCAAAGGGTAACGGTGAATGGGTGTTTCTCGGAATGGCAGGTGGTGACTGGTGGGGTGCCACAGTTCTCGGTATTGGGACCACAGCTGTTTACGATTTACGTCAACGATTTAGATGAAGGCATTGAGAATAACATCAGCAAGTTTGCTGATGATACTAAGCTGGGTGGCAGTGTGACATGTGATGAGGATGTTAGGAGAATTCAGGGTGACTTGAATAGGCTGAGTGAGTGGGCAGATACTTGGCAGATGACGTTTAATCTGAATAAGTGTGAGGTTATCCACATTGGGAGGAAGAATAGGAAGGCAGATTATTATCTGAACGGTGTAGAATTAGGTAAGGGGGAAATACAAAGAGATCTAGGAGTCCTTGTTCATCAGTCACTGAAGGTGAATGAGCAAGTGCAGCAGAAAATGAAGACGGATAATGGAATGTTGGCCTTTATTACAAGGGGAATTGAGTACAAGAGCAAGGAAATCCTCTTGCATTTGTACAGGGCCCTGGTGAGACCACGCCCGGAGTATTGTGTACAGTTTTGGTCTCCAGGGTTAAGGAAAGACATCCTGGCTATAGAGGAAGTGCAGCGTAGATTCATGAGGTTAATTCCTGGGATGTCAGGACTGTCTTACGCAGAGAGGTTAGAGAGACTGGGCTTGTAAACGTTGGAATTAAGGAGATTGAGAGGGGATCTGATTGCAATATATAAGATTATTAAGGGGTTGGACAAGATAGAGGCAGGAAATATGTTCCAGATGCTGGGAGAGTCCAGTACCAGAGGTTTGAGAATAAGGGATAGGTCATTTAGGACAGAGTTAAGGAAAAACTTCTTCTCCCAGAGAGTTGTGGGGGTGTGGAATGCACTGCCTCGGAAGGCAGTGGAGGCCAATTCTCTGGATGCTTTCAAGAAGGAGCTAGATGGGTATCTTATGGATAGGGGAATCAAGGGATATGGGGACAAGGCAGGAACTGGGTGTTGATAGTAGATGATCAGCCATGATCTCAGAATGGCGGTGCAGGCTCGAAGGGCCGAATGGTCTACTTCTGCACCTGTTGTCTATTTTACATGTGTTGTAGCAGTTGGCAGAACACTATTACAGTGCCAGTGATCAGGGTTCAAATCCCGAAGCTGAATCTAAGGAGTTTGTACATCCTCCCTGTGACAACGTGTGGTTTCCTCCAAATGCTTAACCCAATTCTCCTGGCTTCTCCCTCTCACATTTAACACCCTGAATAATCAAAAATCTGTCAACCTCAGCTTTAAATATGCCCAATGACTTGGCCTCCACAGCTCTCTGTGGCAATGAATACCACAGATTCACCACCTTTGGCTAAGGAAATTCCTCCTCATCTCTGTTCTAAAGGGACCCCTCAGTTCTGAGGCCGTACCCCCCCCCCCAGTCCTAGACTCCCCCATTACAGGAAACATCCTCTCCACATCCACCCTATATAGGCCTTCCAGTGTTCAATAGATGTTCAATATCTCAATGAGATCTCCTCTTCATTCTTCTGAACTCCAGTGAGTACAGGTCCAATAGTTCACAAGTCAATTGAGTAACAACAGGATTCAGGCATTGGGCCTACTGCACTTTATTCTCCAATGAACTTCATTATGCAGTGAAATTATTTGTGCCTCAAAGATGTTTCTTGACACAATATGTAGATAAGCCTACAAGAGGAAAGACTGTACTTGATTTAGTATTGGGAAATTTACCTGGTCAGGTGTCAGATCTCTCAGTGGGAGAGCATTTTGGAGATAGTGATCATAATTCTACCTCCTTTACAATAGCATTGGAGAGAGATAGAAACAGACAAGTTAGAAAAGAGTTTAACTGGAGTAAGGGGAATTATAAGGCTATCAGGCAGGAAATTGCAGAC
Organism: Hypanus sabinus; assembly: GCF_030144855.1. Lineage (NCBI taxonomy): Eukaryota > Metazoa > Chordata > Chondrichthyes > Myliobatiformes > Dasyatidae > Hypanus > Hypanus sabinus. The sequence continues at coordinate 107,412,455 of NC_082719.1, forward strand.
AGCCCAGTGCATCTGTAGATATGAATTGCTCACCATTCAGGACATTTACAAAGACAGGTGTATAAAAAGGACCCGAAGGATCATTGGGGACCTGAGTCACCCCAACCACAAACTGTTCCAGCTGCTACCGTCCAGGAAATGGTATCACAGCATAAAAGCCAGACTGATTAACTCATGCTGATACAGTTGTATTTCTATGTTATATTGACTATCATCTGTTCTAGTGGGAAATGCCTCCACCCATTTGGAGAACATGTCCACTGTTACTAATAGGCATTTATAACCCCCACCTGGCTGGCACATGCACAAAGTGTATTTGTAATTTGGTAAATCGTGCCTCCACAAGGTGGGAAATGGTTAAATTTAACAGGTGACTTACCCCTGGTGTTTCTCTGGCAAATCTGACAGCTTTGGACAACCTGCCCCACAATGGCTGTTAACCGCGGTGCAAACCATTGTTGTGTTTGATGTGTACTTTCCACCCTTACCTACATGTCCTTTCCCATGTACTACACAAACAAGGGCATTAGGAGAGTCCTGGGACACACTGGGCATTTATCCAGATGTCTCCAGAGTCCATAAAACATTGTTTTTCCTCCCATATTCCCTTCTCCTTTTCCGGGTTCCCTGCTTGGGTGGAAATTAAATCTTGCAGGTTTGGGGTAGGGGTACATTGTCAGACAGACATACTTTATTGATCCCGAGGGAAACTGGGTTTCATTATAGCTGCACCAACCAAGAATAGTGAAGAAATATAGCAATATAAAACCATAAATAATAATAATTAAATAATTGCATCTGCATACGTACCAGCGTAGCTGTTCCTGGCGGCCGTGTCAGCAGCAGCATCTCCTTTCGTTATGGGGTCGGAGGCTTTGCACATAATGACAGCTATTTGCTCAGGCAATTGCACTGCTTGTAGCAGATTCTTAATGAGATATGCATGCTGGACGAGTTTACCTGCGGATAAGATGAACCCTCAATTTTGCCAAAGTGACCCAGAATCATGTAGTCCTAAGTCCCCCTGCACCCTGACATTTGAGCCTTTTCTCCATTTAGATAACAGTCTGCACTCTGCTGCCTTTTACTAAAATACATTATCATACATTTCCCAACACTGTATTCTGTCTGCCACTTTATTGCCCTGTTCTTCCAATCTGTGTAAGTCCTGCCGGAATTGCATTGTTTCCCCAGCAACTATCTTTGTATCATCCGCAGTTTGCCACAAAGCCATCGTCCAAATCATTGACAAACAATGTGGAAAATAGTGGCCCCCTGAGGAACACTGCTAGTCCCTAGCAGACAACCAGAAAAGGTCCCCTTTATTGCCACTTGCTGCCTGTCAGCCATTCCTCTGTCCATGCCAGTATCTTTTCTGTAATGCCATTATCTTTTACACAGCCTCTTGTGTAACACCTTATTAAATGCCTCTGCCTTCCTGCCTGTCCTTTCAATACAAAGTATATCCTTTGATTTTAAGCTCCTAACTGTGGCCTTCTTTCAGCCACGACTCAGTGATGCCCACAATTTCATACCAACTATTCTCCAATCATGCCACAAATTGATCTACCTTATTCAGATACTACGCGGATTTAAATACAGCACCTTCAGTCCTAGATTCTGCGCCCTTTTGAATTTTGCCTCTGTGGTACAAGTTAACTGTTTGCTCTGTCTGCATTTGTACCCAATCATTGTCTTGTCCTTCCTTACATTCATGTTACACACATCATCTACTTGTGAACCTGCTGGCTCATCCTCAGCTCAATCATACTGGTTCCCACCCCCCGCCATAACATATCGGACCCCAACTTAAATTGTCCAGAAACTCCCCTGCTTAATATCAGCTTCAGTTTGCTGCCATAGCCAGTCTCCCCAGGGATTTCCCTCAGTGCGCCAGTGGGGTCCCCAGGGATTTCCGTCAATGCGCCAGTGGGGTCCCCAGGGATTTCCCTCAATGCCAGTGGGGTCCCCTCATTGTTCAGTTTCTTGTATCAGAGCCTAGGCAGTCTCCCCAGGGATTTCCCTCAATGCGCCAGTGGGGTCCCCAGGGATTTCCCTCAGTGCGCCAGTGGGGTCCCCAGGGATTTCCCTCAATGTGCCAGTGGGGTCCCCAGGGATTTCCCTCAATGCGCCAGTGGGGTCCCCAGGGATTTCCCTCAGTGCGCCAGTGGGGTCCCCAGGGATTTCCCTCAATGTGCCAGTGGGGTCCCCAGGGATTTCCCTCAATGCGCCAGTGGGGTCCCCAAGGATTTCCCTCAATGCTTCAGTCTCCCCAGGGATTTCCCTCAATGCGCCAGTGGGGTCCCCAGGGATTTCCCTCAATGCCAGTGGGGTCCCCTCATTGTTCAGTTTCTTGTATCAGAGCCTAGGCAGTCTCCCCAGGGATTTCCCTCAGTGCGCCAGTGGGGTCCCCAGGGATTTCCCTCAGTGCGCCAGTGGGGTCCCCAGGGATTTCCCTCAGTGCGCCAGTGGGGTCCCCAGGGATTTCCCTCAATGCGCCAGTGGGGTCCCCAGGGATTTCCCTCAGTGCGCCAGTGGGGTCCCCAGGGATTTCCCTCAATGTGCCAGTGGGGTCCCCAGGGATTTCCCTCAATGCGCCAGTGGGGTCCCCAAGGATTTCCCTCAATGCTTCAGTCTCCCCAGGGATTTCCCTCAATGCGCCAGTGGGGTCCCCAGGGATTTCCCTCAATGCCAGTGGGGTCCCCTCATTGTTCAGTTTCTTGTATCAGAGCCTAGGCAGTCTCCCCAGGGATTTCCCTCAGTGCGCCAGTGGGGTCCCCAGGGATTTCCCTCAGTGCGCCAGTGGGGTCCCCAGGGATTTCCCTCAGTGCGCCAGTGGGGTCCCCAGGGATTTCCCTCAGTGCGCCAGTGGGGTCCCCAGGGATTTCCCTCAGTGCGCCAGTGGGGTCCCCAGGGATTTCCCTCAGTGTGCCAGTGGGGTCCCCTCATTGTTCAGTTTCTTGTAGCAGAGCCTAGGCAGTCTCCCCAGGGATTTCCCTCAATGCGCCAGTGGGGTCCCCAGGGATTTCCCTCAATGCGCCAGTGGGGTCCCCAGGGATTTCCCTCAATGCGCCAGTGGGGTCCCCTCATTGTTCAGTTTCTTGTAGCAGAGCCTAGGCAGTCTCCCCAGGGATTTCCCTCAATGCGCCAGTGGGGTCCCCAGGGATTTCCCTCAGTGCGCCAGTGGGGTCCCCAGGGATTTCCCTCAGTGCGCCAGTGGGGTCCCCAGGGATTTCCCTCAGTGCGCCAGTGGGGTCCCCAGGGATTTCCCTCAGTGCGCCAGTGGGGTCCCCAGGGATTTCCCTCAGTGTGCCAGTGGGGTCCCCAGGGATTTCCCTCAATGCACCAGTGGGGTCCCCAGGGATTTCCCTCAATGCGCCAGTGGGGTCCCCAGGGATTTCCCTCAATGCGCCAGTGGGGTCCCCTCATTGTTCAGTTTCTTGTAGCAGAGCCTAGGCAGTCTCCCCAGGGATTTCCCTCAATGCGCCAGTGGGGTCCCCAGGGATTTCCCTCAATGCGCCAGTGGGGTCCCCTCATTGTTCAGTTTCTTGTAGCAGAGCCTAGGCAGTCTCCCCAGGGATTTCCCTCAATGCGCCAGTGGGGTCCCCAGGGATTTCCCTCAATGCGCCAGTCTCCCCAGGGATTTCCCTCAATGCCAGTGGGGTCCCCTCATTGTTCAGTTTCTTGTAGCAGAGCCTAGGCAGTCTGCTCAGGGATTTCTGGATATAATCCTTTGACAGTACAGTGAATAACGACATTTAATCTGTAGACTGCTTGGTATCCAAGCAAATTAACAGGTGAGTTCTTGGCTATAACAAATGTTTCATCATTCAAATTGTTCTCTATCTTTATTTCAACCGGCTCAGACAGGGGTTCTATCACAGGAACTCCAGATGTTCCTACAGACTTTAATACTTCTGCTGCCTTTAACTAACAGCCCAGGAGGGTGTACAGACAATACTGTAGCACCAGAACTTGCATTCTCCTTTCATCTATCTCTATGTCTAACATGGGGTCCCCTAGGGCGATTCTTGAAAGCCTGTATCATTGCTCCCTTTGTGGCCCTCGATTGTTGGTTAAAGGCGGCTTCCCCACTCTTGTTGTTATCAGGGTCTCTTCCCTTTTCACTCCATCCGGTTTGGCACTCCTTAGCCCAATGTCCTATCTTCCCGCACTGCCTGCGTACATCCCGACTTAACCCTGTGCTTTGGTCCTTCCCTTTTTTGTTGCACACACTGTCCCCTTTCTCTCTGATTTGTAAACAACCGATTCCTATCCATGTCAATGAGGGATGTTCCTCCCAATTTGTGTTTTGCCATTCCAGATTGGTCAATTTAAAAAAAGGTGCTACCTCTGGTTGGAGACAATTTATAAATGTTTGCACTGTCAATGGGTCGTTTGCTGCTGGGGGTGGGGGTGGGGGGGTGAAATCCTGCACTAGATTCCCAAGTGTCTTTTAAACAGGCCAATAAAGTCAGTAATAGTCCCTTCTTTTGCTGACATCGAGTTACTTCTCCAAATTCACTGTGTTGCCTGGCTCCTGCAAGAATGGCATCTTTTGCTCTGTTTGGCTAATCACTCATTGTCAGTAGGACTCCCATCACCATTCCCCTCGTCCCCCAGTGGAGGGGCCCAGTCCCCTGTAGTCACTGGGGTGCATTAGGGAAATCCTATTTTCACACCTGGTCAAGAAGTTCCATAGCCTACCTTAAGCTATGCCTGGACGTCTCCAGGTAATGGATAAAAAATTTGGCAAGTCTGCTCCAACCAATTATGGAAGGCTACTAGGTCTGCGTTGTGGACTGGGGGCGTACCTCAGCCGGGGTCCAGGGTTTATGGAGCAATCCCTAGTATTTGTGAGGAGCCTGGAGCAGAGAGTCTGAACTATTCACCGGCCCCTCCTCAGCTTGGCCCCCACATGCCCTGTATGTTTGAGATCTTATCACAGGTCCGTCTCTTGACTTGGTCTGTGAATGGTTCTACCCTCAGTCCCTGGGCTGGGCTATCCCCATCCCCGCTCCCCCACTGGAACCGCCGGTCCCCTCGGCTGTTGCTGTTGTTGCCACTGCTGTGGGCGGTCACGAAGCTGGGGCACTCCAACAGCCATGTCTATGACTTCCATGTCATCTGGAAGTTCCAGAAAAGGATGTGAGGGGAGCTATTCCAGGACAGTCTGGAGCCAGAGGCCATCGGAGCCGAAGATCCTGATCGGCATAATTTGCATAATTTTGCATAATTTGTTCTTTATATTTAACCTTTGGAGGCTGGTGCCATTTCGCCAGCTCGTCCCATTTGTTAAAACTCCACACATCATATCCTCTAAATCCCAAATGTGATCTCTGTCCCCAGCTTTTGTTTCATTTCACCATTACTGAATCTTTTTTAGACCAAAGAATTTGCCAAGCAGCCAGAAACCCATAGTGATCTCGAGAAAGTCACAGAGTACCTGCTGTCTCCTGTTTCCAGCCAAAGCTCATCTGCTGGCAAACCCGGGGGAACCATCGGGTCCCTCAAGAGCTGTTTTGTCCTAACTATATCTTTCAGTCTTCTGTCTTTTTCGGGTGTTGTTGTCTGTGGGTGCTGTCATTAGGGCAATGGGTAACTCTAGGTAATTTCTCAGGTAAGGACATGTTTGGCACAACTTTGTGGGCCAAAGGGCCTGTATTGTGCTGTAGGTTTTCTATGTTTCTAAGTGTCACGCGTGGGTATCCTGGTCCAATCTTGATGATAAGCAGGTTTCTCGGATGGGTTCGATGGGATCCTGTATCATTGGGATGCTTGTCACCAGGTTCTGTTAGAGAATTTAGTACCAATCAAACACAAAGTAGGCAAAGACCTCGAGGCTACTTGCCACCTTCATTTTGTGAATTTGGGAGAGCTCTTCTGCACAACATCTCCACCAATTCAAGGTTACAATTCCAATCTATACAGTAAGTACAAACACTCTCAGCCAGCCGGTCTCTGGATACTGCTTCCGCAATTTACACATTAGCACCTATACAATCGGTTTCTCATTGATGACATGATCTATTGTTTGTTAGTCCAAAGAAGACAAACCTATTCCTGTTTTTTAATCACGGTCTCTGGACGATTCTGCCAACCCCCAGTCCTCAAGCTTAATATTTCCTCCACAACATCAGAAAAACCAGCCTCCGCTCTCTAGACTCTGTCTACACTTCCGACTGCAATATAAAGCAGAACGCATAATCAAAGACCTCACCCACCTCACACATTCTCTTTTCTCCTCTTTCTCACTGGACAGAGGATGCAAAATCCTGAAAGCACGAACCACCAGGCTCGAGGATAGCTTATACCCCACTGTCATCTGACTCTTGAATGGGTCTCTAGTACAAGTCATCTTTGTTCTCCAGTCCTGACGAAAGATCTCAGCCTGAAATGTTGACTGTATTCCTTTCTATTGATGTTGCCTGGCCTGCTTAGTTCCTCCAGCATTTTGTGTGTGTCGCTTGGATTTGCAGTATCCGCAGATTTTCTCTTGTTTGGAATTACAGTATATGTACTGTAATTCCCATGCACCCCTCATACAATCTCTTCTCCCTCCTGCCATCTGGGAAAAGGCTCCAAAGCATTTGGGCTCTCTCGGCCAGACTATGTAACAGTTTCTTTCCCCAAGCTATCAGACTCCTCAGTACCTGAAGCCAGGACTGCCACCTTGCCCTATTGTCCTGTTTATTATTTATTGTAATGCCTGCACTGTATGCCGTCCTGTGTAGGTCTGTAGTCTAGTGTAGCTTTCTCTGTTTTTTTTTTACGTAGTTCAGTCTAGTTTTTGTACTGTGTCATGTAACACCATGGTCCTGAAAAACGTTGTCTCATTTTTACTATGTACTGTACCAGCACTTATGGTCGAAATGACAATAAAAGTGACTTGACTTGACTTGATGCACAGTACATATTGTGACCACAAGTGGAACAATGAAAAACTGCGTATACAAACTGTGGCCACTAGGGGGAACACTGAACAACTGCAAAGACATACCACACACACAAAATGCTGGTGGAACACAACAGGCCAGGCTGCATCTATAGGAGAAGCACTGTTGACGTTTCGGGCCGAGACCCTTCGTCAGGAGGGTTCCACCAGCATTTTGTGTGTGTTGTTTGAATTTCCAGCATCTGCAGATTTCCTCGTGTTTGCATATACATACTAGGGCAGGCATGGGCAAACTGCGGCCCGTTAAGCTTTTTAATCTGGCCCGCAGAACTTGATGAAATTATATTAATAAACCTTGTTAACGTTTTTTCCCCACAATTCTGGCGTTTTCCCAATAGATGACGCACTCTATATACATTGACCTTTGTTGAGGTGCAGCGTATTACTCCACATTTGCGCTTTACTCTTTGTTCGGCTCGACCTATTTGTGTGAACAGGCGTTCAGCGTCATGAACATCAACAAAGCCAGCCACAGATCCAAGTTAACTGACCAACACCTCAGATCCATCCTGAGAATCGCCACAACAAAACTAAATCCAGACTTTGATGCGCTGGCTAAAAAGGGAGACCAACAACACTGTTCCCACTGAAATTTAAAATAAGTTTCTTCGTTGTGTTATGTAAAAAATGCATTTGAAAATATTTTTTTCAATAAGCCTTACATGTTACATGTCATTTCTGTTAAGTGATGGACATGAGTAGTGCACAGGTGCACGTACGTTCTCAAAATAAAAAATGCGCTCCAGATCAAATAACGCGCTCCGCATACTGGTGCGCTGTCACTGTTCTGTCATTGTGCTGGTCGTTGTTGAGTTTTGGCACAGGGGACAATTGAATAAGAAGGAACAGGACAAGTAGACCTGCATCTCCTACTATTTTTGAAATAAAGACAGTCAGGAGGAGAGTGATGATGATAATATCTTGAAGGATAACAGAACTTTCAGTGCTTTAAAATAATAACTTACTATTAAAAAAAAGCTGTATTTTCTTCATTTAATTTTCAGTGTTTTAAAAGTCATTTCAATAAATAGCTAAATACCATGGGACTTCAAAGACAGATATTTTGTTGTAATGCATTTGTTCATTTTCAATTGAAATTAAAGCACATGTTTTCTACATATCCCATGATATTTCATTTTCTCTTATGAGGTGTATTCCCAAAACACTCCGTCCATCTGCTCCTGGTCCGGCCCCCCTGTCAAATTTTAGAACCCTTTGTGGCCCACAAGTCAAAAAATTTGCCCACCCCTGTACTAGGGGGAACACTGAAAAACTGCATATACACACTGTAACCACAAGGATGCATACTAAATCGTTATCTGTACATAGACAATTACATGTATATAAAATACAAGCAAATAATCAATTGTTAAACTACAAAGAAAATAATACTTGAACAGTCTAATCCAACAGCTCCCTCTTCACAGGAAATGCCGTACTCACGCTCCCAGTTTAAGAAATGTGCAGTGGTTGGGAATGGAGGAATTCTGAAGAACAGCAGGTGTGGCAACGAGATCGATTCTACGGATTTTGTGTTCAGGTATGATGGAGCAGAGCCTTCACTGGCAAATGCTTACACAATACATAGGAGTATTTTAGTGCTTGTTCTTATACTTATACTTTATTGTCACCAAACAATTGATACTAGAGCATACAATCATCAGTGATATTTGTTTCATGCTCCTGAACCTTCTCCCAGAGGGAAGTGGGACAAAAGGTGTGTTGGCTGGGTGGGTCTTGTCTTGTAAAGTGAGTCCAAGGATGTTAGATTGGTTTGTGTGATGTGCTGGGCTATGTTCACAATCCTCTGCAGCTTCTTCCAGTCTTGGACAGGACAACTTCCATACCAGGTTGTGATGCACCCTAGAAGAATGCTTTCTACGGTGCACCTATAAAAATTAGTGAGGGTTTTAGGGGACAGGCCAAATTTCTTCAGCTTTCTCAGGATGTAAAGGTGCTGGTGGGCCTTCTTGACAGTGGGCTCTGCTTGGTTAGACCAAGTCAGGTCATTTGTGATATTCACACTGAGGAACTTAAAGCTTTTGACCTGTTCCGCCTATACAGCGCCGATGTAGATGGGGTTGTGCGGTCCGCTACTCCTTCTGAAGTCAACAACCAATTCCTTCGTCTTGCTGACATTGAGGAATAGGTTATTGTCTTCGCACCATGCCACCAGGTTCTTAATTTCCTCTCTGTACTCAGACTCATCATCACCCAAGATACGGCCTACAATTGTGGTGTCATCAGCAAACTTATATATTGAGTTTGATGGAAACTTGGCTGCACAATCATGGGTATACAGTGAGTACAGCAGGGGGCTAAGTACACAGCCTTGTGGGGCACTGGTGCTCAGAGTGATTGTAGAGGAGAGCTTGTCCCCTATTTTTACAGCCTGGGTCCTGTCTGTGAAGAAGTTGAAGATCCAGCTACAGATCTGAGTGCTAAGACCCAGGTTCTGGAGCTTAGGAATCAGTTTATTTGGAATGATGGTATTAAAGGCAGAGCTGTAGTCGATGAAAAGGAGCCTTATGTATGCGTCTTTATTCTCCAGGTGTTCTAAGGAGGAATGTAGTGCCAGAGAGATGGCATCTGCCATTGACCTGTTGCTCCAGTTGGCGAATTGCAAAGCGTCGAGGTTGACCAGTAGGTTATGGTTGATGTGTGCCATAACCAATCACTTGAAGCACTTCATAGTAATTGAAGTCAGAGCCACAGGTTGGTAGTCATTCAGGCATGCCACCTTGCTTTTCTTCAGCACCAGGATTATTGTTGCCTTCTTAAAACACGAGGGGATCTTAGACTGAAGCAGGGAGCAGTTGAAGATGTCAGCAAACACTCCAGCTGGCTCGCTTGCACAGGCCCGGAGAACCCGTCCTGGGACGCCATCTGGGCCCGTCGCCTTCCTTGGATTTATCTTCAGGAAGGTTTTTCTAACGTCTTCCTCGGTGAAGATGAATCTCGATGCCACCAGGTCCGGTTCATCCAGAGGGGGCGGGATGCTCCTCTTCTGTTCGAATCTTGCATAGAATATGTTAAGTTCGTCAGGAAGAGAAGTGCTACAGTTATTGATATTCTCAAACACAAAGTACACTGCAGATGCTGTGGTCAAAACAAAACGTACAAAAATGCTGGATGAACTCAGCAGGTCGGGCAGCATCCGTTGAAAGAAGCAGGCGATGGCTGTTACCGAGGGCTGTTGAAGGAACGAGCTCTGGTTTCATCCAGACAGGTGCTCCCATGCAGGTGGGGGAAGGCACTCTGGCTGCCGGGGGACTGGTCCCCATCCTGTCATGGTGGGTATGAAGGGATTCTGCCTGCACCACCGACTGCTGGGCGGGAAGTGCTTGTCGGACCCAGGCCTCAGGATACCACGTGGGAGGGGGTCCCACTCAACTGGAGCTGTCTCGTGGGGATGTTCATCGTACCCTTTCGTGACACTCCCAAGTGTTTCCTGTACAGTCTGCTCCTGCACGTCTCTCACTCGCCATGGCGGCCTGGTTTACCACCTGGCAGCCGAGGAGGGCAGTGCCCTTTCCCTGTACATCAGGGACCTGGTGTTGCATCAGCAGGTTCACTGATACCCTGTCCACCTGTTCATCCTGTGAACGGGAGGAGTGAGAGGTCGTGGCCCCTGTCAGAGAGTCTGAAGTGGCTGTCGTTCAGGTTCAACCCCTTGATCCTCGTATATGGCCCTCCAGTACAGAAAGGGGCGGGTCAGCCTAAGACCATCAGATATAGGAGCAGAAATAGGCCATTCGGCCCATCAAGTCTGTTCCGCCATTCAGTCATGGGTTGAGCCAATTCTTCCAGTCATCCACACTCCCCTGCCTTCTCCCCATACCCTTTGATGCCCTGGTTAATCAGGAACCTATCTATCTCTGCCTTAATTGCACCCAATAACTTGGTCTCCACAGCTGCTCGTGGCAACAAATTCCACAGATTCACCACCCTCTGACTGAAGTAATTTCTCTGCATCTCAGTTCCAAATGGACATCCTTCAGTCCTGAAGTTGTGCCCTCTTATCCTAGAATCCCCTAAATGGGAATTAACTTTGCCATATCTAATCTGTTCAGGCCTTTTAACATTCAGAATGTTTCTATGAGATCCCCCTCATTTTCCTGAACTCCAGGGAATACAGCCCCAAGAGCTGCCAGACGATCCTTTTAAAACAGAATCAGAATCAGGTTTATTATCACTGACTGTCAGTGTGACATTCTCACATCATCAGCATGCTGAGGTTCAGATTATGATTCTGCTTCCCACTCACACTTTCAAGACTTCTCAGGTTAGAACAGTTTGTGCTCAAGCCTACCAGAGAAAAGGCTATCATAGATTGGGTGTGGTGTAAAGACTCAGATCTTATCAGGGAGCTTAATGTAAAGGAACCCTTAGGAGGCAGTGATCATAATGTGATTGAATTGATACTGCAGTTTGAGAGGGAGAAGCATAACTCACATGTATCAGTATCACAAAGGAATAACTGGAATTACAGAGCCATGAGAGAGGAGCTTGCCCAGGTGGACTGGAAAAGATACTGGTGGGGATGATGGCAGAGCAGAGAAGGCTGAAGTTTCTGGGAATAATTCACAAGGTGCAGGATAGATATGTCCACAGAGTAAGAGGTTCTCAAATGACAGGGGTGGGTAACGGTGACTGACAAGGGAAGTTGAGGACTGTATCAAAGCCAAGGAACGGGCATGTAAGGTAGCAAAAGTGAATGGGAAGTTGGATGATCGGGAAGCTTGTAAAATCTAACAAAAGGCAACTTAAAAAGTTATAAGAAGAGAAAAGATTAAATATGAGGACAAAGCCAACAATACAAAGCAAAACACTAAAAGTTTTTTTCAGTTGTATAAAGAGTACAAGAGAGGTGAGAGTTCATATTGGACCACTGGAAAATGATGCAGGTGTGTTAGTAATGGGGAACAATGAAATGGCAGATGAACCTAATGGGTACTTCACTGTGTGCCACTGGTGCGCGAGTGTCAGGGAGCTGGAGTGAGTACCATTGCTATTACAAAGGAAAAAGTGCAAGGCAAACTCAAAGGTCTTAAGATGGATATGTCACTGGGCCAGATGGACCACATCCCAGAGTCCTGAGAGAGGTTGCTGACAAGATAACAGATGCATTGGTCATGAGTTGTTCCTCAGGGGTCAGTATTGGGACCGCTACTTTTCAGATTGTTTGTCAATGATTTGGATAATGGAATTGATGGCTTTATGGCAAAGTCTTTGGATGATACAATGATAGGTGCAGGGGTAGGTAGTGCGATTGTAGCAGGACTTAGACAAATTGGAAGATTGGTCAAAACGTGGCAGATGGAATATAATGTTGGAAAATGTATGATAATGCATTTTGCTAAAAGGAACAATAGTGTGGATTGTTATCTAAATGGGGAGAAGTTTAGAACATCAGAGGTGCAGAGGGACTTTGGAATCCTTGTGCAAGACTCCCAGAAGGTTAATTTTCAGGTTGAGTCCATGGTAGATAGATAGCTAGATAGATAGATACTTTATTCATCCCCAGGTAAAGAAGGCAAATGCAATGTTGGCATTTCTTTCGAGGGGAGGTAATGCTGAAGCTTTCTAAGATACTAGTCAGGCCTGACTTGGAGTACTTTCGACAGTTTTGGGCCCCATATCTCAGAAAGGATGTGTTGTCAATGGAGAGAGTCCAGAGGAGGTTCACAAGGATGATTCCGGGAATGAAGGGGTTAACATATGAGGAGTGTTTAGCAGCTTTGGGCCTGAACTCACTGGAATTTAGAAGAATGCTTGGGGATCTCATGGAAACATACTGAATGTTGAAAGGACTAGATAAGGTAGGAGGGGGAGAGGATGTTTCCTCTGCTGAGGTTATCCTAACTAGGGGGCACAGCCTCAAAATTGAGGGGTGACCTTTTAAAACAGAATCAGAATCAGGTTTATTATCACTGACATGTGTCACAAAATTTGTTAACTTAGCAGCTGCAGTTCAATGCAATACATAATAGAAGAAAGAAAAAAAATAAAATAATAGTAAATATAAGTAAATCAATTACAGTATATATTAAATTATCTAAAAATTGTACAAAAAAAAGAAATAATATAGATTTAAAAAGTGAGATAGTGTCCAAGGTATCAATGTCCATTTAAGAATCGGATGGCAGAAGGGAAGAAGCTGTTCATGAATCGCTGAGTGTGTGCCTTCAGGCTTCTGTACCTCTTACCTGATGGCAACAGTGAGAAAAGGGCATGCCCTGGGCGCTGGAGGTCCTTAATAATGGACACTGCCTTCCTGAGACACGGCTCGCTGAAGATGTCCTGGATACTTTGTAGGCTAGTACCCAAGATGGAGCTGACTAGATTTACAACCTTCTGCAGCTTATTTTGGTCCCATGCAGTAGCCCCTCCCTATAAGACAGTGATGCAGCCTGTCAGAATGCCCTCCACAGTACATCTGTAGAAGTTTTTGAGTGTATTTGTTGACATACAAACTCCTAATGAAGGATAGTCAATGTCTTGCCTTCTTTATAACTGCATCGATATGTTGGGACCAGGTTAGGTCCTCAGAGATCTTGACATCCAGGAACTTGAAACTGCTCACTCTCTCCAATTCTGATCCCTCTATGAGGATTGATATGTGTTTCTTGATCTTACCTTCCTGAAGTCCACAATCAGCTCTTTCATCTTACTGATGTTGAGTGCTAGGTTGTTGCTGTGACACCACTCCACTAGTTGGTATATCTCACTCCCGTTCACCTTCTCATCTCTGAGATTCTACCAACAATGGTTGTATCATCAGCAAATTTACAGATAGTATTTGAGCTGTGCCTAGCCACGCAGTCATGTATATATAGAAAGTAGAGCAGTGGGCTAAGCACACACTCCTGAGGTGTGTCAGTGTAGATCGCCAGCGAGGAGGATATGTTATCTCCAATCTGCACAGACTGTGGTCTTCTGGTTAGGAAGTCAAAGATCCAATTGCAGAGGGAGGTACAGAGGCCCAGGTTCTGTAACTTATCAATCAGGATTGTGGGAATGATGGTATTAAAAGCTGAGCTATAGTCAATGAACAGCATCCTGACATAGGTGTTTGTGTTGTCCAGGTGGTCTAAAGCCGTGTGAAGAGCCATTGAGATTGTGTCTGCCGTTGACCTATTGTGGCAATAGGCAAATTGCAATGGGTCCAGGTCCTTGCTCAGGCAGGAGTTCAGTCTAGTCATGACCAACCTCTCAAAGCATTTCATCACTGTCGATGTGAGTGCTACCGGGTGATAGTCATTAAGGCAGCTCACAGTATTCTTCTTAGGTACTGGTATAATTGCTGCCTTTTTGAAGCAAGTAGGAACTTCTACCTGTAGCAGTGAGAGGTAAGGAGGTAATATTTTTAGCCAGAGAGTGGTGATTCTGTGGAATTCTCTGCCACTGACTGCAGTGGAGACCATCCATGGGTATATTTAAAGTGGAAGTTGATAGTTTCCTGATCAGTCAGGGCATCAAAGGATATGGTGAGAAGACAGGTGTATGGGGGTGAGTGGGATTGGGGTTAGAATTGGGATGAATGGTGGAGCAGACTCGATGGGCTGAATGGCCTACGTGTTCCCATGTCTTCTGGTCTAACTAGATTTGTACTGGAGTTTAGAAGAATGAGGGGGAGGGAGGATCTCATTGAAACCTATCAAATATGGAAAAGCCTTGATAGAGTGGATGTGGAGAAGATGTTTCCTGCCGTGGGTGAGTCTGGGACCAGAGGACACAGATAGAACGGATGTTGAGAGGATTTTTCCTGTAGTGGGGGAGTTTAGGACCAGAGAACACAGATAGAGTGGATGTGGAGAGGATGTTTCCTATAGTGGGGGAGTCTAGGACCAGAGGACACAGAGTGGATGTGGAGAGGATGTTTCCTATAGTGGGGGAGTCTAGGACCAGAGGACACAGAGTGGATGTGGAGAGGATGTTTCCTATAGTGGGGGAGTCTAGGACCAGAGGACACAGATAGAGTGGATGTGGAGAGGATGTTTCCTGCCGTGGGTGAGTCTAGGACCAGAGGACACTGTATCAGAATTCAAGGATGTTCCTCGAGAACAAAGATGATGAGGAATTTCCTTATCTAGAGGGTAGTGAATCTCTGATATGTTTAAGGCTCTGGATCAGTTAGGGCATCAAAGGTTATGTGGAGAAGGCAGGAAAATGGGGTTGAGAGCAATAATAAATCAGCCACGACTCGTTAAGCTGAATGGCCAAACTCTGCTCCTGTCTTGTGGTCTGTCTCACTGTTGGATTCTGTGTCAGGTGTAACTTGCCACCGATCTCGGAGAAGTACAGCACGGACGTTGGACTGAAGACAGATATTGTGACAATAAATCCAAGCATTGTGACTGAGAGGTGAGTAGGTTCACTCACTCTATCCCAGCTTGAGTGCTTCGTGACCAAATTCATTCAGGGTCACATGATTGTACAAGCCTGTTTCACCTGCAGTATCCTGGGGAAGTGTACTGAAGCGAGAATGGACTGGGGGTACCGTCCCACGCTGCTCCTGTACCGGTGTAGCCTGTGGAAGCCAAGGATGATGGAGACGTTTTCCGGGAACTTTCACCATTGGTCTTAATGGAAAGAGGATCTGATGACATCGGAGAAGAGGAACAATGGTTCCGGGGGTATGACTCACTGATCCAGTCTGGCAACACAGCTTGTTGCTGGATCTGTTCCAGTTCTCTCAATTGTTGCTGCTGTTGCAGGATGTAGGTATGCTGGATGTGGGTTACTGATGTTGAATGTATGTTCTGACTGTATCACTGACTCAGTAAAGCAGCCAGTGTAACCAAATCCCACCCACCCTGAAACCCCACATACCCCAGGCATTCTCCCCTCTCCCATCAGGCAGTATGGTCATAAACACCCGCACCCACCCCACACATTCTCCCCTCTCCCATCGGGCAGTATAGTCATAAACACCCCCACCCACCACACACATTCTCCCCTCTCCCATCGGGCAGTATACTCAAACACCCCCACCCACCCCACACATTCTCCCCTCTCCCATCGGGCAGTATAGTCATAAACACCCCCACCCACCCCACACATTCTCCCCTCTCCCATCGGGCAGTATAGTCATAAACACCCCCACCCACCCCACACATTCTCCCCTCTCCCATCGGGCAGTATACTCATAAACACCCCCACCCCAGGCATTCTCCCCTCTCCCATCGGGCAGTATGGTCATAAACACCCGCACCCACCCCAGACGTTCTCCCCTCTCCCATCGGGCAGTATAGTCATAAACACCCCCACCCACCCCAGACATTCTCCCTTCTCCCATCGGGCAGTATAGTCATAAACACCCCCACCCACCCCAGACGTTCTCCCCTCTCCCATCAGGCAGTATTGTCATAAACACCCCCACCCCAGGCATCCTCCCCTCTCCCATCAGGCAGTATGGTCATAAACACCCGCACCCACCCCACACATTCTCCCCTCTCCCATCGGGCAGTATAGTCATTAACACCCCCACCCACCCCACACATTCTCCCTTCTCCCATCGGGCAGTATACTCAAACACCCCCACCCACCCCACACATTCTCCCCTCTCCCATCGGGCAGTATAGTCATAAACACCCCCACCCACCCCAGACATTCTCCCTTCTCCCATCGGGCAGTATTGTCATAAACACCCCCACCCCAGGCATCCTCCCCTCTCCCATCAGGCAGTATGGTCATAAACACCCGCACCCACCCCACACATTCTCCCCTCTCCCATCGGGCAGTATAGTCATAAACACCCCCACCCACCCCACACATTCTCCCTTCTCCCATCGGGCAGTATACTCATAAACACCCCCACCCACCCCACACATTCTCCCCTCTCCCATCGGGCAGTATTGTCATAAACACCCCCACCCACCCCACACATTCTCCTCTCCCCCATCGGGCAGTATTGTCATAAACACCCCCACCCCAGGCATTCTCCCCTCTCCCATCAGGCAGTATGGTCATAAACACCCCCACCCCAGGCATTCTCCCCTCTCCCATCGGGCAGTATAGTCATAAACACCCCCACCCACCCCACACATTCTCCCCTCTCCCATCAGGCATTATAGTCATAAACACCCCTCTCCCAAACGTTTTCTCTTCTCCCCTTTCCCAACAGGCAGAAGCTACAAAAGGCTGAATGTGTGTCATCCAGCTGAAGGAGTTTCTACCCCGCTAATTTAAGACTGTTGAATGGTATTCTCTTCTGTACTCAAGGCCATCTCACATACCGGACCATTGGCCACTGACATCTCTCACCAGAGGCCAGCCTGGGCCAGCCTTTCAAGTTGTCACCAGGTGCAACCTATCTTCTCGATGTACCCCCTCTCCCAGGGAGTAGTAGTCTGGGTTTTTACCGGATGAGGTTGCCAGCCCAATGCCACATCCTCCTCCTTTCACAGCTTGGCTTGGGACTGTGCATGGCTGAGTAAGTGGTTCCCTAGTATGATCAGGCAGACTCTTAACTTCACAATTAACCTCATTATGATTTTGCACCTCATTGATCCCTGGGCGCTAGTGAGGGTAGAAACAGGACGATTTGGTAATTTAAGGTGTGGCTGACAAGCTTGTGTTGGGGGCAAGGCTTCAGGTTCTTGGATCACTGGGATGACCCTTTCTTCAAAAGGGACAGGCTGCACCTGAACCCGAGGGGAACCAATATTCTGGTGGGCAGGTTTGTTCGAACTGTTGGGGAGTGGTTAAACTAATTTGGTGGGGAGGCTGGAAAGCAGAATGAAGAGACCCAGGATAGGGCAGATGGTAAAAAAGTAAAGATAGTGTGCAGTCAGACTGTCAGGAAGGGCAGGCAGGTATCAGGACAAAACTGCAGCCAGCAGGGTGAGTATCAGTACACTAGGGTTTCAGAATCAAAGGGTAGCAAATACAGAAATTAAAGTGTTATATCTCAATGCATGGTGTTATGAATCTGTAACCTTTTAGAAACAAACCAGCAACAATAGATTCCACGCTGGAGCCTGGTTTTGATGTTAAAACCACTGTCTTTATTAGTATCTACTTATAATATAGTAACAACCAAGATAAACAAAAGAGAACGGTGTAATATGTATAAGTGTATGCATATATAACTCCCAAACTATCGAGCCTGGGCAAACAAAGCTTAGAGTCTTGAGATGGTAAAGTAGGAAAGTTCAGTCATCCACGGAATAAATGATGGGAGAGAGATATTTGTAATCCAAGGTAAGTGCAGAGAGATGGCAATTGTGTTGAATTCCACAGGTAAATGAAAACCGTCATCAAAGATCTTGTCTGTTGAATCAATGCAAGGTCACTCAGATATATCACCAAAGTGACCTGTCACAGGAATGTCGTCTTCCAGTGATTACCACACAACATACCCAGGCAAGGGTTAACTTCGAGTGGCCCCACAGGACATTCCTAAATCCCCTCCTTTGGATTATGTGAAGTGACAGACACACATTCTGGAACAAACTTTGCCCTGGCAGTTCTTACTCAGACTACGAGAGTAGCTGTTCTGTCTCTCATTGAAACATAGAAAACAGGTGCAGGAGTAGGCCATTCGGCCCTTCGAGCCTGCACCGCCATTCAGTATGATCATGGCTGATCATCCAACTCAGAACCCTGTACCTGCTTTCTCTCCATACCCCCGATCCCTATAGCCACAAGGGCCATATCTAACTTCCTCTTAAATATAGCCAATGAACTGGCCTCAACTGTTTCCTGTGGCAGCGAATTCCACAGATTCACCACTCTCTGTGTGAAATTTTTCCTCATCTCAGTCCTAAAAGGCTTCCCCTTTATCCTTAAACTGTGACCCCTCGTTCTGGACTTCCCCAACATCGGAAACAATCTTCCTGCATCTAGCCTGTCCAATCCCTTTAGAATTTTATATGTTTCAATAAGATCCCCCCTCAATCTTCTAAATTCCAGTGAGTATAAGCCTAGTCAATCCAGTCTTTCTTCATATGAAAGTCCTGCCATCCCAGGAATTAATCTGGTGAACCTTCTCTGTACTCCCTCTATGGCAAGAATGTCTTTCCTCAGAATAGGGGACCAACACTGCACACAATATTCTAGGTGCAGTCTCACCAAGGCCTTGTACAACTGCAGTAGAACCTCCCTGCCCCTGTACTCGAATCCTCTTGCTATGAATGCCAACATACCATTTGCCTTTTTCACCGCCTGCTGTACCTGCATGCCCACCTTCAATGACTGGTGTACAATGACACCCAGGTCTCGTTGCATCTCCCCTTTTCCTAATCGGCCACCATTCAGATAATAATCTGTTTTCCTGTTCTTGCAACCAAAGTGGATAACCTCACTTTTATCCACATTAAATTGCATCTACCATGAATTTGCCCACTCACCTAACTATCCAAGTCACCCTGCATCCTCTTTGCATCCTCTTCACAGCTAACACCATCGCCCAGCTTCGTGTCATTTGCAAACTTGGAGATGCTGCATTTAATTCCCTCATCTAAATTAATATATATTGTAAACAACTGGGGTCCCAGCACTGAGCCTTGCAGTACCCCACTAGTCACTGCCTGCCATTCTGAAAAGGTCCTGTTTACTCCCACTCTTTGCTTCCTGTCTGCCAACCAATTCTCTATCCACATCAATACCATACCCCCAATACTATGTGTTTTAAGTTTGCACACTAATCTCCTGTGTGGGACCTTGTCAAAAGCCTTTTGAAAATCTAAATATACCACATCCACTGGCTCTCTCCTATCCACTCTACTAGTTACATTTTCAAAAAATTCTATAAGATTCGTCAGACATGATTTTCCTTTCACAAATCCATGCTGACTTTGTCCAACGATTTCACCTCTTTCCAACTGTGCTGTTATCACATCTTTGATAACCGACTCTAGCATTTTCCCCATCACCGATGTCAGACTAACCAGTCTATAATTCCCCGGTTTCTCTCTCCCTCCTTTTTTAAAAAGTGGGGTTACATAAGCCACCCTCCAATCCTCAGGAACTAATCCAGAATCTAAGGAGTTTTGAAAAATTATCACTAATGCATCCACTATTTCTTGGGCTA